>NC_056739.1:774391254-774717504 GCF_019279795.1 Protopterus annectens | reverse complement strand
TTTCCTCACTTGCTTAGAGAAAAACAGCTCTTGTACTCACTTTCCTCACTTATCCAGACGAAAATTGTTTTTTTATTCAGGCATGTCCAAGGGTCAACTCTCAGTGTTCTCTCCTGTCTATCTGATGAATCTGGGCATCTTGAGGCAATGTAGAAATTGCCTCAGGTACACAAACAACCCTCTCCTCCTACCACCCAACACTACAACCTGTGAGAGCTGCACATATCTAGCCAAACTGGAGGTAAAGCAACAATATCCTAGATCTAGTCATTACCAACATGAGTGACTGGTGTTCCACACCTGAAGTCAACGCCTCATTGGTCCGATCCAACCATAAGCTAATCACACTAGATATCCACATCCTGCCCTCACCCCCCCATTAAGGAAACCACAGTAAAAAATTTCTCCAAAGCCAACTTCATGCTTCTTAAGACAGAAGTGGTGAACTTCATGACACCTATGCAGATGGACAATACAGTTACGACTACTGAATCCTACACAATTGCACTTTATAAGCACTTACACGAGTGCATGGATCGTGCTATCCCAAACAGAACCAAGATGCTATCCTCCAAAAAAAGGAAGCCAATCTGGTGGTCCCCTGCCATAAACAAACTGTACAACAGAAGGAAGAAACTGCTGCAAAAGAGTGTAAAATCCCATGAGTGGAGGAGCTCCCTGGTCAGCCTCAGTAAGAAGCTGTGATCCCTGATAAAATCCTCCAAAGCTAGTTACGAAAACAAAATCACCACTGATTCTAAAGACAACCACAAAGCATTCTATAGCTATGTCAAGAATCTCAATGGCAATGCTCAGATCTGCTCTGAGTTACAGCACAATGGCACTAAATATACAGACCCAACTGATATTGCCAACATCCTGGCAGATTGGTTCAGTGCTAACTTTACCCTCCTCTCACCCCCTAAAGGGCCCATCTCTATACCAGAAGAATGCAAAGATCCTGTAATCACGGCTGCACAGATAAAAACCACACTCTCCAAAGCCAAGAACACAGCACCCATGGGACCAGACAACATCCCAGGCTGCATTCTACATGAACTACAGAACAAACTGGCACCCCACCTAAGTACCATGTTCAATCATAGCCTCACCTCAGGCTTTGTGCCTGCTGAATGGTGCACAGCAATGGTTATCCCACTCCACAAGGGGGGAACCACCACAGACCCTGGGAACTAATGCCCCATTAGCCTGATGAGCCTGGTCTGCAAGGCCATGGAACATATCATCATGGAACTTATAAACAAAGACATTGGTAATCTTCAAACTCTGGACCACACCCAGTTCGGGTTTGTAAAAGACAGATCATGTCTCCTAAACTGATAGACTTCTTTGAAGCAGTCACCTAAGCCGTAGACAAGGATAAGGTGGGTCACACAGCCTAGATCTTGCCAAGGCTTTTGACACCATTCCCCACTCTGGAATTACAGATAAATTCACTAAACTAGGTATAAATCCCTATGTCACAAGATGGGTTGCCAACTGGCTCACTGACAGAACCCACACTGTGAAAGTAGCAGACTCCAAATCCGAATTCAGACCAGTGACAAGTGGAATACCACAGGGTTCAGTCCTGCGTCCTCTCCTGTTTAGTATCTACTTCTCTGCAGTACAGGCTAACACAGAAAGTCTTTGGCTAACGAAGTTCACAGATGACTTCAAACTAGGAGCCATAATCAAAACTCCTAATGATGTGGACATCCTACAAAAGGGCCTTACTGAGACAGATGCCTGGTGTCAAAGCCATGGCCTCAAGCTCAATGCCAAAAAGTGCATTGTCATCCCCTTTGGTAAAAACTCTGTACTCATGAACTACAACATAGGCGGTAGTATACATAACACCGAAAGTGTGATAAGAGACCTTAGGACATAGTTGGACAGTAGTCTCTCCTTTGATAATCACATTGCCACAGTAGTCAGGAAATCCTTCTACGTGACACACCTCATCACAAAAGGTTTCTCATCCAGAAAAAAAGAGGTCACTGTTGCCCTCTACTCATCACTCATTAGACCCGTTATAGAGTACAACGCCCCTTTTGGTATGTACCTCACAAGACATCAACAACAACTGGAAAGGCCACAGAAATACCTCACAAAGAGGATTACCAGCCTCAAACAGATGCCCTATGCAGACCGTCTCAAAAAACTCCAGCTTTACTCTGTCACATATCGTCTACTCAGAGGTGAACTCTGCTTAACATAGAAAGCTATGTCAAATCCAGAGCTGTTGGACATGCTCCACTTAAAGAAATCCCAATCCCTCCGAGCTACACGCTCTAGGGACCTAAACCTTGTCACCACAATAAACAGAAAATGCCAGAGGGATAGATTCCTGTCCCAGAGACTTCCCATACTCTGGAATAAACTACCTATCTATATCAAACAAAGCTCCTCATTAGCACTCTTCAAGAAAAATCTTGATGATTGGATGGGAAATAGGAAATTCACTCCGGGGATCACTTCTTTTGCTCTGCTCGACAGTGGCACAGGAAAATAATTTTCTTGGGTGGCAAAAGCCAGGGTATCTTTTTGGCTGGGCTTGTATAGGCCCTAGTGCCAATAGCCTAGTACCTACCTATAAACCTATGAACCTATGTATATAAACACACACACGGTTTTATTTTGTTTATTTTATTTAATTTGTATTTTAATTTTACGATCACTAAACAGCAAATCTCTGTTTAGCAACTACAAAAAATGGTGGCTGTTTGCTTTTTAACTATCTGAGCTTGACTGTAGCTTAATATGCTGCCATGAAGCAACAGATTTCTTTTTCAGTGCACTCGTTCTTCACTCAGAGTGACAATGTACGGGTCACCCATTGTCTAAATACTCTTGTTGTAATCTGAGGCATATTCCAATAAGGTACTTTCACTGAAAACATATATGTTTTTAACGTAAATAATGCAGATATATGTCTGTTTACCATAAAATCAGACATTCAAAGAAATATTTTTACAATGATTATATCATTTACCCATTCTCTTAGTTTTTTCATGTCTGTTCTTTTTTGTTTTACATGTTAGAGTAACTGATAATTTTTTATTCATTCTTGTTGTATGGATGTTCTGTTGACTCCTGCTTAGGTGTTAGAAACAGTTGTTTATATGGTATGATTAAATGTTGACTCTGGTGTAATGTATTGTTTGCTATCTAGTTGTATAAAAATAACATTACATTTCTTTAGTAAAAACACATTATAATAATAATGTTTCACCCTGGTTGTCCTGCCATGACCAGCCGGATATAATTGAGTAAAAAAACAACACTCAGGTAATTAAGAAATATCTAAGAGCTTTTAGCTTTCCCCTCTCCCATCCTGACTTACAGGACTGAGAAGAGCTAAGCAGAGAAGAACTGCCTGGATGTGTATATAGTACACATGTCCTGTCACCTGACCGATAATAGCATGAGGGAACCATGTTGTGTTAATGGTATTTATATATGCAGTCCTAGTGTTCAATGCCTGCAGTTTGTGGTGAAATTTTAGGAGATCCAGCTGGTGTACCTTTCTCCAGTGTGTGTGAAGTGCGTTAGCACTGAAGGTGTAGCACATTTCCATGACATCCCCACATCCCACTTTGCACAGAGATTGTTGTATTCATTTAAGTCATTTTTTTCGCTTACAGTTGTAAGTTTTTGCTTCAAAACAAAAACAGATGGCATGGATAAATCTACAAATGGTGATTTATCATCCAGTGACTTTTCAGTAACAGATGTAAAATGAGTTACTCTGTCAGTCCAGTCCCATAGGCTCGATATTTCCATCATAAAAAAAAACAAATTCTAGTGCAGATGGCACCACTGTTAGCATTCTAAGAAGGCAGGCCCATTACAGAATAGGTTCAACATCTCACCTGCCCTTTCATCCACATGATGCACACTGCAATGCAAAGTATATTTTGTGACTATTTGGGGCCACCTCTGTGATCAGCAGCACAATATCTGTCAGAAATAAAGATAATTTATTGGTCTAGCTTACACTCACTCAGTCATTATCTTTACAGCCATTAACCCTTCACTAAACTTTATAAGCAAACACATTTTAATTTATAATTTTAGAATTCTAAGTTTTTAATAGCAAAATCCCTTATTTTGTCTGTCTGTCTATCTATCTATCTATCTATCTATCTATCTATCTATCTATCTATCTATCTATCCATACCTGTAGCAGCTAGCTGAACTGGACTACTGGGACCCCTTTTCAATCATGATCTTGTCACTAAAAAGATCATCAAGAACATACAAAACATAATGTAATATAATGGTAGAAGCATAAATCCGCAGAACAGAAGAGCTGTATAAAAGAGAATACCTTGTACTTTCTCAGTCCAGTAAATGCCCAATGGTATGGGATCCTGCAGGGTTATACAACACAGCTGAGAAATGGAGGCTGCTATGTAACAAACCCTGGTTGAGAGGGTGGTTTAATGGCTAAGGTGTTTGCCTTACAAACGCAAGGTGCAGGGTTTGAGTCTCACAAGTTATAACTGGCTAGGCTTAAAATGTCTTGCAAGGACAGTTAGCTTAGTAATAAACTATGAATCTGTCCTCTTACAGTGACTTTGCTGCTATTAGATACAGCTTACCTGTCTGTACAGGAAGTAAGTACAAGAGGCTGGCAAAGGGTGCCAGGGAAAAAGTTCCAGATAGGCCAGCCTATTTGGAACAATGTTTATTCTATGCAAACAAGTAAAAAGAGTTGGACAGCCCTTGTGAGACCATTGAAGAAATCTGAAAAATGTGTTGCTGTAAGGCCTTGCAATCAACTGTGTGAAGTAGCTTGCAGGATAGTTAGTCCACAAGAAAAATATGTCTTTTGTTTTATTGGAAACCATCCTGCCTGCTTAATTTCACAGACGTGACGCAGTTTCCCGCTTGTTCCTGCAGTAAAGTAACAGATACGATATTGTAACCTTTGGAGTTTTGGTAAATTTCTGGCAGTGGTGGAACCAGTCATAGACAGGGAGTTCTGAAGCATGGCAGGAAGTGTGCCCGTCAGTTGCTAGGCTGCCTTATTTAGTTAGATGAATGTAGATGCTGTTGCATGCACAGAGCATTGACATAGTTTTATTTCCAACATTGTACATGGAGAAAACAAGCGATGGGTCAAGTCACAGCCCAAGATACTTTATAAACTGCCATAGTTTCTGCAGGCTACCTTTTGGGCCAGTGTGAGATTCCAGTTGTCACTGCATAAGATGAGGCACTTTTGAATACCAAGAACCATTGCTCAGGTTTTGTTACGATTACCTTTTGAGTTTTTGTGATTATAGGCCTGATGTAGTTGAGCCAGGGTAGGAGTGCTACCCATACAGGTGCTATCAAATGAGATGCTGTATTCCCAGAAGTACAGCCACCCTAGAAGAAGTAAGAGCAGCACTAAGGAAAATTAAGTCAGAAAAAGCAGCAGGCTCAGATGAGGTCACTGCAGATGTGATCAAGATGTTGGGAAAGTTAAGGGAGAAATTGCTCCTAAGGATATTCACATGAGTATGGAGAGATAGGAGTATCCCAGGTAACTGCAGAATAAGCCAGTGTACAAGAACTAAGGGGGCAGTCACAAGTGTGAGCAGTACAGAGGTATTAAACTTCTGTCACATTGGATGAAAGCACTGGATACGTAGAAAATAAAATGGGAAATGAGTAGTTCAGATTCGAATTAGGATGCAGCACAATCAATCTGATATTTGCAGTGAGAGAGTTGAGAAGAAGCTAAAAACAAGGAAAGAGCATTCCTATTACATGGTCCCAAGAAACCTGATTCATTTGGGCAGTCCTGTGATAGTCTGAAGTCACAGAAACAATGGTAGAGCTACTACAGGCTATACAGAGGGAACTAATGATGCAAGCATGAACAGCATTTGGACTCATAGAGAGGATCCAAGTGGGTGTGCATCAGGGTTCAGCTCTGAGCTCCCTGCTGTTCATATAGATGATGAACTACATTAGCAAACAGGTTGGAGGGGACAAGTCAGCAATGCTGCTGTATGCAGACAATGTGGCATTACAGGCAGTCACTGAACAGGCACTTCATCAAATGATAGTGGGATGGAATGCAAACCTGAAGGTACACAGGATGAAACTGAGTACAGAAAAGGCAGTTGTTGTGGTACCAAATTGGAGAGACCAATCAGAAGAAACCAAAAGAAGCTGAAAACTGAGACAAAAGGGAAAAAATTAGAGCAAGTTAACAGCTTCAAGTATCTGGGAAAGGTAGTTGAGGAGAAGGGAAGTCTTAATGGGGAGGTTAAAGCTAGAATCAGAGAGGCTGCAGCCAACTGGCACAGAGTGCCAAGGATACTGAGTGACAGAAGAATGCCAAAGAAGCTGAAAAGTAAGGAGTACCAAACTGTGGTATGACCAGTACTACTTTATGGAAAAGAAACTAGGGCATTAAAGGCAGAGCAGCTGAAGAAACTAAAGATGATGGAGATGAATTGCCTGAGATGGACGGCAGTATGCACATAGTGGAACAGACAAAAAATTGAAAGGATATAAGAGCAGAAGCCAAAGTAGGTCCAGTTGCAGAGAAAGTCAAAGAGAATTGATTATGGTGGTTTGGGTATGTGCAGGAAAGCAGAAGATGATTTGGTGATGAAAATTTGGGAGAAACAGGAAGAAAACAAGATGTCCCTCAAAAAGATGGTTCGATTGTTTGACATAATACCTATGACTGTCAGAGAAAGTAGGAGAGTGGCACTGAATCCAGGGAGATGGCGATGGTTGACACAACAACCTGACCCCATGTAGAAAAAGGGGAAATGGTTACTGCTGATGATGATGATGATGTTGAGGAGGAGGAGGAAGAGTCTTTGTCCTAACGGACATAATGAGAGTTATTGTATGAGGTAAATAGCATTGATCTATATTTCTAAGCTCTTACTGTGTGCTGTTTAAATTTTCTTCCCATGTACATACTTCGTATCTAAAAAAATAATCTTTTTGGAGCAGTACCAATATAAATGAATACATACACAGGAGCAGGATATAAAATATAGAAAATATATAAAGGGTTATACATGTCAACACAGTGCAAAGGTCAAGTGATTGGGTTGTATCAGATAAGAAATGGAGTCCTGCTGGCACTTTAGCCATCAGTATGGTATGTAATACCAGTCAGTGAGCCGAAAGAATGACCTTTACATGACCAATACTATTAAATGATTTCAGTTATTCATGTTATCTGTAAGACTAGAAAAAAACAGAGTAAATGGGAAAATGTGAGGAATTACTGACTAATGCCATGATAGCAAGGTGGAATAAGCATCTTTTACTTATTTGAATGGACCAAAGAGGGAATACAGGATTTGTTCTTGTGTAGTACAGGGGTCCTCTACAACTCCGTGTCATCACTCAGGTTTGGTGTCACTTGGGAACTGCATTACTTTATAATGTTAGCAAGGCCTGTACATTCCTTAATGGGAAATGCATATATCTGTTCAGCATGAAAAGTGTCAAGATCAACTCATTTTGTCTTGCTTTATAAAGGAGGTCTTGCATATAACAGTTATGTTGATCTGGAGTGGAAGATGTGGGGAAAAAAGAGGGAACTGGTAAACTGTATAAGGTGGAAGGGGATTACTGGGCTTTGGTCCAGTTATGACCACTTTCCTACTAGATGACCCAATCTTGACTGGTGGGCCGAAGCATATCATTTGATGGGACCAGACAATAAGAAGTTATGGGCATGACCACTCAAGTTGATGATGGCAGCTCTTCTCAGTTACATGTGGCCAAGCATGGACATATTGTAGGGGAACATCTGGTCCTTTTGATAGCACAAGTTTCAACACCATCAACAAGAATAATTACATAAGGACTTCATTGCTGCAGTGGCAATGAGGGAATGAACCCAATACCCTCTGGGCATCTCTCACCCAACTGGAAATGACAGGACACCCCCAACTCTGTACAGCAAACAGGCTCAAGGGCAACTGAGGAGGACTTGATGGTTGGCAGGTGGGCGGTGTAAAATACATAGAAAATATGGTGGTGCAGAAACAGGATAGTTTTGCTTTAGTTGCTGACTTCTCCCCTAATGGCTGATGTGCACAGAATGTTACGCTCAGCAGTGTGTGTGTGTGTGTGTGTGTGTGTGTGTGTGTGTGTGTGTGTGTGTGTGTGTGTGTGTGTGTGTGTGTGTGTGTGTGTGTGTGTGTGTGTGTGTGTGTGTGCGTGTGTGTGTGTGTGTGCATCTGTGTGTGTGTGTGTGTGTGCATCTGTGTGTGTGTGTGTGTGTGTGTGTGTGTGTGTGTGTGTGTGTGTGTGTGTGTGTGTGTGTGTGTGTGTGTGTGTGTGTGTCTGTGTGTGCACATGCACAGGTAGTGCTGCACACAATAGCAACTTAGCAATGCCAAACATATAATTCTGGTCCCTAGCAGTGTGTGTGTGTGTGTGTGTGTGTGTGTGTGTGTGTGTGTGTGTGTGTGTGTGTGTGTGTGTGCGTGCGTGTGTGTGTGTGTGTGTGTGTGTGTGTGTGTGTGTGTGTGTGTGTGTGTGTGCATCTGTGATCTGTGTGTGTGTGTGTGTGTGTGTGTGTGTGTGTGTGTGTGTGTGTGTGTGTGTGTGTGTGTGTGTGTGTGTGTGTGTGTGTGTGTGTGTGTGTGTGTGTGTGCGTGTGTGTGTGTGTGTGTGTGTGCGCTCATGTGCACATTTCTGCACATGCACAGGTAGTGCTGCACACAATAGCAACTTAGCAATGCCAAACATATAATTCTGGTCCCTAGCAGTGTGTGTGTGTGTGTGTGCGTGTGTGTGCGTGTGTGTGTGTGTGTGTGTGTGTGTGTGTGTGTGTGTGTGTGTGTGTGTGTGTGTGTCTGTGTGTGTGTGTGTGTGTGTGTGTGTGTGTGTGTGTGTGTGTGTGTGTGTGTGTGTGTGTGTGTGTGTGTGTGTGTGTGTGTGTGTGTGTGTGTGTGTGTGTGTGTGTGTGTGTGTGTGTGTGTGTGCACATTTCTGCACATGCACAGGTAGTGCTGCACACAATAGCAGCTTAGCAATGCCAAACATATAATTCTGGTCCCTAGCCTTGCATGCTGTATATCTCTTGCGTGTGAAGGTGCGGGCACTGCAGCAGAGCAGACCATCTCTCTAACTCCAGAATACATGAGCCAGCAATGTGTGCTCAGTCACAGCATTCCTCAATGACTCTCTTATTGCATTAGTCAATAGTTAATATCAGATGAAACAGTTTGCATGACTCAGGAAAGAGGTAAGGCTCAACATGAAAAGCTGGATAGCAGAGTGGAAACATGACTTGGTGTGAGGAGAAAAATGGTAAATGAAGCACCCAGAAATGAAGCAAAGGTCACCTGTCAGGTCAAGACAATCAAGCCATGGAAGTAGCTCCATTAGTATTTTGTTTGTTTGTTAGTTAGTTAATCAGGACAGAGGACTGGTTTACAGGCATCTTACAGCCGCAATCCATGCCATTCACAATGGAAGGTTCTACGAGTGTTTCAGGTACTGTAAGAGCAGACAGTGACCTAGGTTACTGAATGTATGGAAAAAGTCCTTTATTTAAAAAAAATGCATGAAGACAGGGTAGTTACATAGGAGGATAGATGGCAAGGGTGGGGGAGATGGTCCGATAGAAAGATGACTAAGAAGGAGGCATAAGACAGATCAAGAAACTTTTATTCATTCATGGGCAGGCTGGTACCAGCTGTTCATCTGCCATTTTCTGCTCATATTGCTCCTAACCTTTGTATAGCCCCCTAGTCTCCCCTTGGGCCAAGAATGCCTAGGCCATAGGTCAGTTGGGAATGGGATAGGAAAACATTAAGCAGAGCCCTTAGCAGCATCATATATGCTGCTGTGTATACAGGGGATTTTTTGGAAAGCCCTAATTGGACAGAGCTGCTATCATCACACTCATTCACTGCATGTACTATCAGTCAGCACCAACCCTACTTGTAATGCTGAATTCTTAACAGCAGTCATTCCTGTGTCACAGCACACATCCATCACTGTGGACATGCCTAACTACTGATAAAAGTCCATACTCTGCCTCCTGGAGGGGGTGAATTGGTAAAATGTTAGTCTTTATTGCCCTACCATCCATGGCTTCTCCAGCAGCTAAGTCGCTAATCTATCTTAGAGTCAGCTAGGTCACACTCAGGGCAGTAGACAACCATTTATTACAGTGTTACTTCTGCTTTATTACACTAGATAGTTTACTAGGAATATTGTGCTGCACTATTTTGATTTTGTTAATCTTTTACTTGAACATAATGACATTTAGTTATTTACCAATTTATTGTCTGACTGACTGATTTTGTGAGTTGTATTCTGTGCCATTTTATGTGTTGAAATTTGTTGCAAATAACAGAAAACATCCCTACCCATGACATACAGTTTGTCCCCACAACAGGTTCATATTACATTATCGAAAGATAATGTAATCGAACGCACAGAACTTTGAAATGGCCGTATATAGAAAGTTTTATTGTAGGGGGCTGTGCCCCCCACATCCCCGCTCAATATATATTCCAACTCCGAGATCTCACTACAGTGAGGAAAGGGCAAATATCCCAATCTTCACTGTACTGCGATCCCACACGGCCGTGTTGAAGTTCTGAGTTTTCGATTACGTTATCTTTCGATAATGTAATAAGAACCCCCCACCCCACAACTGCATCATCAGAAAGCAGCATCAGAGGACACAAAATCAGGAAGTAATTGGGTAGCAGTTCAGAATGCAGTAATTACAAACATACCTTTAGTAAACTTTGTTATATAAAGCAACTAATCAGAGGTGTACCTCTACCATTTGGACCCTGGGGCAAGCCCCTCATAAAAAAAAAAAAAAAAACAGGCCTTTCCCTTAGGACAACTTGTTCCTGTTCAGTCAGACTTAATATCCTTCAGAACATGCATACTAATGCACCCCCCTCCCAAAATAGATTTATCTTTGTCCAGAGTTCTTATTCTTAGACAAAAGGAGGATGTTGAAAGGTATAATACAAGCAGCACTTTTTTTTTACCTGCTTAGTGAGTTTGAGTATTCTGTCTTTTTTTTCTGTTCCTGGTAGTAGATGGCAAGGAAGGATCTCCTCCCGGTCCCATCCCAGTAAAAATATCTAACTACTACAAATTAAATAAAAAAGTCAATGGCTCATTGCTACACTATTACATTGAAGCCAAAGTCTAGCTGTTTTTCTTTTCAGCTGTTAGCTAAGCCTACAACACAACAAAAAATGGCAATCAAGATTTGTTTTTAAATAATGAACAGTTACTGCTATGAGACCAAATATAAAACCCAGTAACCACATTCACTACCCATCCAGCCCACCCAGAAACCCAATCAAAAGCCTCCGGGACAGTCCCTGAGGCTTATCCTTTACATATAAGGGATGAGTTGAGGTACACGTGATATGACTTTGCAAGGAGCAGGAACAAAGAAAAATAATCAGAATGGAAGAAAATGGTATTTCACCATTTAATTAAGGTAACAAATTAAACCAAAATGATTTTTCTTAATTTTATTCCACCACTAAGACAGAGGCAGCTTCCTCTTTCACCCCTTCCTTCCTACTCTACTGCAACTGAAGCAAAAACTATACATATATGTAGAAGAATCAAAAACTTAACTTTATATCATGTGATTTTAATTGCTGTGAAAAGAAATAGCAAAAAATATAGTTTGTGCATGGCCTTTAAGTATATAAATAAATTGCAGTAGATAGAGCAGTGAAGAGATAGGTTTGTGTTTTATAGATAAGTGGGTATGTTTCAGTGAATGCATGGGTATTAAGTACTTGTGCTTTTTTTCCTTTGTACTACAAGTTAAACTGAATGTCAGTTGCATATGTATATTTCTGTTTTTCTTTACTTTCTTGTAGCTAGTTCATGACTGAAACGGGAACTTAGTGATCTAGTTTTCTTACCTGTAAAATGACTCTAGTTGTGAATGTATCTTAGTGTGCAATGTTTTGCAACATCTTTGTAACCCACGCACATCTTTCTAATCATTTTACTCTGTACCCACTGGCCATTCACTAATTCTTTTCAGTAGCCTTTTCATAGCTATCCTGCTTCTGCTGGATTTTCCTGCACTTTTGTTTCTCTGACTGGTACATTATAATTTCATCCTCTTTAGTGCACGCCATTATAAAGCAGTAGGACAAATATCCAGTTTCCCAGTCAGAGATGCACACCTAAGAAGTCACTACTACTATAATGTACTTTGCTACAGTTCTTAAAACTCATTTCTGCTATTTTTCCCTAGGTATCTGTTACATTTTGCTACTTTTGTATATCATATTGCCTGGTTATGTGTGATTAATTTTGGTACATTGTGTTACTTCATTTTGATTTCTTTTTGTTGATGTTTGAGATTGTTGAGTGTATTTTGGATGTTCTGCGCTATCAGGAAGAGGTTAAAATTCGAGTTTGTAATCGTTATATTATGCTTGCATGATGTTACCTTTGTGTAATATTATGATTCAGCTTACAGCTGTAAAGTTTCTGTGCTTATGGCTAAAAGGGGTCCTAGGTCAAGCCCACTAACTTTGTCAGTACAGACAAATAAATAAACAAACAAATAAATAGATACATAAATAAATAGTTCTAGCTTACTAGCAAACAATTATGCCCTTAAGGTACCCTCCAAGACCAAAAGCACTTCTTTCATGGGTCCTAAAAATATACTGGCTTGCCTAATAATATGCAATGTCTCTGAATCTGCTCTGCCTGTGTGGCCCCACCACAGACCCTGGAAACGAAAACCCATTAGCCGTATGAGTCTTTTCTGTAAAGCTACAGAATCCTTCATTACTGACCTCATATGTCATGACATGAGCAATCTAAGTAGGCTCAACCCACAGCAATTCAACTTATAAAGGGCAGGTCAAGCATGCTTGCAAGCTTCTTTAAAAAGTTCATGTAGATAGAGAAGAGTGGACACACTGTCCATGCTGCCCAGTTTGATTTGGCCAAAGCATTTAACAGCATGCAACATGATGGAGTTGTAAATAAGCTTGTGGCATTAAACATTGATCCCTAACTCATAAGATGAATGGCAAACTGGCTCAAGGGCAGAATGTACACTGTCAGAGTTGATGATGCCTCCTCAGTCAGAGAAAATGTGACCAATGGAGTCCCACAGGAGTCTGTCTTGGGCCCCTTCCTTTTTGGTAGTTATTTCTCTGACCTCAAAATTGATAACAGTAATCTTTGGTTAACCAAATTTGTTGATGACTGCAAGCTGGGTGTAGTTGCAGAATAAACTAAAGATACTTGTATCCATTAAAATGAATTAAAGCAAATCAACTGGTACACTGAAAAATGGCTAAAACTAAATGCCAAGAAATGCAGTATCAGCCCTTTTGAGAACAGTACATTGCTTCGACTACTGCTTCATTAGCACCACACTATCAAGTGGTTACAGACCTGGGCACCTGGGATGATAGCACCCTTTTCTTTAATGACCACGTAGTAAATGTAGTTAATAAATCCTACTACATCCCTCAACTAATTGCCAAAGGCATCACATCTAAAAACATGAATGTCTTTTTTCCTTTGTACTCTGCTTTGGTTTGACCCATTATAGAACATAATACAGCCTTTGTCATGTATTATAATAGACACATCAAAAAACTTAAAACTGCAGACGTTTCTAACAAAAACAGTCTCGGGAGCATGCATGCCCTCCCTGTGTTTATGTGGGTTTCATCTGGAAGTTCCAGTTTCCTTCCATATTCCAACGATATGTCTGGAGTGCTTCTCCCCGGGCCTCCACTGAAAATAGGCTCTGCCCTATTCCGACTTTCCCGGTCAACAAATGTTAAATAAATAAAAATAAATAAATAGAAATCTTGGCTACCACGAAAGACTGGAGTCCTTGTTACCTGTACCCAAAGATGTTTAAGTTGCCTTGCTTACTGTACCATCAGGGATCCAGCTGTCCTTGACTTCCTTTTTCCTCAAAAAGTCAAATAGATTAGCCAATACTAGAATGTTTGGTCTGAAGCTACATCACAAAATAAATAAAACTAGATGGAGGGATAGGTTCAGCACCCAGCACCTCCCTCTGCTCTGGAGTAGGCTCCCCCTACAGGTTGAACTTGCACAACTGGGTGGGTACCCTTAAATTTACTCTGGAACTTACAGGTTCTTACAGGAACTTCCATGAAAGGGGTGTTAGAGGCTGAATGTACTTTTTGGCAAGGCATACTTGGCCTCTGGTCAAATTACCTTCTATAGCCTACAATCCTAGGATAAGTAATGCAACTGCTTCTATGCTCACTTCAGCTCACAGTACTACAAACAAAATTGTAGTCCTAATGGGGATCTTTTTCTCTGCAAGTGGTCAGTGTCCTGTAAGAAAAGTATGCCTCCAGGGAATGTCCTCATCAAAGCAGAATGATCAAGCCTAAAATTCCTTTTCTGTACACTTCCAGTTCACACCCACACCTCCTTATTGTGACCAAAACTCTTTTGGGTCTGGCTTCTTTAACTAATTTTAACCAGATAATAATAGGCAGTATTAGAAGGGACAAGAGGTATTAACAAAATGACAGTAAAAATGTTAGACTAAGGTGTCCTGCAGTGAAGAAATTAATCTTTGTTTGCCAATTATTATTCATATTTTCATATTTATTTTCATATTTTCATACCTGAGAGAACTACATTTTATGAGGTCTATGGTGCGAAACACCAATATGGGAGACAGGACAATTCACTGTCAGTGCTGGTTTATATCACACTATGCTGGAAATATTGCTAGTTGTTTGTTAGTAATTATGAAAATAATTCGTATTTCTGGAGTCCTATTAGAATGACGAAAATGCATTTTGTCGAACGCATTTTTGTCAACACATGTAGGGTGAACAGGCAAAACAGCGAAGCAGCTGTTCAGTGAATTCTTTCCCTGGGAAAGAAGTCGCTTGACCACTTCGTTGCTTTGTCTGTTCTGAAGTGTAGTGTGGTCCCTTGTCCGGTATAGCTCCCGAGTGTGATTGTGCAACTGTTACTGACCTTAGGTTTAAGGTGCGGGTTAAGGTAAGTGCATATGTATGAAAATGTTTACTGTTTTTTATTTTGCGTTAGATGTATGGTTGAGTTACATGTGTATGTGTTTTCAGCTGTTTACTTTTGTTTTGGGGGGGGTATGATTAGGATTAAGGTAAGTGTGTATGTGTTTGGAACTGTTTATGTAAATGTGCGAGAGTTACTGACCTTAGGGTTAGGGTGCGGGTTAAGGTAAGTGCATATGTTTTAAAATGTTTACTGTTTTCTTTTTCGTTAAATGTATGGTTGAGTTACCTGCATATGTGTATTTAGTTGTTTACTGTTTTTTTGGGGGGTATAATTAAGGTTAGGGTATGTGTTTGAAGTGTTTAATGTTTTTTTGGGGGGAAGGAAATCGCTGTTCTGTGGTATCGACATTTTCAGCGTTCGCTGATTATGTGTCATTGAAACACCGTTCCCTGTTTTCAGCATTCGGTGTTTTAATATGAACCTGTATTTTCATATATACTTTATACTTCAAAAAGCAAACGACTTACAGACTATTGAATGACATTAGATGAAACCTTGAATGTTGTTGAAGAAAACTGTCTTTGATATTTGCATTGTAAGCTGCACATCTTAAGAAATATCCTGAATTATTGGCATTGTTAATTATATAATTAAACATTTATTTTTATATTTCTGTAAATATCTCAGTAAGCATGCACTTGTAGAGGAAGTTCTTGCTGTCATGTTGAAAGCCCATGTCTGGCTAACAAAAATGTTCTAACAATTTAAGTCTAGTTGTATAGTTTTCAAGTTATAAAAATTTGTTTGTAAAAGTCTAGAAAAATAAAAATTGGTTTACTGTGCATTATAATGCATTACCATATTTATGAAAAAGACCATGACTGCACTAATTTCTGTAAAATATACTTCTTACTGATAATATTTCTGTTTGTACAGTTTTAAGAGCTTTTATTGTTTACAGAATATTTGCATTTGTTTATTTTCAGAAAATGCCCTGGAATGCAAGCTGTGTGTAGGCTGCCAGAGGTGTGGCATTCCACAACACAGCGGTGTTAATGAGTTAACTGGTGTAATACAAATTCATTAGTTCATCTGCAGCTGTCTCTCTCTCTCGTTCTTAACTACCTGTCCCACTTGCTCATCTTACTGTTTTTTAGTTGTCCAGTAAATACTGTTAATTCAACAGCTTGTTTGCCTTTGGAACCCACTTTAACTTTTCATGCTGATGTCAAAATGTTTCTTAAAATACTTCTTCACCTCAGTCCTTCTAGGAAGGCAGTTAAATTACATTAGCTTGATGACAGGAGGAGGCATTAAACTTATCTAGTTTGCCTGTTAAGTATATTCAATGTTTCCTCTCAATTCTTTTTACCCCCACAGCCCACCCCCGACATTGTGTACCCCCCACCCATTCTGGTACTGCACTTCAAAGGTGAACAAGCACAGGTTCAAAATTTCATACCAGGCTGTTGATCAGATAGATCATTTGTAAACTAGCCTTGCGATCGCATTTTATCAGTAACCTGCAACACAAATTAATTACTTGATGTCCTTAAGGGGTCATTTGCATGTATCCCATGAGCCACTATTACAGGAGGTTTAAGGTATCACACAGTGAGAACTCTAACTTGGCTTGGTTTTATTTTACAATGAAATACCACAGTATTTCCTCACAAAGAAAATCAATGCCCACGCTATAAATCAGTTTGTTATTGCTGTTACATCTTTGGTGTGATTAACTGGCCAGAAAAAAATCCTGAACCAGTTAGACAAGAAAACAAGAAAAATGTTTAATGCTTATCAAATCATATATAAAAGCAGTACATACCAAGATTATATATCCCTCATTCTGAAGGAGATGTGGGACTCCTCAAAACTGACCACACCTATAGATCAGTAGTTGAAGGCATGCATACATATCTGCTGACTTCATCAGATCCAAACATAGTGAACGTTCTAAAGCATGAAAAGAGGAAGTCTAAGATGACATCTTTAGCTTAGCAGAATCATTTTGGAACAAAGCAGGAATGGAAATCATAGCAGAAGCAGACAAAAAGCAGGCATCAACTGAGACAGCCAAAACACAAAAGAAAGAATATAAAGAAAAGGATAAGAGGAAAAGGAGAACATTGTAACGTCACTAAATACAGTGGCAAAAACAACCTCATGTTGGCCAAGACTTGAAGCAGGAATGGCTAAGGGGAAGTGAATAGAAACCAAAAGATGAACGTCTAATAATGGCTGCATAAGATAGGACACTTATGCACACATTCAGTTACAAAGTCTATAGAATAAGTAAGAGAAACTAACAGAAATAGGCTGTGTAAAACAAAAATGAAAACCGTTGCGCATCTCATTGCTGGATGTAATACACCCATGGCTGAGGGCATGGACACTGAATGATACTATAATGTGAGAAGATTGTTGCCTTGGGGATTGTGCAAACACTATAAAAAAGAAGTAGCTGAAAAGCATTGAAGACATGAACCACAAAGCATTGCAGAAAATGATGAAGTTTATATCACATGGGATCACCCATTAGGAATACTTCAAAAAGTAGATGCAAGAAAACCTGATATTGTAGTGCAAAAAAAAAAGACAAAAGTAGCATTGATCATTAAATGGCTACAACCAGGGATTACAATGTCTTACAGAGAGAACCAAATTCATAAAATACCAGGATTTCCAAGCAGTAAGGAGAACAATGTAGAAGAAGGATACCCAGACAGTTTCAACCATAGCAGTAACAGGACCGATAAAAAGGAATTTAAAACCTTACTTAATTATGTAACCCAATATGAACTGTAGAAGCATGCAATTCTGTGCACATTGTGGGTGCTGAGAAGAGCTCTCTTGACTTACATCAAATATTGAAATAATACATTTTAATTTCATGACCCCTTATTGTACCCTGACTTAGGAATGGGCTCCATTCCCATCATGGTATTAGAAACCTAAAACACTTGAGAAATGAAACCAGTAGATATATGGGATTCAAAGGATAGTTCATTGTCAGTGAAAGTGTCTGGTCCAAATTAATGTTTTCAAAGGTGTATTACTTGTATAGTAGATGCACAGGTACTCATGTTTCCTACAGGACACAATACTACATTTCTTGGCATTTATGTGAAGGATGTTGTCCTGACACCATTTCTTTGTATGCATTAAGCCCAACTAGTGTATCTGGGAGTCAGAGTGTATGAGAGCTCTGAGTTAGCAGTCATACACTGGCTTTAGTGTTGACATCAGAGAAGTAATTTCTGAAGGAGAAGTGGCCCAAGGACTAATTTGTAAGTAAGCCAGTTTACTATCCACTGGGTTACATAAGCATTTATGTGCAATTTGATTAGCTTGTCAATAATGTCAAAATGTGGGATGGTGTCAAAGGCCTTCATTAAGGTAAAGGTAAAGGTCAAAGTAAGCAGTGTGTGCCTGTTTCCAATGCATTTGAAGTCCACTAAGTTTTGAAGGCAGAATCTTCCATTAATTACCCGAAATCAGTCTGGGTCAAAGGACTGCAGACTGTTGATGTCCTTGTTAATAAGCTGTATAATGATTTGCCATACTGCCTTACAGATAAGGCTGGTTAGGTATATCTATAATTACCAGGGTCAGTGGTGGGTCCTCCCTTGTGGAGTGTGATGCCTTCATTAGTTCAAACCGCAGGCATGAATCCTGGCTGCGCCTGAATATGTTTAGAAGTTAGTCTATAAGGCTGTGTTTCATGCTGAAAGGAAAGCAGCTTGGCATATTGTTTGGGCCCACGAAAATAGTATTTTTAGTCTTGGACAGCACAATCCAAATTTGATCCAAGGTGATCAGGAGCATGGGCAACACACATTAGGGTCATATAAGGATGTAAAGTTAGCACGGGTAACTAATGTGGGGAAAATTAGGGTCAGATAAGGGTGTAAAGTTAGCATGGGTAACTAATGTGGGGAAAATTAGGGTCAGATAAGGGTGTAAAGTTAGCATGGGTAACTAATGTGGGGAAAATTAGGGTCAGATAAGGGTGTAAAGTTAGCATGGGTAACTAATGTGGGGAAAATTAGGGTCAGATAAGGGTGTAAAGTTAGAGCTAAGTTATCAATTAATATGGTGACTTCTGACGAATGAGTTTTTGAAATACTGAAAAAGGTCTTTGCAGAGGTAGCAATTTTCAGTTTAAACATCTTAGGAAGATTTAGTTTTTCTTCAAAATTCTTTATCTTTTTCACTTAATTTTTATAAGTTAGGGTATTATGTTTCTTCTTACAGCCAATAAGTTTCTTCCTTTAATTGTATAATTTGTTTATACTAGGATTCTACCATAGAGTTTTATGCCTGAAGTTAGCATTGTATTTGTGTCTGATGGGGGCTAATGTCTCAATGCAAGCATTTATGAGAGCGTAGAAACTGTCCTTGAATATAAGGATGCATGAGAAATGGAGTCATCGAGAGAAGGGGGTGGGGTTTAGATTTCATCAGGTCATCATCTAGCTATAATAGATTTGCATGCATTCTGTTGAGTATCCTGTTTACCCAACCTACATCTTGGAGACCTGTGAGGTTTGGTATCTCAGCATGAAATGTCTTGAATAATCTCGAAAGAGAAAAGTATTTGGTGGTATATCAAATAATGTATGTTATCTCTCAAACTCTTGCAAACGTACAAAGTAGGAACTTGAAAGGCACTTAATACAATCTTAATTCATGGAATTCATGTTTATTAATCTTATGCATGTGCACATATGTGCAGGCAAAATACAAATTGGATAATGTTATTATTGCCTTATAAATGCAGTAGTACTGGAAATTTAGCTAACGTTGATATACTTACGTGCATTTTTGTACACAATACACTAACTGTGCAGGTAACAGGTAAATTATTTTACTATGTTAGAATCACCTTATAATGTTTTCCATGTAAGGTTATCAAGAGAAGAGGAGAAAAGTCTCACAGCACATGTGCAATACTTACAGTACAGTCAGCATGCACTCACATTTTATGACAATAGCATCAAACAGATTCAACTGTGGTAAAAATGGGATTTTTATTAGTTGTCACATCATGAGTGGACCCTGTAACAGTATGTAATATTGTGCATAATACAGCTTGTAGGAAATGAATTGTGTGCATTCTAAGGTCCAAGAAACAGTATTTTTACATGAAAAGTTCATGCTTGTCAGGTAAGCATTGCTCATGTGGAATTATAGCAATCTGTGCTAATTGCACATAGGTTAGTACTAGGGTAACAGCCCTTATAGGCCATTTAAGCCTAGCCAGTTACCCCATGTCAGAATCAAACCCTGCACCTTGTGTTTCTAAGATAAGCACCTTAACCATTACATCAACCTCCTACCCAGATATGATGTCTGTTAATATGTCAGCATAATAAGGTTATGACATGCTCCTCTGTTTTCAAAGGTAGAAAAAGATGGCATAGAACATGTCTACCACTTTCCTGTCTGAACAGTGACTATTTCTGCATTAAAAGCAATGTCTGTTTAGCTCTTTCAGCCATGTTATAAGTATTGTTCCAACTTATGGACACATCCATTTCAAGATGTCTGACAGGAAGAGCATTTCTTATCTGCATTTCTGTCATCAGTAATGTTGCTGATGGAATGTTTAAAAATAGCTTACTTCATGGCATTTATCTAGACCTTTGTCTGATATTTTTACTTAACTGCCAACATTACTATTATATGAAAGCAGAGGCCAATACACTTGATATGGGTACCCTTCAAATTAAGCAAGTCAATGGCTTTTACTAAATTTGTTCCATTATCTGTTGTTGCAGAACACATTTTATCAACTTCAGTTTTAAATTATTTCAGTAATGACAAAATCTGCTCAACTATATTTTCAGCTCTGTGTTTCTCTGGAAAGGCTTGGACTCCTAAATTATTATTTTGTATTGACATGGTTTTCAAGGCTAATCACCCATTTAAGCACCATTTGACCATGAAGAAAACATTTCAAACTTGAGTGCTACAAAATATTCCTGTTTTTAACCTCTTTCACAGGGTCATGTATCTTTAGTAGTGTTGTGTATGGTACATTTTTCTTTGATGGACTGTCATAAAAGCCTTCATTTTTCAGCAATGCTTAATGGTTGGGAATTAGCTGCAATGATTAAAGCTAACATTTTGTTAATTTTCTTTTTATACTTCATGCTAAAGTACTTGTCTTGGTAATAAAATCTGTCATGGTCTTTTGACCTACTGGAACTCTGTGTTTTTGCTTTGCACTGAAGCTTATTCTTTGTTTTGCTTCCATATCCTTTTAAGTTCCCCTTGGAAACAGACTGTAATGGGAATTATGAATGCACTCCATGTGTCTAAATAGATAGCTTGAAGCTGACCCTTTTACTTTTGTAATAGTCTTTTTAGCACACAGTTTGCATCTGTATTCACTGACAGATGCATTTTTATTAGTAAAAAGGCACTCATAATACTCATATATGGGACACAGTGGATTCATTCTTTGAATGGCAGTGACTGATGCCATTTCACAGGTTGCAGTTTCTACTTAGTGGACCATTGTCTGTGCAGACATGCTGGTCTGTTTATGACAATTCCTACAGACAGTAATGAGCTGTCCTCCATATTGTTTCAGATACGTGCTGCAGTAAAATTTTACAAGCTCTTAGTGAATTGTCAGATTCAGTGCTACACTTTTTAACTACATCAATATTTCTAAAGTTCTATAACCTCTGAATAAAAAAATCAAGAATACTTCAGAAACCAAGCAGTTAATGCTGACAGGTCAGTTTACTGCATAATGCAAGGATTGCCTTCATGTAATTAGCATATTGATCTGTATGTAGTCTTCATAGTATAATACCTACATTTCTAATTAGGCTAAATCTCTTAAACTGCTAAAATTAGGCCTAAATCTCTTCTCTAGGCATTATAGCATAACACCCATTAAATGGTTCAAATTTTTTAGGGGTGTGATGATGTGAGATAGTGCCAACTATATCAGAGGGAGTAGGGAAGTGCATGTGTAACATATGCCAGTATAACTAACTGGAGTTTTGTAAAGAAATTTATGTAATTTGAATATCAAACTGATTTGTACAGATGCTCGTGTTAAAATGTATTTGTAAAGTTGCTTGTGTTAAACATGTATCAGTGGTGGGTCCTGCTGGACAGAAAATAAATCTACATGTATGTCAGACTGTATTGTAACTGAAGAAATGTGTATGTTAACAGAGAATGCTGGAAGGGAAGGGGTTAAGCTCAGCTGAGCTAACCTTAAGAAAAATAGCTTGAAATTAATGACTTGGTTTAAGCCATAAAGATTTTATCTCACAGGCCTGAATGCAGCCAAGCAATGTCTGGGCTGGGATCCTGCTCTTTCTGTCCTTAGTAGTGAACTAATTGCTACCTTGGGTTACCAGAGAATTGCTTGTAAGTCTCTGCAGAAAATATGAAAGGGTTGGAATTGTTTTACATTCTCCAGATACTGGAATAAGCTTTAGCAAAGTAATAGGTGTGTATTGTGATACATCTCTGCTGGATCCTGGCTCAGCTTCTTGTCAGGTGGTAGTGTGCAAACAACATTATCAGGTGACCAGATGTGATGTCATTCTGTAGCCAGGACTAAAATTGTATTTAGATATTAGTGAGAGATATAAAGTACAGTTTTGTACCTACCATAAATGTAGATGTCCGAACAGGATAGCATCTGCAGTCCTAACAAATGGGTTGTCCTGTCGTCAGGCAGCCCTTCGGTCGGCCGGATTCCAAAGTCTGGGTCTGGCCTCGGCTGGTGTCGCACTTCACCCGACGTCATCTCTGCTGGTCTTCGGGTATAAAGGCATCAGCCGACGCCATTTTCCTCAGTGTTTCTTTCCCCAGATGCCAGTAGCCCTCTTGGATAGCTAAATTTTTGGGTACATGCCAATGTTTCCCAAAAAGTAGAAGGCAAACACAAAAAATATGCATGTATGTACATATATACAAACAAATACACCATAAGAGATCCCCCCCAGCTAGCTATTAGGTGGGCAATACCCTAGGAGTACCACAGAGGGGAAGGAGGGTGGGTAATCCTGACTGCAGATGCTATCCTGTTCGGACATCTACATTTATGGTAGGTACAAAACTGTACTATGTCCTTCAAGGATGCATCTGCAATCCTAACAAATGGGTAGAATACCATAGCCAAACTAGGGGAGGAGGAATAAGAATTATGGTGTACTTAGGATCCCTTGCAACACAGCAGTGGCAAACCCTGCTCGGGATCTAGAGTATAGAGGTAAGTTATAATGCTTGGCAAATGTATGCACGGAGGTCCAAGTAGCAGCCTCAATAATGTCCTTGGTAGCCACTCCTCGTAAGAAGGCTGTGGTAGTGGCTGTAGCCCTTGTAGAATGAGGCCTTATGTTCTGTGGAATTTGCTTTCCATGATAGGAGTAACAGAATCTTATGCAATTTCCTATCCACTTGGAGATTGTCTGTTTGGAAATTGCTTTTCCTTCCCTTCCTGTTGCATAGGCTACTAGGAGCTGGTCAGTTTTTCTATTGCCCTTGGTTCTGTCCAGGTAGTAGCGCAACTGTCTATGTACATCCAAGGTATGCAGCAGTCTTTCCCCTTTGTTCTGTGGATTGGGAAAGAAGGTAGGTAGGTGGATTGCCTGGTTTAGAGACAGTCTGGATACCACCTTAGGCATAAATGTAGGATTAGTTCTCATGGACACTCTATCTTGATGGAAGATTAGGAAGGGTTGTACTGCCATTAAAGCCTGTAGTTCCGAAACCCTTCTTGCTGAAGTGATTGCCAGTAGGAAAGCAGTTTTCCAGGATAGGTGTTGAAGATCTGCTGTTGCTGCTGGTTCGAATGGAGGGAGTGTCAATTTTTCTAGCACAAAATTCAAGTCCCATGCTGGTAATGGTGGTTTCCTAGGAGGTTTTACATTCTTAATTCCTCTGAGGAACTGCCTGAGTAGAGGATGCGAGAAGACAGGGGGATCGAGGCTGTATTCTGCAGAAATAGCTGATGCATGTATCTTGATGGAGGAATAGGACAGGCCAGTATGTAGGAGCTCTGCCAAATATTCCAGGATGTTGGCAATATCTACCTTTGACACATCTTTCCCTCTTTCCGTACTCCAAATGACAAACCTTTTCCATTTTCCTGCATAGTTCCTTCTAGTAGAAGGTCTGCGGGCCTCAAGGATAATGTCTTTAACCCTTTGGGATAAATCTGGGTTAGATGCTCTTATGTAATGTTCCAGGAAGTGAGTTGCAGAGTTTTCAGGTTTGGATGTAAGATGTTGTAGTTGCTCTGAGTCAACATCAAAGGAATCAGGGGTAGAGTCCACGTTCCCCCCCGAGACATGCTCCTCAGTAATGGATACCAATGTTGTCTTGGCCAATTTGGAGCTATCAGAAATATCCTTGGCTGTTCCTCTTTGATTTTGAGTAGTACCTTGTGCATCAAAGGAAGGGGTGGAAATGCATATGCTGTCAGGCCTTTCCAATTGAAGGATAGAGAGTCCACCTTCCAAGCAAGAGGGTGGTATGTCCTTGTGCAGAATTTCTTGAGCTGGTGGTTGAGTGGGGATGCAAATAGGTCTATTTGTGGCATTCCCCATTTCTTTGTGATGGCCTCGAAGATGTCCGGGTGTAGCATCCATTCGTGAGCATCCGAGGTAGTTCTGCTTAACATGTCTGCTAGGATGTTTTCTTTTCCCGGTACAAATATTGCCTGTAATTGAATGTTGTAGTTCAGAGCCATATTCCACAGGTCCAGAGTCATTCGGCATAGGGGGTATGAATGAGTGCCTCCCTGTTTGTTGATGTACCACATGACTGTGGTGTTGTCTGTCCTTATCATCACTTGGCCCTCTTTGAGGAATGGTCTGAAATTCTGGATTGCTAGTTTTACTGCCAGCATCTCTTTTTGATTTATGTGCAGGTGTAGTTGATCTGGAGTCCATAGGCCTTGAATGCACTTGTCCAGCATGTGTGCCCCCCAACCGAGGTCTGAGGCGTCCGTTGTGATGGTTTGGCTTGCTTGAATGTTGTGGAAGGACAATCCTGGGTTTGCCTGGCATGTCTGAGCCCACCATAGAAACTCTTGTTTCAGGCATGGAATTAGTGGTATTTCGGTTTCTAAGCTGTGCTTGTGTTGAGACCATAAATTCTTTAGGTACCACTGTAGCTTTCTCATATGCAGTCTGGCATGGGGGACCAAGATTATGCAGGATGCCATGAAACCCAAGGCCTGCAGTACTTTCCTTGCTGTTAGTTTGTTCTGCTTTGCTAGTGTCAAGAAGTACAGAGGAAGTTGTTCTTGTTTTTCTGCAGTTAGGAATGCCATCTGTTTTACTGTGTCCAATTCTGCACCCAAGTATGTTATTGTCTGGGGTGGTATCAGTTTTGACTTTTTTAAATTGACTGTGTATCCCAGGGCTTGTAGTAAGCAAATGACTCTTTGTAAGTCTTGTGCCAGCTTGCTTTTGTTGTCCGCTTGTATCAGGCAGTCGTCCAGGTATGGATAAATTTGGATTCCCTGAAGCCTGCAATGAGTAATTACTGATGCCAGGCATTTCGTGAACACTCTGGGTGCAGTAGATAAGCCAAAGGGCAATGCTGAGAATTGATAATGCTCTGATCCTGCAAGAAATCTGAGATATCTTCTGCAAATTGGTCGTATGGGGACGTGCAGGTATGCCTCCTTGAGATCTAGAGTTACCAGCCAATACTCCTTGCCCAGCATGGGAAGAAGTTGGTGTAGGGTCAGCATTTTGAATTTTGGAACAATGATGAATGTGTTTAATGCGGACAGGTCGAGAATAGGTCTCCAATTGTTCTCTTTTCTTGGTACTAGGAAGAGTCTGGAGTAAAATCCCTTGCCCTGTTCTGTAGGTGGTACCCTTTCCACAGCTCTCATCTTTGTTAATTGAGCTATTTGTTTTAGAGCTTCTGACTTTCGATTTGGTGGCAGGTTTGGCATTCCTCTTTTTGCTGGTAAGGTGTGGAAATGAAACCTGTAGCCTTGGTCTATAGTTTGCAAAATCCAGTTGTCTTTTGTGATATAGTGCCAGTTTTTTGAAAATAAGGCTAACTTTCCGCCTAAGGGTGCTACTATTTGTTCCCTGGTAGGCGGTGTTAGAACCAAGTCACTGTGATTGTCCTGTTGCAGTGGTAGTGGTTGTATCCGTGCCTCGTTGGTTATTGCCTTGCCACTGGCGTCCCCTGTAGGCACCTCCTCTGGATTGATTTCTGCCTCTGGCACGTCTCTTCCTGCCTCTCTGATTTTTAGAGGAGTCTGGAAAGGACCAGTTTTTGGAAGGCCAGTTCCTGCTGAACCTTGGGGGCTGTACCTGTAAGAAATCTTTAACTGTTTGTACAGATTTTGCCTTCTCTTCCATTTTCTTCATTACTTGTTGGGCAGGAGAACCAAATAGACTGACCTTATCCATAGGAGCATCTAATAGCTTTGCTTTAACATGATCCGGCAAGACCTGCTCTTTCAACCATGCATGCCTTCTTATAACTGTGCCAGTCATGGCTGATCTAAATGAAGCCTCCAGTGCATCATAGCCACATTTTAAAGAATGGTTACTAACCTGCTGAATGTTATTCACCATTTCTAGAACATATTTCTTATCTAAGGAATCATCAGAGGACAGTTTCTTAGTTAATTGATCAAGCATAAACTCTTGGTACTGGATCATATGAAACTGACAGTTCAAAGCTCTAGCTGAGAGAGTAGCGGAGGTGTAAACTTTTTTACCCCATCTCTCTAAGGACCTGGATTCCCTATCAGAAGGGAGAGGGTTTTTAGCTGAGGTCGAAGCTACTGCCTTAGGCCCCTGGGAGATAGTCTCCGGATCTGCAAAAGGAGCCTTGTATAAGTGGTGATGAGTGTCCGGTACCCTGTAGAACCTGTCGGGCTTAGCAGGGGCTGGAGGTAAAGTATCAGGAGCAGTGCAAACATCATTAAATGCATCATCCACAACAGGAAGAACTGGAGGTATAGCTAAGGGCCTATGCTGCGGTAAGTGTAAAAAGGTCCTAAGCCTTTTTCTTGAATCTGAGAAATCTTGTCCCTGCCATTGGAATTGCTCTCACATGGCATGTAAGGTTTCCCCAAAGGAAAATTCCTCTGGTGGAGAGGCAGAAGGAATAGATTCTTCAGCATCAGAATCTTCATAAGTAGAAAGAGGAGCCTCTGGATGGTCTGTAATGTCTGAGTCATCAGAAGAGTCATCTGAGGCGCCTGGCTCAGGGGGCTCTGCTCTAGGTCTCTTTTCTGGAGGTTGTGAGGCCCTGTCTGGGTGAGATTGGGATCCTCTTATTAAAGAGATGAGATCCTCTGCCAAAGTACGCATTTGTGAACTGGAGCTGGGCCTGTGAGAGGGGGGCTTAACAGGCACTGATTTAGCAGTTTTGGCTGCTTTAGCCCTGGCAAAGGCCTTTATAGACATGGCTGCAGGAGGCCTAGCAGCACCACGTGCTGGGGTAGAGACATCCAAAGGGATGGTGTCCGATAACTCTAGAGAAACCACATTAGTAGGCAAAATTTCAGAGGCCGATTCAGCTAGGGTAGAAGGGGCCTCGGTAGTAGTCATGGATTCGGCTGCAGTTTGAACCGTTTGCTCGGTTTCGGCCGAAACCGAGACACTCGCGGTTTGCTTTACCGTGGTTTCGGCCGAAACCGCGGACCGCGAGTGTCGGTCCTTTTCTTTGCGTTTCTTAACAATTTGGGTAGTCGGAGGATCCGACGGCATAATGTACGCAAAGTCTGAGCCGAAAAACTGTTCAGCAAACTCCGACCGACGCCTAAGCGTTCGTCGGTTGAAGGAAGCACAGGCTAAACAAGCTGCTACGTCGTGGTCTGGGCCTAAACAAGGTAAGCAGTAAGAGTGGAAATCTTTATGAGGTATTTGTTTCCCACAAGTTAAACAGTTATTTACTTTTTCTGACATCGGCTGAGGCAAGAAAGAGTCCCCAACGGGGTACTTAGCTTTTAGAAGTCTTCGAAGTTGTATTCGGTAGTATTAATCTCTGGATCTGACCGACCGGCACTTGCGAACAGCTTCTGCTTCGGGCGCCACGCGGCAAGAAAGACTGAGGAAAATGGCGTCGGCTGATGCCTTTATACCCGAAGACCAGCAGAGATGACGTCGGGTGAAGTGCGACACCAGCCGAGGCCAGACCCAGACTTTGGAATCCGGCCGACCGAAGGGCTGCCTGATGACAGGACAACCCATTTGTTAGGACTGCAGATGCATCCTTGAAGGACATCACTCAACACTCTGTTTTGAAACTGACAAGACTACTCACCAACTTCATCTTGCCTTGCTGTAGCCAGTAAGTAGGGAACAGTAACTCTTCAGTCAGTTAGGAAAATATAGTGAGATTAGCTAAAAAGTATTGTTTTTCTGTGTCTATATGGGTCTTTCCATCTGTGTTATCTTTTATATTTCATGTGAATTGAAACTCTGGTGTTTATTATAAATAGATATTCAGTATTTTCACGTTTTCTATTTTATTATTAATTATTTAATATATGCATACCTTGCATTGTGGCTGGTCTTTTAGAAAATATTTCAACCATTTAAAGGAATTGCATTTATTTCGTGGCACTGTGGCTTCACTCTCCTGAAAGTCTCGCAGATTGGTTAACACTACCATTTGTATAAGTATTAATTTTACTAAGAGTAATTGGGTACCTTGGTAAGAGCCTTAAAGTAGCTGGCTGGTGGCATTAAATCTACCTTATAGTCTGGGTGGAGGTGGCGTAGCAGGTAAATCTGTGCCAGCCTTTCCTGTGTGTGTGTGTGTGTGTGTGTGTGTGTGTGTGTGTGTGTGTAAATCAAGTCTCAAAAAATGTGCATGTCAGCTAATGATTTCTGCAGAGACAAAGGTGGAGTCTTATTTGAGGCCTGGAGAGGAAGCCCAGCACCAAGATTGGAGTGTGCTCCCTGTGTGCTCTTAAGGGAAATTGTGTTTGGTGCAGAGAGCTGCATCTGAAAATACTGTATTTGTCTATTTTGGTTCTAAGTGAACATTCCCCCACCAGTGTCAGTGGTGAAGATTGAGGCTCCTTGATTACTGGCCCAGAGTAGGGATGTCACAAGGGAAACATTACTACATTAATCCATTGCCTTCAGGGTGTGTATTACACTACTCATTCCATTTCTTAGATATTCCATGCTTTCCATTTCTCAGATAGGCCACACATTCCATTTCTTAGATAGGTCACATATTACATATCTCTGATGGGCCACACATTCCATTTCTCAGACCAGCCACACATTCTATTTCTCAGATGGGTCACACATTACATTTCTCAGATGGGCCACACATTACATTTTTCAGATAGGCTACACATTCCATTTCTCAGATTGGGCACACATTCTGTTTCTCAGATGGGTCACACATAACATTTCTCATATAGGCTGTATATTCCATTTCTCAGATTGGCCACAAATTCTATTTCTGAGATGGGTCACACATTACATTTCTCGCATAGGCCACACATTCCATTTGTCAGATAGACCACACGTTCTATTTCTTAGATAAGCCACACATTTCATTTCTCAGATATACTACGCATTCCTAAATTGAACATTAGCTGCTATATTGGGAAGAACATGTGGAAATTATATACCTTGTTTAACTCTTTAATTTCTCCAAATCTTTTGGGTTTCTATACCATGACGGGAATGGACCTGATTACTAAGTCAAGGTATGATTAAAGTTCATGAAATTAGTATTGTTTCAGTCTTTGATGTCAGCCAGAAGTGCCCTTCACAGCACCTGCAGTGTGACCAGTAATGACTCCTTCTACAATTCGTGCGGAGTTACATGTATCGGTAACATATCTAAATACAATTGTAGATTCTTTTTTATAAGCCCCTTTGCTCCTACTACTCATGGAACTGTCTGGGTATCTTTCTTCCACATCGCTCTCATTTCTGCGTGCAAATCCTAATATTTTATGAATTTGTGTATCTCTGTACACAAGACACTGTAGTCAATGGGTATAGACATTTCAGTGATCAATGCTACTATTGTCTTCTTTTCATGGACCACTATATCTGGTTTTCTCGCATCTATCTTCTGAACTGTTGGTAATGGGTGATCCCATATGATGTAGACTTCATCATTTTGTATGATGCTTTGTGGCTCATGTTTCCAGTGTTTTTCAGGTACTTAGATATTATGTTTGCACAATCCCCAGTGCAACAGTCTTACCACATTATTATGCCTTTCAGTATACAGTCCTTCTGCCATTAGTATGTCATAACCAGCAACAAGGTGTGCAACTATTTACAATTCTGTTTTACAAAACCTGCAGTTGTCTATTTCTCCTACATGTTCCATGGACTTTGTAAACCAACATGTACGTAGTCCACTATCTTGGGCTACCAATATTAACCTTTCATCGTATGGTTTGAATTCACTTCTCCTTAATCATTCCTGTGTTCAGTCCTGATCAACATGAGGTTGTTTCAGGGGTTTTCTATACTTGCAGCTATATTTATGCATTTTCCACATTTCTTGCTTCTCATCTGATCCTTCACATTATATTCTTTCTTTTGTTTTTTGGCATATTCAGTTGCTGCCTGATTTTAATCTGCTTCTGGTTTGATTTCCTTTCCTGCTTGATGCCAATGTGCTTCTGCTAGGCTAATAAGGGAAGTCATCTTAAATTTATTCTCCTCATGTTTCAAAACTTTCACTATGTTTAGGTCTTGTGAGGTCAGCAGATATGTATGCAGTCCAACGATTGCAGATTTATACATGCCATCAAATTCAAAGATGCCCATACCTCCTTCCGAATGGGGAATATATAATCTTGGTATGCACTGATTTTTATAAATCATTTGATGACCATGAAACATCCTTCTTGTTTTCCTGTCTTGTCTATCCAGTATCTTTTGGGGCCAGTCACTCACTCCAAAACTGTAAATTAGGACAGGAAGAGCAAATTGGTTTATAGCTTGAACTTTGTTCCTAGATGTCAACGCTGTTTTCGGGATTCATTTAAGTCATCTAAAACATTCCTTACTGAGTTTTATTCACATTTGTTCATGTTTTATTGGGGATCCTTCATCAATTCACAAATATTTATATACTCCCTCTTGCTCAAGTTCTTTTATATTACATTCTTGTCCCAAAGCAATGTTTTCTTGGTGCTGCAGCTTTCCTGCTTTAAAGGTTCCTTTTGCACATTTACCAAGACCAAATTACATTCTTATAGCATCTGAAAAGGTTTTGACTGCTTGCAGTTGTGCTTTCAGTTCCTCATCTGATGAGCTATACAGTTTTAAATCATCGACAGATGATAAGTCTTTATACTTTGTTGCTTTCTGGGAGCCAAATTATAGCCATGACCTAATCTGTTAAGCAGACAGCTTAATAGGTTAAGGGCAAGGCAAAAGAGCAGTGATGACAGAGTCACCCTGGAATATACGCTTTTGGATTTTTATCCCTGGAATAATAATTTGTCCTTTATCATGGCTTAACTGCAGAGTGGTTTGCTATCAGTGTAGGGTGTAGCTTATACATTTTCATGATTACATATATTTCACTATGTGGTTGTCTGAATGGTAAGGTAATTACAATTGTCTCACGCAGCACTATTTGTAGCTTAATCAAAGAATCCTTTATTATAGCAAAGATGTAAGCACACTATGACTGCACACCAACACTGATGCAAAGGGGAAATCCTCACAAATATAATAGCCATATTGATGTTTCACTCTAGAATAACTCAAATTCATAGATTTAGAAAAAAAATTGATATATATCCTAAATACAGCACTGTCTATAGTTCATTAATGTAGATTTACAATACAAAAATGACACGTTCCAAACAAAGCATGTAGATTTACCTATCAAAAGACACTTGCTTTTAAAAATAAAAACAGAGCTCAGTATCTCTCAACAGTCCATGACTTTAAGGATGGAAATCCATGATTTTGGTGCAAAATGTTACTCCGTCCCTCCTAACCCCACTAAAACAGATTTTTATTGAAAGGCCATCTTTGTAGTGTATTCTTCTATTTCAGAAAATGGTATTTTCATTCACAGTCCTAGCCTGTGAATTTCTCAAGTTAATAGTAGCAATATTTAAAGGTGTCACTGATTAATTCTAGACTTGTCCCTGATCCTGGAGGTCAGAGATTCAGAACCATCAGTGCGACAGTACAGCTTCTTCACCTCGTTATCTGTACTGCCACTGATTGCATATGACACAACACCGATTGACATAAAAATAAAAACATTTCTACTGCTCATACCTCTCAGCTGTCACCACTGTTTCACAGACATGCCTAACATGGACTCAAAATGTTCCCTTATCCTGCCAAATCCCTTCTAAAACCTGTGATTTGGGGTGAACAGGTGGTGAATTACTCTTGATTTATAGATCTTTTTTTTATTTCACAACTGAATGATAATTCACATACTGAAATATTCTCTTATTCTGTCAACTTCTCGTGTAAATAGTATTAATATTTTAAAATGGGTCCATGATTGTGGTTGATTATTTCTGGATTTGTTACTGAATCTGGTGATAGAAATTAAAAGCTATGCTACTGCTTAAAAAAAATAAACTAACTAACTAAATAAATAAATAAAACAGTGCTCTGTCTGCATCTTGCCCACATCTGTATCTGAATGTGCACTAACTGCTTAGGTTATCTTCTGTCTAGAAATGTTAAAGCAGGAGAGTTCACATCTTTCAGAAAATATACATTAATCCACAACTTGTTCTAGAGACTTTCTAATATTACATCAACAATATTTAAAATGTGTCCCTGATTTTGGACATTTGACCCCATTATTTTATCTTTGTCCAGAATTCATATACCTTGTAAATAACAGTCTACTATATATATTGATATAGATATTATACATAAAAAGATCTGTCATGCATTTTGATAATGCCACATCTGTTTCTCTGAATACCCTGCCCATTTGATCATTTCTTATACCACAAACTATTCTATCTCATTAATGGACAAAGGAACTCGTCAAAAACTCACCTGTCTATCTCTCGTTGTCTGTACCAATATACATGCTCAGATCTGTTCTCGTTATAGATATATTAAAACTAAGAATAGCATTTTATCAACAGTACTGAAAGTCCAATACAAATACAAATGGCTCCATACCTCTACTCATCTCACCTCCATCTTGAAACTAAGTGGAGATACTCCCCCTAACCCTGGACTCACACATCAGCTACCCACCATGACCTACCCATTACTTCCCAGTGCTCCCAACACAGTTTTGCCATCAGGTACTGAATCTAATCTCATTCTTTTCAACATTAAGCTCAGAAGCATCTGCAACAAAATTCATTAGATCCATGCGTGTCTAGATTTTTTCTGCTCAGACATTGTATTTGCCACTGAAATCTGGCTAAAACAAGAAGTAACTGATAAAGAAATTATTCTCCAGGTTTTAACATACTCAGCATGGACAGAAATCTTAAAGAGCAGGCAGTATTGTTATTCCTTATAAAACAACTTATAAATAACTCCAGCCCATCTAAATATCCCAAAATTTAATAATGCTTTCCTTCTGATTGCATACTTCAAAATCAACCAAAAGAAATCTATATGTATCTCAGCAGTATATATTCCACCAGGCAGCAACATTACCACAGCTGAAAATATCCTACACTGGCAATGGATATCTGACAACATCCCCCAGGAAACCTTCATCTTAGGTCACGTAAATATAGACTGGTAGTCCATAAGTACAACCACAAGGACACCATTCTCCTATGTGGTTTCACCCAACTAATAAGCTCCACCATCAGAATAAACAAAAGCACAAACAGGCAATCCACACTGGGCTGGATATGGAGAAACAAACCCCATAATATAAAAATCTCTGGTTGCTTGCTAGATGGTATAAGTGACCACCTCCCAACCTATGTAATCAGACAACAATATAGTTCACTCAAACAAATAATCTATAAACAAGTACACAATTTAACCAAATTTAACAAAGACGCATTTATTACAGCCCTGTCCCACTAAAACTGGAATGTATTAAAAGTAATGCCCCTAGATGAGGCAGTTACTCACTTCAATTACACCTTCCTAAAAATACTAAATGAATTAGCACCAGTTAGGACAAGAATGGTAAAGTCTAACGCAGCCCCATGACTGACAAAAGAGACCAAACAGCCCATGCTGCAAAGAGATAAAGCATGGAAAGAATGGTGTAAGAATAAAACACAGCACACCTACCAAAGTTTTAGATGTCTCAGAAACAGTACCAAGATGCTTCTTAAATTTGACAAAAAATTATACTACAGTAATCTCCAAAAAAAGCACCAAAACAACCCCAGGCTATTTGGTCCTCTCTAAATAAACCATTACACTTCGTCCATACCACTACACCTGGTCTTTCTTCTTCAAAGAACAAAGAGTCTATTGCCACTCATTTCAACACTCATTTTATCCAGTCAGTTCTATCACTAATCAATGACCACCTCGATTCACCCCTCCAACTTCCATCTGTTCTCAAAAGCAACACATTGTCTTTTAGTTTTCAGCCTGTCCCAATGTCAGCCTTAAAAAATTACTAGCCAAATGAAAAGAAACAACCTCTACTGCTGATAACCTTCCCACTGTGTTCCTCAAAATACGTGAAGAAGCAATAGCCTTCCATGTCTCCGTTCTAATAAACTAGCAAATAATTGAAAACTGTGTCCCATCCATCTGGAGAAAATCCATTATTTTACCCCTTTACAGAGGTGGTATTTCAACAGAGGCAACAAACTTTAGGCCTGTTACTATCCTATATCCTTCTAAAATCCTCAAGAAATGTATTCAATTTCAGCTTATGAAATATATAACCAAACGCAATCTCCTCTCCAGCACCCAGCACGGTTTCAGGCCCAATCACAGTACTAGTACTGCCCTCCTTCACCAACAAAGTAAACCAATACAGAAATGAGGGGAACCTTGTATCTTCACTTTTCCTTGACCTTTCCAAAGCATTTGGCACAGTGTCCCACCAAAAGCTCCTCTATGAACTTGTAGCATTAGGTCTCACTTCCACCTGTTTCAGAGTTATTTATACAGTTGCCAGCAGGCAACTACATGGCAACAAAACATTTCAGCATTTCAACCAATCTCTGTTGCTGTTCCCCATGGGTCACTACTTAGCCCCTTCTATTTAATATTTCCTAAATAAACTGTGTACTGTACAACACTTCCTACTCTCATACAATATACCAACAATTCAGCCTTTATCTGCTCTGCCCCATCCATAACAAAATTACAGGAAATATTCAAAAATCTTTCACTGACATTGAAATATGGCTAAAAAATTCTATCTTGCTGCTTAGTGAAAAAAAATAAACTTATGCTATTTACTCCAAAACAACACCTTAACCAGAAACACACATTTAATATTACCTCAAGTAATAACACAGAAGTAGAAACCATAATCCAAACTAAGGTACTCAGAATCATAAAAGATGACAACCCCAAATTTGATCACTGCATATTTCATTCCATCAAGAAAACTCACCAAAAACTCAACTCCTTCTATAGGACCAAACGCTACCTGATGTATCAAGCAAGGATTACCTTGGCAGTAACATACCTCCTTCCCTCTCTATTACACACTTCCCCTATTCTTACAAATGTCAACACTACATATAAAACTAAACTAGCCTCCTGCTATTACAAAATAGCTAAATTTGCAACCAACCAACCTTATAAAACACAACACTGCCTTGCATTAAAACAATTAAACTGGCGTCAGCTCCCAGACCAGTTGGCATACTCACAATTACTCATTGCCCACAGCCTATTCTACTCTCCAGACAAATGTCTACCATTACAAAATATTCTGCTGTGCTACTCACCCTCAAAAGGCCTTCACTCCAGCAATAAACTTTTACTGTGTATCAGTAAGGCATTCAACACTGCTGGAGACTCTCTACTCTCATTATGTGCAAATACGCTGGAATGAAATCCCCACACAATTAAAACAGATAGAAAATTAAATAGTTTCAAAACTTTGCTTAAATAGCACCTATGCCATAGATGGCTCTCTTCTTTCTGTTCACCTGGCTAGCTTTACTTAGATTAATGTTCTACAGCTCCACAGCCACATTGCTTCCCATTCTTTTTGTACCTTATCACTCCTCCTCATACTGCACTTATTTCTTAAACTCTTACTTTTCCTCCATCTGTCGCATCCCACCACTAAATGTAATTCTTCCTCTGTCCAACGACTCCTTTCATATCTCTCTCTTATCAATTTTTAAGCTGCATTCTACTTGCCTATCTGCAAATTATTACTGCTTTATATTTTCCCTGCAACCATCATGCTATAAACACATTAACTGTTACTGCATATTATTTCTCTATTCAATAATTATCCAATTTGTTAATTTCTCTTTTGTTTTTTGTGTTAAATGCTATGTTCATGTATGAAATACTTAAAAATATTTAACAATCATGAAAATAAGCTCATGTATAGATGTTTTACCCTGCAATTATAAATGTACAACATGTGTAACTTAAATGTGGAGCTTTTCTCCCCGGCCCTCCATTGAAGATAGGTTTTACCAAGTCAGACTTTTCCCGGTCAACAAAGACAAATCAATCAATAAATAAAAAGAGCCTTTAGCTCAAGTATTCTGCTCAATGACATATATTTCCATAGTCTCTAAAGGACATTAAGCCCCTCTAAAAAAACAAACTACATGTTCTTTCTAGGCTCCCAATAATTTCTTAACTGTTTCTCTAACTGATGTTGTTTTATCTTTCTTCTTTTCAAGACAACTAAGAGGTAAATATTTCCTACAAGACTTCATCCCCAGAAGCATGTAGAAATGCAGCACACTGTACCTTTTTATGCTCAAATTATTCTACTTGCAGAGACAATTACAAAATTTCCAATTTCTGTTAAATGTCCATTCAGCAAGAGAAATCCTGGTCAATCCAGATGCTCTGTATTTCTAACTGCAAGTTATATTTTCATATTTCCAAAGACAAAGACTCATAAACAAACAATCATCATACATAACTTAGCTCTGCTAAATACACTATACATACACACATACATACAAATATTTCAAGAACTGGCATTAATGCCTTTCTACCCTGCCAATATACGTACCAAAACAATTGTTCCCATTATAAGTATCCTGTCTGTTCTTAAAAATATCTAAACTAGTGTTTACTTTAATGTAATTTGCTGGTCTATTCCACGTACCAGCTGCTCTCTCAGAGAACCAATTAGTATATTTCTCATTCCTATAGAATCATCTGCATAGGTTGTCTGATGATTCTCTACTACCTTTTGATAACCTCAAACATTCCCAGATTTAGTTATCTTTAAATGTCCTATATACCTGAATAAGGTCTCCTGTTAAATATCTATATGAGACACTGTACAAGTTCAGATATTTTAGTCTTACATAATAAATTTTCACATCCATGGATGCCCTTGGTATATTTTCACTGTATGTTCTCCAGTTTACTCATGCTTGTTTTCTTACAAGGTTTCTATATCGCTATTCCATACTCAAGGTTGGGTCTAATGTAACTGCCACGCACTGACATCATCCTTTCTAACTTCCTAGATTGTATAAGTATTTTGTACAGCCTATAGTTCTGCAGCTATCATTAACCAATTGGTTATGATCAGAAAAATTCAAAGCTGGAACTTCCCATATACTCAGGCCCTTAAAGGACAACAGTGGGATTCTATTATTAACTGCTCAACTTCTCTGTCCTTTTTCTCCCTGTTTACTGCCCCTGCTATGAATAATTAACAATACAGCATTTAAAATATTTTAAATCGACTGTTTCTCTCCACTAGAACAGTACTTTACTGTATTGTGGTAGTTTCACTTTTAAAAAACTTTTATCCCACACTGGAAAAGCTTGCTGCAGTCTCCAGTTCACTGATGTCATCAAGGCCAATGAATACAGGTAATTTTCTGGCCAATCACCTCCCCAAACTGACATCACTACGACTTTCCTAAAAACCCACTCATGCTGTGATGCCACAGCTCCCTGGTCCTTCCCCTACCCATACAGAAAGTAAAGGCTAGAACAAGGAAACAGTACATGAGTCAAGTGTCCAGCTGTGAACCGTCAATCACAGCAGGTAACAGCTCAAATTACTCTTAGCACTTTGACAGCTAGGGAAGTTAGGTGTGAAGGGGGATAGGAGATGAATCAAAGCAGTACAACCAGGCTTCACAAAAGACTGCAATTTAGCCATTCGTTCTAAAAAGAAGCATCAGTAAAAAGCACTTTGTAAGTCTGTTCTGTGGCATTTGCACTATTTGTGTTTTAAGTAGCCATTGAATGTCATGAAATGTTACTTAAAACTAACTAACTAACTGAAAGACAGCAGTGTATGCATGTAAAATCAATGTAGCTTTAAGAAGAAAGAGGCCTGCATGATATAATTTTTTTACAGAGAAGCACTGCATTCTGGGATACCAAGAAGCAGACTAAACAATCAGAATTACTTCAAGATGCCAGACCCCATGTGGTCAGACTCAGAAATTATGCATAAAAATATGTAAAAAATGGTAAATAGTCCCAGCATGGTGGTAAAATGTCGGAAACACCAAACCATGATGAAATAAACATGTATTTTGAGTTTGTGGTTGCGGGTCTCCTTTAAATGAATCTACAATTTCAATCACTGTGTGCTGCATTAAATATTCACCTTTTAATTTATACCTTCCCAAATCTCATATACTTAGTTTTTGATGTATTTATCAGTATATTATTCTCCTGTGCTCAAATGGTCAATTTAGTCAACTTCTTTTGTAAGGCATGCCCTATCTGTAACACGAGCAATCAGTTTACCCATTTTCAAGCCATCTGCATAGAGATTGTAGAACACCTCAGATGAAAGAGATAGATCTGAAAAATACAATCTAAACAAGTATGGGTCTAGGATAGAGTCCTGTGGGACACCCTGACTGTAACCTTGAATTTCACCTGTCCAACTGCTGTATAATATTTACCATGTCCTATTTGTAAGCCATGCAGCTATCCAGCTTATCAAGAGTATAGCAATACCTAGTTGTTCAAATTAACTGATCAGTGGTTTGTATATGACCCATCAAATGTTGACATTAAATCTATATAAATTACTTTACAACACAGATTTTCATTCATAGCTGTTATTATATTGTTATAGAACATCATGTTAAAAAGTGGCAATAGGTTTAATTTCAACATATACATGCTGATATATGGTTTTAAGCTGCAACCCTTCCAATTTTGCCAATAATTTATCCAATATAACCTTCACCATTATTTTACCTTGACATGAAAGTAAACTTATAGGTCTGTATGACTCTGGGTTTGTCCTACTTCCCTTTCCCTTAAAGATGGGTTTAACTAGTGCATGTCTCCCATCATAATGAATCTCCCTATGTTTATATGTTTATATGCCCTAGTAAATAACAGATATAATGGTACTGTAAGTTCACGCTGAAGTGTTTTTAGGTCATTATTACAAATTCCATCTCCTCCCTGTGCTTTGTTTGGATCCAGCTGGTGCAGTTCTTTTTCAATACAATCTAATTTGATTTCAGTATCTGAGGTTACCTGGGTGTCACTTAGACAATTTATCACCATCTTTGTGGAGCAAAATTGCCTTGCATAAGATTTTGTACATATAACTATAATCTGTTGTGTCTGAGAATAAAGTTTAGAATCTACACACAATTTATCAATTTATATGTCTTTACTCCTACCACATCTTATACATCTATAAAATGGTTTCTTATTATCCTCAATGTCTTTATATAATTTTATTTATTTATTTTTATTTTATTTTACATTTGTTGACCGGGCTAGTCTAGCTGGATATATGTCCATTTTCAGTAGAGGCCTGGGGAGAAAAGCTCCAAACATGAATATTGAGACAGTTAACAATACATAGAACTATTAAGAATAAATACAGAGGTAGCAATGGTCTAGTGAACAGTTATAATAATACATTTGTGTACTAAACAGTATTAGTAGAAATTAACTAAACAATTCTATAAAAAACTAAACTAAAAACAATTCTACAAATCACTAGATGGTATGAGCAAGTCATAGTTATAGGAAAGAGAATATATATGTCATTGTGTTATTCAAGAGGAAGAGTAGTACTACGATTTGGAAGTACAGGTTAAAGGAGAAGGGATAGGGTTAAGAATAGAAGGGGAAAAGAAGTCAGTCTGGGTTAGTACATGGACAAAGCCAATGAGCTTTCAGATGTTCTTTAAGATGTTTTTTAAAAAGAGAAGTAGAAGCAAGGGTAGATAATTCAGCAGGAAGCTGATTCCAGAATCTTCCTGCAGTGTTTGAGAAAAGTGAATCCCCGGCGTTGTTGTTGGCTTTATTTGAGGAAACTAGAAGGTTGTTAGCAGAGCGTAGTGTAGCTCGATTAGTGTAAGGTGTAATTAGATGAGTGAGGATAGGGGTGTTGTTAGGGTGGTACAGGGTCTTGTGTGTAATAAGTAATTGTTGAAAGAGTATCTGGTTTTTCAGTTCTAGCCATCCAAGTTGTTTGAGGTTAAGGCAGTGGTGAGTTTTAAAGGGGGAGCATGTGATGAATCTAGCTATACTGTTATAACAGGTGGAGAGTTTGGAAAGGTTATTATTGGATAGGTTGGTATATATAACAGAGGCATAGAAGAGGGTAGAAATAAGGTGGGTTTGGGCAATTGCTTTCCTTGCAGAAGGGGTAAGGAAGGGTTTTATTCTATAGAAGGTGCCAAGTTTTCTGTAAACAGACTTTATAGTGGAGTTTGTGTTCATCATAGTTGAGATGATTATCAATAGTTACACCTAGTAGGCAGGTTGTAGTCTCTGGGTTGATGTTGGTACCATTGTTAGAGGTAAAGAGAAGAAAGGAATAGGTGATTTATGAGTAGGAGTAAAAAGCAGTAGTTTTGTTTTTTGGGGATTTAGGAGGAGGCAGTGTTGCATAAACCAGTTTTCAACATTCTGAAAAACAGTTTGGGTGAGGGAGTGGAGAGAGGATATATTCTTGGCTGTGCAGATTAAAGTGGAGTCATCAGCATATTGAATGCAGGTGGCTTGAGGTAAGTTCATGTGTAAGTTATTAATAAATAAGGAGAAGAGTAGGGGACCTAGGATAGAGCCCTGGGGTACTCAATATTTACTGGAAGTAGTGAAGACAGATTGTTATGCCAAAGTACTGCTTGCTGTCTATTTTCCAGATAAGACCTAAACCATTGTATGGCTTGAGCATCGAGAGAGTGAGCCTTTAGTTTGTTTAATAGTAGGTTATGGTTAACCATGTCAAAGGCTTTTGACAGGTCAATGAATAGAGCAAAGGAAAAAGAGTTATTGTTACGATTTTTATATATAGTGTCGGTAAAGGATAAAAGAGCAGTAGATGTGCTATGGAATGGCCTGAAGCCATGTTGGCAGTTTGCCAGTAGGTTATTTTGTAGTAAGTGGTTAAGCAGTTGTTTGTGAATACATTTTCCATTATCTTAGCTAATGGGGAGAGTAGAGCAATAGGGCGAAAGTTAGAGAGCTCAGTAGATGGTCCTCCTTTATGTAGAGGGATGATATGGGATATTTTCCATAAAGCAGGGATTTTGCCCTCAGAGATAGTTCTGTTAATAAGGATTGAGATGGGATAGTCTATGGCTTTTGCGGCAATTTGTAGGTATTCAGATGGGAGATGGTCAGCAGAAGGGGTACAAAGTTTCAATTTTTGAAGAAGCTTACAGATGAGAGAAGTAGATACAGGTTGCATTTGAAAGGTGGGTAAAGAAGTATTGCAGTTATTAGGTTGGGTAGCAGTGGGAGGTGGTAAAGAATTGGCTAGGGTTTGAATGGCATCTGTGAAATAGTTATTAAAGGCATCGGGGATTAGGTTGGAGTTGCTATTGTTGAAACCGGTTGGGTCAGGAGTAGTAGTGTGACCTGGCTGAAGAAGTTTGTTTATCCCAGACCAGAATTTTTGTGGAGTTTGTTGATTGGTTTGTTGAAGGTGTAGAAAGAAATTTTTTTTGTCTCTAAGAATATCCTTTTTGGTGGTATTTCTTAGTTGTTTAAATTGGAGGTGGGTTGTTGTGCATTTGGTAGATATCCATTTGGCCCAGATTTTATTTCTAAGGAGTATCTTTTGCCTAGTTTGTTTTGTGAGCCAAGGGGCAGTTTTGGTTTTTATTCTAGTGGAGCGGTAAGGTGCATGGGAGTCTAGGATTTGAAGAAAGTTTGTATTAAAATAGGTGACAGCTTCGTCTAGTTCTAGATAGGTTAGTGGTGACCAGTCACATGCTTGCAATTCGGTTAAGAAGCTGTCTGGATTAAAGAATCTTTTTAAGCGGTAGGTTTTGAGATTATGAGTAGTTGCAATATGGACTTTTTGTCTAATAATGTAGGTAAGTACGTGGTCACTGATATCGTCTGGAAGGGTTCCTGGAGTATAAGATTCAGGGTATCTATTTATAAGAATCCAGTCCAGAGTACTTTCATTGTTACTAGGTTTATGGATTCTTGTAGGAGTTGTTATTAATTGTGAGAATCCAAAGAGGTTTATGTGGCTGGTAGGGTTTAGAGAACTACAAGTGGACCAGTCTATGTTAATGTCACCAAGTACAATAGTCACCTGGGGTAGTTGGGTAGAGAGGTGACTCAGCAGGTTCTCTAGAGAATGAGTGTTATTACCTGGAGGTAGATACATGCAGATTATATAGATGGATTTGGAGTTATTGATTTGGAGTTTAATAGATAGGGTTTCAGATTTAGAGTCTAATGATGGAAGCACATTAATGGGGGAAATTTGGAGATTAGATTTATAGAGAATGGCTAACCCCCCACCTTTTTTATTTTACGGTCATTTCTGAGGATGTTATAGCCAGGAGGGCTAATTTCCTTGTCTAGAGATCTGATTTTTCTTCAAATTTTCCTTGATCTTGTTTTAAAATATGTTTAATCTGTTTGTCTGGCTTATGTATTTCAATTTTCAAAGTGATAGTTTGACCTCTTTTCCATTTCTTCCATTTCTTATATATTTTTCCTCACCTTAATCAAGTTTTTATGGAAATATATCTTCTCAACATTGTGTGCCTAGATCCTGATGCTAAACATTTTTTTTTTTATTTTTTGTATTCAGACAATTTCTCTTCCAAAACTTTTCACATTCTGTCTGCATTTTTTCCACTCCAATTAGTTTTACATACTGCTTTGCTTCCATATAATCAGTTTTTAATCTTCTGTGAATTGATATGCATTTCAGTTTGGCAGAATTATCTAGCAACAAATTAACTTTTACAACCCCATGATCGCACATGCACATCAATGGTGGCAAAACTTGTCATGAAGTAACAGCAATAATTTATTGAGAAACACAAACAATGTCTACTATGCTCTGTTCCGAGGTAGACTTTTTTTACAATATGAACTAACTGTTGTTCCTAAGCATACATTTTAAATCATTTCCTTATTAATGTTGTTGAATCAATATTATTTCAGTCTGTTTTTGGAAAATTTAAGTCCCCAGCCACTATTTTTCTTACCCCTTGTGTTTTATGCATGAAATGTTTGAATTCCACTAGGTCATCAGCACTTGTCTATGCACTCTGGCAATTGTTATAGGTTTCAGGGTTGTCTTTATTGTCACAGTTGCACAATCTACAGTCCTGCTTTTATCATTGACAATGTAATAATCACAGATCTCATAACAATATTTAATCCCTATCATAATACCGCAACCTGATTTTTTTGTTACAGTATCTGTTACAGCAAAAACATTTATACCCTGATAGAACTGGTTTCCAGTCATTGTTCTTTAACCATGTTTCACAAACAAATAGCTAATTTTTCAATAAAATAATCTTTATTATTAATGCTCTTAGCTTAAAAAAACATCACACATGATGTTGCTATCTGTTATCTGTTCAATTTTTAACTTGTAATAAATCCTGCTTTATGCTTATCAAATATTGCAGAATATCTACTGCAAATATTCTCTTCCCAATCTTGACAAGTACACGCCATACTGTCTAAACATGTGTGCCAAAAATTAGGCTCAGATGCTCTACACTTTTATGTTTATTTAAATGGGACATTTTTTTCATGTATTTATTTACCCAAAAAAATCTTTTCATTCAAGGTGACTTGACTCTCCTTTCTATATGTGATTTGTGAAAAATATGTCCTAACACCAGTATAAGCTATACTATTTAAGACGGCTGTATGTTCCCTACTAACATAGATTCCTTGTGGATGAAATCATTTGTACCAACATGAATGAAAACAGATCCGTATTGCCAAACATTAAGACATTCTAAGGCCTTTCTCACATCCTCTATTTTTTCTCCTGGCCATAACACTATTCGTAGTTCATTATCTTCTCTGCAAATGAAGTATCAGTTCCTCTAATAATTGAATCTTCTACTGCAAGAATATTTTTTCTGACTAGATCTGAAGAATTCTCAGCTTCTAATTCAGTAATATCTACACTATCTGTTATTACAAAGGAATGATCTTCATCACCATTAGTGTTATCTATTTTATCTTATCTTAGTTTTGTTTTCATTGCTTATTACATTTGACAGCATCCAATTCTTATCTAGCTGGCTTTGTACATCCACAGTTGAGTCATGTTGTCAACTTCTTTGTTTCAGCTCTTTTTTCACTTCTTTTTTCTTACAGTAACATTCTACAATCCTTATAAATCTCCACAGTTACAATTGTAAATGTAATAAATCCAATACGCAGTTCAAATCACAATAAAACACTCAATATTTATTAAAACAAAAAACAACCGGTAAGCACTTTCATTCACAAAGAACTTCTTCAGACCTGGTTGTCACACATACAAAATTCACATTTATAGTTTGCTCAAGTCACATGACCCAGAACATTAGCAGTGTTTTAACCCGTTCTTACATAACACTGCTTTAAAGTTTTCCATTTCATTCATACCTGGATCTGCACCTGTGTTTAGCCTCACTTGCCAAGCATATTCTTTCCAGTTTAAATCCACTTCTGCATCCCATCTCTTGCCTACATTTAAAACTTAGTCAATAACAGTAAAACTAAAACCCACTTTAACTCTGTTATGACAGTTAACAACATGTCTTGCTGGGGCATTAGTTAACTGCCCTCAGGTGCTCATAAATTCTGCGATGGAAGCTACGTATAATTCTTCCTATGTAGAATCCATCGCAAGAATTACATAATCTATACGTAGCTTCTGCTTGCTATTGCTCACAGTCTCGCCTCTTTTTAGCAGTAAAGATCAATACATTACAAACCAACACAGGATTGTTTCAGAGAAATTCTGGATTTTCCTCTCTACAGTCTGTGTAAATTTATAGCTGACTAGGCCTCTTGGGATGGTTAAAGTTTGCCTGTCTGAAACTTCTCTCTTTCAAGCATACCTCTCAAATGTCCAGAATTTTATAGAATGTTCCTAGTTTTGCCACATATTTCTGCCCCCCCCCCCCCCCCAACAAATATTTTTTTCTGGTAAATTACTGACAGTCAGTCAATAATGCTAGTCATTAGGTTTTTACAGTTATTGTCCAGAAAATGCATGTTGATGCAAAATCTATTGTTTTATTAACATTTTAAGTGGATTGGCCTAAGATTTTTTAAAATTGTCCCAACTTTTACCCCAACTTTTACATATATTATTTCTGGCTTTGTCCAAACTTTTTGAGCAAATAAGTTTAGAGAATTTCTCTCTGACTAGCAATTAAAAAAAAAGTCATCCTGCCGCTTGTCCAGCTCTCTCCTGCTAAGTAATTTGCAGGCTTCTTTTAATTAAATAAATAGAACTTCCCTGTAGGCTGTCCTGTCCCCAGAGAAGAAAAAGAAGAAAAAATCTACACAAAGAACTGGCCCATGGACTTCTCCATGACACTTAGATAAAGATTCCTGGACCTCAGGTCACCACAGCTCTCTCCTCAGCCAGGCAAATAGTGGTTATCAAGAAACTCCTTCACAACAATATTTTTAAAAGATTTTACTAAACGTAAATACCTCACGCTATTATCCAAAAGGAAAAATGGAACTTCCAGATGGAGACCTGCTGTGTAAATTGCTGCCTGTCAGCTCTGTGTTCCACTCCCACTGGCTCCTTAACCAATCTTAAATTATTATTTGCAGACTGGACCTGCAGGCATTAATTGTTTTCTGTTAGATACAGTATGCAAACAACAGCATACGACATGTTAAACTGCCAACAGTGGTGGTGCATACTGTTGGCAATAAGTTTAGCTAAAAAATGTCAGCTCAGTGGTGCCACTTTCACCAGAATAAATCCTGTGAGAATAGTGATATATCACAGGCCGGGCCTAACAGCAGGCTACTGCAAGTTTCAGGTCTAGTCAGAAGGCAGCTGGAAAAAGAATCAGCTCAGTTCATTCTTGGTTCTTCACCTTGTCAGAGGATCTGCCAGAGCTGAGCATGGCTTGAGCCAATGCTGGCTTATCCACATCTAGCAAAAAGACATCCAGCTTCACAGATCCAAAGAATAATTGATCAGTACAGTCTGATGTCCATGACCTTGTCCCCTCTGTCTTTCCTGTTCAGGATGATGATTTCACATCTCCCTAATAGTATCCTTGTAATGATATTGTGTTCCTCCTCACCTGCTCTGTCCCTTATGGTCTCTAGTGAGAAGAGTTTTAACTTCTCTCATCTCTACTCAAATCCCTTCCTCTATACCATGCACCTTCTAGTGAATTTCCTATAGATACCATCCTGCAGTCTAATCTCCCTCTCCTTGTATAGTCTCCAAAACTGCTACATACCTAAAATAATATAGTGGAAGTGTTTCCTCTTTGCTTCTTGAGTCTGTTCCCCAGGGGATACACCCCAGAAATCTGCTGATTGCTGCCACTTCCATTCTACTTCTTCTTCTCCTCGTGATCCATTCTGGGTATAACCAACACTCATGGATCCTTTTCCTGCTCTTTTTCCATCATCTTCTCTCCCACAACTTGTATTTTGTACTACGGTTGCCGTGACCCAGATGCAGTACTTTGCATTTATCTGCAATTAACAATACCTGCCACCTTTCAGCTTACCTTACCAAACACTTCCTTGGCATCGTGTCCACTCCATCTCCCAGTGCTGCATCTAACTTTCTGCCCTCCATCCCCCAGTGCTGAACCTTTCTGCCCTCCATCCCCCAGTGCTGAACCTTTCTGCCCTCCATCCCCCAGTGCTGCACCTTTCTGCCCTCCATCCTTCAGTGCTAAACCTAACTTTCTGCCCTCCATCCTTCAGTGCTAAACCTAACTTTCTGCCCTCCATCCCTCAGTGCTGCACCTAACTTTCTGCCCTCCATCCCCCACTCCTGCACCTAACTTTCTGACCTCCATCTCCCAGTGTTGCATTTAACTTTCTGCCCTCCATCCCCTAGTGCTGCACTTAACTTTCTGCCATCCATCTTGCAGTGCTGTACCTAACTTTCTGCCCTCCATCCTTCGGTGCTGCACCTAACTTTCTGCCCTCCATCCCCTAGTGCTGCACTTAACTTTCTGCCCTCCATCTTGCAGTGCTGTACCTAACTTTCTGCCCTCCATCCTTCGGTGCTGCACCTAACTTTCTGTCATCAGTGAAGAAACTGATCCTGTTTTTCCTTTTCTCAGACATGTCAGAAAGAGGCACACTGAAGCATATCCAAAATGTACCTATGTGGCACTTACTTTCCTAGTTTAGGAGATTGCTCTTGTCACAGTAGTCCTCTGTGTCCTGTCATTCAACCATGCAGTAATCAAGCTCCTTAGTTAGTCTTGGACCTAAGCCATTTCCTATAGTTTTCCTGCCAACAGTTTCTGAGTGTCCATGTCAAAAGTCTTGCTGAAGTCTGGTAGACAACATATACCTGCATTCCCTTGTTAAGTTCACCTGTGTCCTAGATATAAAACGATTCCAGGATTGTTTGAGTGCTTGCTTTGTCCTTGGTCAGGTTGCTTGCTGTCCTGGAGACTACTGTTATTTAAGAAAAGCAACTAGCCTTTCCCTCAGGTTTCATTCTGAGACTATCCCTATCACTCATTGCCTATTAGGAAGCTTATCCACTGATTCCAGCAAAGTCATCAAAGCCACAGATTGTCATATCACTGACATTTTATCCTTTGTTTTTTTTTTTTTTGTTTTTTTTTCTAAATATTGTATAACCTAGAGTATATTTATAGAAGTTAGAGGATGTGTGGGGTATATCCCCCAATACTCAGGGCAGAGGGTTTTCCTTTTATATATTCATGGGTACTTAATATGCTATTATTTTGTGAGGATCTTAAGAAGCCTATCCTTACATTCCAGTGGTAGCTGTTAGCCCTTATGCTTTATTAATTGTTTTCATTTATTTACTGATATTTATTTACCATAAAAGTCAAGTCTTACTGCATAATAACTTGTGTTCAGGAGAGGCCTTGAGATAAAAACTCCAACATATTACATGAAAGAAAAACAGTAGAATATGGCAAATATAAACATTAGATATGGATTGTCATTCATACTAGTTCAGTGTAAAACAGAGTTCTAAAAGTTGCCATTTTTTACACGTGTAATACAATATAACATAAAGAAATGTTAAGAAATTTTAACATTGTTTAGTGAGAGAACTAAGCTTAATTTCTTTAAATTACAAGAGGTGAAGAGATAAGTAGAAACAATACATGCATTCAAAAGAGGTAAAAAGAGACAGTGGAGTATCAGAGATGAGAGAAGACTGGTTAGTAAAAAGGAATATGTGTGCACATGAAAGTATGTATACAAAGTTACTAGAGAAAGAACTTTCAAAAAGTATTTGAAGAGTATGTACTTTGGTAGCACAGCAAGTGAGTAAGATTTTAAGTAATGGAATATGAATTGGTAGTAAGGCAGGGGACAGGGACAATAGGTCAGAAAAGTGAAAAGTGATTCTAGCTGGAGAAAGTGAAGGGAAAGGATGGTTGCACAAAACTGAGGTGAGAGGTAACAGTGGTTAGAAGGTGGAGGTGTGTGAAAGTGAAAGATGGGATTATAGGATGAGATTAGTCTGGTATGGAGTATGAGCAGAGCCAGGATTTAGGAGTGTTTTAAAAGATGTTTTGAACATGTGCAGGTTGGGTGATGACCTGCTTGTTTGAAGGATAGAGTATAAGGAGTGTCCAGCAGAGTTTTTTGGTTTGTGTATGATAAGGAGTTATCATTGAAGGGACAATGCAGGGTATAATTTTTAAGAGTTGCACTAGGAATTAGGCAGGCTGAATGATGCTTTTATTATTTTTGTGCTGTGATTAATTGGTTGTATGTAAGATGGTGCAGTAGTTCTAACCAATTTAGTTACTTTAGTGGAGTACGGTGGCGTCTTTTATTTGATTTTTTTGCAGCAAAGCATGTAGTGTTGTTATAACATTGCTCAAGTTTAGTTTTTAGAGAGGTTTGAAGGTTTGTAAGGATGGGTGCTCCATATTCCAGTAATGGTACTAGGTAAATGCTGGCTAAGGTTACCTTAGTATTAGTTGTGAGGAAGTTTTTTGTTCTGTAGACCATTCCTAACATTTCTGTGTCTTTCCACTGCATTTAGAATCTGTAGGTTGAATTTTAGGCTGTCATCTTTGGTCACACCAAACAATGCAGTGTGAAATATTACTTACAATGTCAATGTCAGTGTTCTTTAGAGAAGTGATTTTTAAAGTTACTTGTGTCTAGGCTACATGAGTTGGGAAAAATAAGTAATTTAGCTTTTTTTAGGGTTCAGCAGTAATTGAACACGTTGGAGCCAGCTTTCAATGTAGTTAAAGGCTTCTTGTGTTTGCTGAAAATGGGTTGAGTCTCAGAGGAGAAAATGAGAGTAGAGCTATTTGCATATAGTATAAGAGAGGCTTGTTGGGAAGAAATATGGAGATTGTTAGTGACTATATTAAACAGCAGGGAACTGAGAATAGGGTCTCAGGGTACATCAAAATGGATAGGGTACAAAGCCATTTAACAAATTATCTGTCAGAGAAGAAGTTTCTGAACTAGGTAAGAGTTGAGTGTGATAGGCCATGGGAGACATTTTATGTAGGGGTTTGCTGTGTGATACAATATTAAAGGCCTTATATAGGTTTATGAATAATGAGAATACAAATTTAGCATTGTCCCTAGCTTTGTTAATAGTGGCTAGATAGGTATCAAGAGATGTTGTTGAAGAAGGTACTGAAGAAGTCGCTTATGGATACTTTTTTCCCAATATTTTTGAGAAGGGAGATAGGATGGTGGTGGGTCTAAAGTTGGATCTTTCAGTTGAGGTGCCACCCTTTATGTATTGACTTTTCCTAGAGGTTAGGAGCTTAGGATTCTTTATTTTGATCCATTTACAAGAACTTACACCAGGTGTTCTGTAGCACTGGTGTCTCTCTTGAAAAATTCCAGTGGGGGGTTATCAGCAGATGGAGAACATGGTTTGAGATTATGAAGTAATGTTTTTCTTTATATATCAAGTAGGGACAGTTTTTAAACTGAAAGTTACTGAATCAGAGGTAAGGCAACTTTGCTGGCTATGAAGAAGAAATTAAACAAGCTATCATTTTCAAGTGGAAAGAGGTTAGATGAGGGTGATGGACTGTCTTTTTTTTGGGTCTATATCATAACATCGAAGTTCTCTAACATTGAATGTTATTGTATCGAACCCTAAACACACAAGTGTGAAAACATCAAACAGTCAGAACAGCGAATTTTTTCCCAGGGAAAAAATTTGCTATTCCGAGAAACATACACACAGCACAAACACACACAAAAAACAGCCATCCACACACATACACTTAAAATCCTACACCTAAACTTTACATACAGTACTAGCTATCCACTTACCTTAACCCAACCCTAACCTTAAGGTTCGTCACTATCGCACACTCACCTTACCCGCACCCTAACCCTAACTCACCTAACCCACCCCCTAACCCTAACCTACACACAATCGCACACTTACCTGACCCATGCCCTAACCCTAACTCACCTAACCCCCCAACCCTAACCTACACACAATCGCACACTTACCTGAACCCGACCCGTAACGCTCCAACATATCGAACGCTGAAAACAGCGAAGCCACAGCAATGGCCCACTGAATTCTTTCCCAGGGAAAGAATTTGATGTCCTGCACCTTCGCTGTTTTCAGCGTTCGACATTACGGGTTCGATATTATAACATTCGATGTTAGAGAACTTCGCTGTTATAATATTGACCCCTTTTTTTGTCCCTAGCTAGAGTAAGTTTATGAAGGACCAGAATTTTTTAAGATTATGTCTATGACAGTTCTGCAGATTATTGTAATGATGTTTTTGTCACTGTTTACCTATTTTTTTTTTGTAAAGTTTCAAAGTTCTATAAACTCCTGCAAAAGATTTGGTGTTTTGTTCATTCACCATTTTCCAGGCTTTATCCCTGTTATGCATAAGTTATCTATTTTTGTTGGCATGATTAGTTTTAACTCATTTTCTTCTAAGGGATGCTAAGTTATTTAGAATATTTAAGCATATTGTATTGAAAGTAAAGACCGGTTCATCTAGGGGTAAGATGTTTTGATTAGACCATCTGATGGATTCTAAGACTGATTCAAAGGTGCCTGGGCTGAAAGGTTATGGGTCCATTTGTGGTTGTGTTGTTTAACATGTTGGGTGATTCATCTGTAAGTATAGGTGGGAAAATCATCACTAAGGGGTTCTGCAAGGGTTCCCGGTGTATTTGTGAGGGTCAGAGACCATTATCTAGTCTAGAGTTAAGCTGTTGTCATGTTTTATTATATCTAGCGCATGAGTCGATTAGCTGTGTAAGGCTATATAGATTAATACTAGAACTGAGAAAGTTGAAAGTAATGCTTTGCCAGTCAACATTTACATCTCCCAGTATAATTTTTCATTAGAAGTGGTATTGGATGTTCTTTCAATTAAATGCTACCTTTTCAAATATTCCACAAAACTTCTTCCTTGCCATGGAAAAAGCTATATCAAGATTCTTATGGTATCCCAAATCTACCAGAATTAAATATGCAAAACTTGTACTCTTCAAAGATAAGGGAGGATTGGGGTTACCTGATTTTAAGCTTTACTATAGTATAATTACTGTATACAGACTAATACAAATAATAAACTATGACTCATATATAAATACTTGTACACCCCAGTGGACCAAAATCTGGTATGAACAGTTGAAATTCCTTGGCTGTAATATCAAATCCTTACCATTCTTGAATTTAAACCAGGCTAGCATATACACGAAGAATTTACACCCACTAATTAAAAACATGATTCTTACAACACAGAAACTATTTACATCATTGCAATTAGCTGACACTTTTGCCCTTATACAACCGTTACATCTAAATCCTAATTTGCTAATAAATAATAAACCAGTAAATCTAACAAACTACCCCTGATAAAAGACTAGACAACATGGGATATATACCAATGGAAAGACACTAACACGGGGCAAATGAGTCTTGAACTCAAACTTCCTATGAAATATAGTATTATCCTTAACCAACTTCATCATCTTATAAATGCTAAATTCTCACAAATACACACTGACTTACAGAACATAGATTTAGTTAAATTAATACTTGAAAATCTTGCGATTAAAGTGAAAACAAATTCTAGGACTTATAAAATTGTAATGAGTGCAAAACATCAGAATTCTTTATTATTTTCAAACTATTTGCAAATGAAAAATCAATCACTGACTGAAGAAAATAAGAAAGAAGCCATTGAAAATACAATCAAATTCATTCCTTTCAAGAAGCTGTTATATACACAAATTATGGTAAATAAATGATATTATACCTTATCTAAATTAAATAAATTCAATCCTAACTTTTCGCCTATATGTCCGCATTGTCCAGATCAAACAGCTGATATTTTACATGTCATGTGGAATTGTACTAAGATACACAACTTATGGTGTTCCTTAAGAGATTAGAGAAGATGGGATATGAAAAATCAACCCTTACTTGGGAGACAGCCATATTGTACATTAATATCAATCAACTCCCAAAAATATTAAAACGTCTTTATTACAATGTGTGCCCTTATTAAATTCTTTATTACAAAGAACTGGAATATCATGTCACCAATTACATGGGAAAATTTTAGCAATCTTGCTATCAAATATATCTCATCTCATAAATTAATTTATTCAAAAATAAAAAACAAACGCTATTACCAAAAATATTTTGGTTACTTGCTAGATATAATTCTTGACAAATAAAATTTGCCTACAAATTGTCATGAAACGCTAACCTTTAAATAAGAAATGAATGTAGTATAACCAGTCTTTCTTGCATCTTCTCCCTTTTCTTAGTATATGTGTAACTAGATATTTTCCCTAAACATACAAATAAATGGTTAAGTTTCTATTTTTACTTTATATATAGACTATCCCCATTCTAACTATCCCTTATGAGACCAAATGAACATAAGAATTCTCATACTTTACTTGACGATGTAGTGACTTCTTATGTATATATTGTATGTATATATATATATATATATATATATATATATATATATATATATATGTATAATTTTCTCGGAACGAGATTGTTGTCTGTTTTCTTTAGATAGGTATTTGTATTGTTTATTTGTGTTTTTGAGTTACCGTATTGTTATTATTTGAAAAAAGAAAATTGAAATAAAAAGATTTTGGAAAAAAAAAAGAAGTGGTATTGGATGTCCAGTGGAGGATATCTTTCAGAGTGATTATATTTCTCCCTGTAGATATAGAGCATACAACATTGTTTTTACTGTTTAATTTGAAGTATGAAATGAGTACTCTGGCATAGTAAAATTGGGAATACTATTGTTAAAAGGATCAAGTTTTTATAAATTAAAGAACAGGATAGCTGTACTCCCAGGTTTTTTAGGGTTTGATTTATCCTTATGATGTTATATCCAGAGGGACATATTTCAGTATATTTGATGTTGGGATTTAGGCAGGTTTCAGCAGTTGCCAGACTATCTGGAATATTTTGGACTATTTATGCATAAAGTTCTATGATTTTGTTAATATAGTATGAATGTTTAATGGGACTATGTTTAGTTTTTGTGGCATGGGTGAGTTGAGAAAGTATTGTAGTATTGGGGTGGGAAGTGATTTGGTAGTTCTGTTATAGGGACTGATAGAACCTGTATTTGGGTGAATGTCTCCATATTAAAGTATGTTATGAGAGCTCAGGTAAGACAGAAGTGTTCTTTTTGGAGGCAATTTTTATTGTTGCTTTTAGGTTTGTAATGGGTCTGAAGGTATTCATGATTTTTTCATTTGTAGTAGAGATTAGCAGAGTCTTTGAAGAAGTATGGGGCAATTGAAGTTTGTAAATGACAACCTTATTTAGTAGTATGCCTGCTGGCTGGTGAGCTGACTCTAAGTGTGACTGTTGTGTGGTATTCTCTAAGTTGACATAGCAGGATGAGAAAAGAGTGAATACTATTAGCGATTAGAAATAGAGATGACATGGAGCAGTGGGAGTTGTGCAAGGGGGGTAGAGTAGAGCTATAGGCGGAGATGTTTTAAGAAGAGTATGTGTAAGTGTGTTTGGGTGGAGGAAGAAGAGGTGATAAACAACTGGAGGGTACATAAGGGTTTGTTATATAGAAGAGATCAGGTAAAGCTACTGAGTCTAAAGCTATTCATACGTGAATGTATAAATAAGAAGTTCAGGAGCCACAGTCCTGTTCTAAATTGTTACACTTAATGGAAGGAAAAGTAACTTGTAGTAATAATAATATAATATAATAATACAGTCTCTCACCCAGCAAATCTAAACCAATATACAGATGACCCGACGTTAATATTTGATGTCTCTTCTGTCAAATAGCTCCAAGTTGACCAAATGAATTCCTTTACAAAAACTGAAAGCTGGCTAAAAGATTCATATATTCCATAAATATAACTCTCTTCCTCCTTATGCTCTTCTCCAATGTCTCATCTTTCTGCTTTGATGCTTCTGTCATGTAATAATAACAAAAGACTGTAGATTATAATTCAGTCAGCACATCCAAAATGTAGTGTTAAAAACTAACAATAAACAGAGTTACCTATAAAGTGAGAAGCCCATGCATTCCCTTAGTTCCTTTTTCTGTTCTGATCCTAACTGTACCTATTATTAATTATCTGCTTTATTTATAGCTTTCGGTCAACCTTTGCAGAAATGCAGTAACTAGAGGTGCTCAAAATGGCAACACACAAAAGATTTCAAGAAATTAGTATAAGTTACAAAATTCTTATGTAAATGTGCTTTGCAGCACACAACTCTGTGAATTGCATTACATCGGTGAAAGTGCATCTATCATCATAGCTATCTTTATACTGCCCTGGTCCAGTAGAGGTCATTCTGTGCACAAGCACGCAAATCCTATTTGCATTTTTTGGGACAAAGTATAGACCTGTGTATCTGTTATGTGCAGGTACCCATTTTCTAGCACTCAGCAGACACCAGCACAGGGTGTTAGCTGCCTAATTGGGTTTTGTCACACCCGAGTGGGGTCGATCGTACCCTAGCAATCTGAGTTTCATACCTACCTTTTCATTCTGAATGGAACCTGGCAGTGAGAATGTCATCTGTTTGAGCTCAGGGTAGGGGTCCTAAGCTGGAAAACTAACACCTTCCTTTACCTCTGTCAAGAATTGTACAGGATCAGATCTCAGCAGATTGTACAGGCAGTAGTCTACTTAACACCGAAAGTGTGATGAGACATTGGGACACAGGTGGACAGTAGTCTCTCCTTTGATAATCACATCGCTACAGTGGTCAGGAAATCCTTCTACATGGCACACCTCATGACAAAAGGTTTCTCATCCATAAAAAAAGAGGTCATTGTTCCCCTCTACTCATCACTCATTAAACCCATTATAGAGTACAATGCCCCTTTTGGTATGTACCTCACAAGACATCTACAACAACTGGAAAGGCCACAGAAATACCTCACAAAGAGGATTACTGGCCTCAAACAGATGCCCTGAGCAGACCATCTCAAAAAACTTCCGCTTTACTCCATCACGTATCACCCACTCAGAGGCAATCTCTGCCTAACATACAAAGCTATGTCAAACCCAGAGCTGTTGGACATGCTCCACTTAAAGAAATCCCAATCCCTCCAAGCTACACACTCTTGGGACCTAAACCTTGTTACCACAATAAACAGAACATGCTGGAGGGAAAGATTCCTGTCCCAGGGACTTCCCATACTCTGGAACAGACTACCTGTCTATGTCAAACAGAGCTCCTCATTAGCACTCTTCAAGAAAAATCTTGATGATTGGATGGGTAATAGGAAATTCACCCCGGGGATCACTTCTGTGGCTCTGCTTGACAGGGGCACAGGAAAATAATTTTCTTGGGTGACGAAAGCCAGGGTACCTTTTTGGCTAGGCTTGTCTAGGCCCTAGGGCCAATAGCCTAGTACTTACCTATGAACCTGTATAAAAAGTTGATACATGGAGGAACCAACTGGGAGAAGAAGTTACATTTATGACCTGTATCCCCTGAAGTGGTAAACAGTGCAGGTACAGGTATAGTCTGCAGAGGAGGAAACCAGATCATCTTGCCCATTGAGTCACAGAGGTTCAAGAGAGCAGGTCACACATCTATAATGAGTATGACATTTCCATTTCTATTGTAATATTTCTATCTCCTAGGTTTATATGAACACTTTGGACCTTATTAAAAGTATGTTACAGTACTTTTACTGGAAAGATATTTAGCAGCAATATAAATTTGTCATAGTTACTGTAACAAAAGTATTGTGGTAATTACCATGTCACCCAGTGTCACCCGCTGGATTGCCAACTCGCTCACAGATAGGATGTAGGAAATCAAAACAGGGAAGTTACCTCCACAAAGAGACCACTCACCAGTGGGGTACCCCAAGGTTCTGTGCTGAGACCATTTGGCATCTACTTTTCTGAAGTAAAAGACAATACCAAAGGGCTCTGGCTGATTACGTTTGCAGATGACTGCAAGGTAGGATCAGTCATTGAATCTCCACATGACTAAGCCATCCTGTAAGAACGTTTGTCCCAAATAAGTAACTGCTACCAAAATCATGGACTAAAACTAAATGCCAAAAAATGCATTACTGTATCCTTTGGGAAGTCATCTATCCCAGGGAATTACCACATTAACAATAAGGATCTAAGAGTTGATCCAGTTGTTCAGGATTTGGGAAATTATACGGACAGTGACCTGACTTTTGACCAACATGCATGCATTGTTATAAGAAAGTCCTATTTTGCACAACTTATAAACAAAGGGATTGTTTTTAAGACCAAGGGATTTCTTTGCTCCCCTTTACTCAGCCCTCATTAGGCCAGTCATTGATTATAATGCCACATTTGGCATGTGTCTGTCCAGACACATGTAAGAACTGGAAGGCCCACAAACATACCTTACTAAAAGGATACAAGGCCTAAACAACATGTCTTCCATGGACCAACTCAAAGCCCTGTCACTATACTTGGTATCCTACAGACTGCTAAGAGATGACCGGTGTCTGGCATAAAAGCATACTCTGACCAATTACTGATGGATTTACTGGAGATCGGTAAGGCAAATGGCATTGGAAATACTCAGTCTAGGGATGTAAACCTCTTCTGCAGCATGAGCAGAATGGTTTGCAAGGACAGGCATATCTCATAGAGGATACCACTACTCCAAAACACACTCCCCAGTCAAATAAAATAAAGTTCATCTTTGTCCTTGTTCAAGCGCAACTTGGATCTATGGATGGGAAACAGAAAAATGAATGCAGGACTGCTCCTGTACTATTAACAGACAGAGGTCACTCCTAAATGCCTTATCTCATGCATGGGTGCTCTCAAATGATCTTTGGTATGATCACAGCTATTCTCATTAGGCATGATATGTAATTATCGAACTTGGGACGGGTAAGATCAATATATAACCAAAAAGGATTGTTTTATTCAAGCACAAAAAGGGAAATCAGCTAGACTTAAAATGATCCATTAGGGCAGCCAGCCTAGTACTTACGTATGAACCTATGGAGCTGTGTGTTTCAATATCTTGTGCATAATGGCAAAGGGTGAAACTTGTGTTTTACTGGAAATGCACATACCAGTAACTGGGTGCAGTAGTAGCAGCCTTTAATGTAAAACATTATTGTTGTTATACTCACACTTCAGTTCATTTGATGCAATTTTCAGTCAAAAGTGTGTTTACCTGACTTATAAGTGGAGCATTAACAATGACCATTGTGTCGCCTTCCTTCCAGACAAGGGGAATGGTATTGATAATACACTGGCAATTTCAAAGTTTCTCTGCCTTTGCAAAAGATTCACTCAGGGGCACCCTACACTATGGGGAGTGGAGACTGATGCAAGTAGTGAACTGCTTAATAGTGATGTCTTTTGTTGCTACACCAGCTTTGACATTTGTGGCTTTGGTCATTGCCATATTCTTGCAGATGTGGCTCCTGCTAAAACAATCAGTTAAATGATATGTAAATATTATCAATATAAAATGAAGAGATTACCAAGGAAGGATGTTACTGATAAGATTAGACATTTCTCTTCAGCCACAACAGCATATGCATGTATTTGGCGTCTCTGAACAGACACTCTTTGAAGTTGCCATAGTAGCCATGTTCTTCACTGATGAGTAGATCAATACATCAATGAGTCAGTCAGTCAGTCTCTGCTACCTAAGGTATATGGTGTTTCTGAATGTATCCACTGGCACTGCAGAAGTTGAGAGCTGCCTGTAACAATTTAATTTACAATGCATGATTCATGTTTTGTAAAAGTATGTATAACATATTCTAGTGCAATATGGAACCCTTGGCTACTTAGTTGGAAGACAATAAACATAATTAAATAAATTCTAATTTCTATGCTATGTCTGCTTACCTGCAGTTACATGGTTATGTTTGACTTGCTAACACAGAGATTAGGGAGACAGTGTGTGTGTGTGTGTGTGTGTGTGTGTGTGTGTGTGTGTGTGTGTGTGTGTGTGTGTGTGTGTGTGTGCGCTGAGGAGAGGGGGTTGATACATCAAATTCCCAGCTCTATAGTCTGCCCAATAACAGATACTGTATGTGAAAATTATAAAATATCAATGTTAAGAACACTGCAGAGATATTCAAAGATTTGAATTGATTGTTATTAATTCTCTTCTTTCATTTTCTTATTTCCCCAGCCCCTGATGAGATTCATGAAGACCCCAGACTCTACCTAAGGAGACAGGTGTAGCTGATTCCCTAACCCTGCGAATACTGGTAACTGTCAACAGCAGTAAATAAGTTTTAATAATAAGGAAGTCATTACATTTCAAAATTTCATAATGAGATACATAAAAAATATTCAGAAAATGCAGATTACTTCTGCAGCAAGGGTGAGGGCACTACCATATTAGAAATACATAGAGTGCAGCACAGCAACGTGTCACTGAGTGCAAAATAATTAATAATCACCTCAATAGTAAGTACTTCAGAAATGCATATAATTCTGCAGTCATGACTAGAGCATTCCAGTATTACAGATATCAAATGCTTTAGTGCCAAAATATCACTGGCTGCACTTGTACATATCACTTTTTACTGATGTGTAATTACTTGTTGTCATATATTTCATTGCTGTCAGTTTAGAAGTACTGAATTATGTTACAGTTCTCACTTTTATTTCTGTGAAATAAAAGCATTTTCATCGAAATACTTATTCATTTTTTTCCTCCTTTTTGCCTCCTAATGCAGATCCAGCAGAGCCATTTGAGGGCTATAACACCACTATCAGCTGCTCATTGAGGGACTGCTCCACAGGTTAGGAGTGGTGGCTCCACCCATGAGGGCATCCTGCAGTGCAGCAGCCTAGAAAGCTGTCATCCAGACTTTCAGAACCTGAAGGAAGCTTTGTTGGAGAAGGCAATGGAGAGGTGGTAGATCCCGCACAAAAGTCACCTTCAGCATGTGCAAGAATCTCTGTCCCAGTTGGCTCCAACCATAGAAGCACTTTGGTCCCTTCATCTGGAGCACTGGGGCAGGGAAAAATGTGAGGCTGTATGCACCAGGGTGGAGATGAATCTTGTCCTCATCCCCCTTGTTCATCGTTTCAGAGGTGTTTACTAGGCTAACATCCACAACAGACTTTCTAAGCCTAGCCATGCATCCCAAATCTCTGACAAGTTCTGGTACCATTGATAAGTGTAATGAGGGGCTTGGGAGATTAAACATTTACAAGCAGGGGCCTGGGAGATGAACCATTTACAGGCTGCCTGATCCATTAGACACATAGGTGCCAAACCAGGGATGAATTTCCTGTTCCTCTTTCAGTTGTCCATGTTACACTTGACTTTGGTTAGGGAGGAACTCTGCTTCACATAGATGAGGAACGTGTTCCAGAGATGGGGTAGTCTCTGGGATACATACCTGTCAATACAGCAGGTCCTATCTGTATCACAGGCAAGGTTTAAATCTTTAGAATGGGTAATTCGGGTGCTGTTTATTTTGTAGTTATGCAGGAGGTCCATCAGAGTGGAGTCTGAAAATGTTCTGCACGCGAGGCATAGATCTCCCCTCAGCAGCCTGTATGAGACAGAATACAGGGATAGGGCCTTGAGGTGGTCTGCATAAGACATGTTACTTATGCCCTGTATTCTTTTAGTGAGGAACCTCTGTGGACATTCCAATTGTTGATTATGCGTGTTTGGGTACTTACCAAAGGGAGCACTGTACTCAATGATAGATCTGATGAATGCCAAATATAATAGAACAATGTCTTCCTTGGATCTAGATGCCATACATTTGGTTATAAGTTGCACAACATAGAATGATTTCCTCACTGCTGTAGACACATGATGGTCAATGGCTATATTACTATCTATGTGTGTCCCCAAGTCCTTGACTACTGGTTCATTTCTAAGGGGTGTGTTGTCAATATGATAGTTTCCAGGGTTTGAAGTCTTCCAAAAAGATACTGTTATGTACTTCTTGGCATTTAGTTTTAGTTCATGACTTTGAAACCCTTTGTTTGTCTGTGTTAGCCATTCCTGGAGAACATTTGTGTCGGTGTGTAATTCAATGACAGCTCCTAATTTGCAATCATTTACAAATTTAGTCAGCCAGAGGCCATTGCCATTGGCCTTGACTTCAGTGAAGTAAATGCCAAAAAGGAGTGATCCCAGGACTGATCCCTGAGGGACTCCACTTGTGACTGGCCTCTTTGTAGAGGTGGACTCCCCAATTCTAACTTTCTGGATCCTATCTGTGAACCAGTTGGCTATCCAATGGGTGATATAAGGGTTTGTACCTAACTCCTTGAGTTTGTCGACAATGCCTGAGTGGTGTATTGTATCAAATGCCTGAGTGGTGTATTGTATCAAATGCCTTGGCCAGGTCACGATAGGCAGTGTGAACCATTTTGCCCTCATCCATTGCTTCGGTGACCTTCTCAAAGAAGTCCACCAGGTTGAGTAGGCATGACCTTCCCTTGATGAAACTGAATTAGGTTGGGTCAAGTGTCTGGAGGTTTACTATATCATTATTGATCATTTCCATGATAATGTTCCCATGGCTTTGCATATAAGACTAGTGAAACGTATGGGTCTGTAGTTTCCAGGGTCTGTAGATGGCCAACCTTTGTGTAGAGGGTTGACTGTCGCTGTTCTCCATTCATGAGGTATGAAGCCTGTTTGAAGACTGCAGATAAATAGCAATTCTAGAGGCCTGCTAGGTTAGGATATATGCTTTTATCCTGCTGGGTGCTGCACCCCCTACTTTTTGATATAATTTTCTTTTTTTTGTTATACAATAAATTTTAATTTTCCTTTTTCCTTTGATTTATGGTTTTATAAGTTCATAGCTAATTACTGGGCTAGCTTTCTAAATAGGCCATGCAAAGCATGACCAATTTCCTTCACAACTGTAAGAATCAAGCACTACACTTTGTGTTTGTAAGTTAAGCAGCTTAGCCATTATACCAAACCCCATTTTTTTGTCTTTCCAGTTTCTGTATGCCTGTCTTCCTTTCCATTTGTAATCCTTAGATAGTGTTCTTGTGTGTCTTGTCTGTCTTTTGTGTTATTGTCAGTAATGTTAACTCTTCCCTAAAACTCTCCTACCCAATCTGCCCTTTTAGATTCTATCATATGTCTTCCCTTTTCTCTTGCACATCCCCCTTCACACCTCCCTGTTGGGTTTTCCCTATCTGCTTTCTCCCCTTTTTCTAACTTTCTTAATTTATAAACCTAAACCTAGTGTCCATATAAGGACACCTTTACAATGAAGTAAAAACATAAAAATTTTAATTTGCTGCTAAATGGCGGCACTTGGCACAGTCAGCGCAAACTCTTGTGAAAAATTCTAGTGACACTAGCACAACCTGGTAATCACTGCTGATTGCAAAAACTAGGCAAAAACAGTCAGAAACTTATGAACACATGCAGCACATACAGCAAAGTGTGACAGCTCTGCACATATTTACATTCTTCATGGATAACTTTACACATATTCAGCATTGCGAATTTGGAGTGAGTGTTTTCTGCTGATCTAAGTTCACCGCTCTTGCATTTAAACACTGGTGCATTTCCCACACCTGCCTTATACATGTGTGCAGCCTGCAACTATGAATACCACCCTATAGCTCAGATCTAGCTATTCCCTAGTCTCCTACATGTGTCATCGATTTTTCACTAACATACAGTTCTCTCAAGTAGCCAAACTGAAGCAGTCTTATAATAAAAGGTGCAAAATTTGCAAGTAAACTACATTAAACAAACACGAGTGTGTGGCACTTCTCTCCCTTAACTGGTCTTATTAATTAGCTTATTTTGTTATTAAGACAGCCCACAACACACTCTATACCCCAAACAAATGCCTTACTACCAACCAGTTATTAAAGACATCAAGTACTTGCTCAAAAGTCTAAAAAACATAATGGTGACTGTACTGTGTTTATGATGCTAAACTGTGGAACTCAATCTCAACAAACAGAAATATATCATCTGATCTACAATGTAAAATTTCTTTGAAGATGTACTTATCAAGAAAATGGTCCTGCACTTGTAACGACACCATTATTAAGATCAGTTCTTACTCTAAATGTTATTCCATCTCTACTTTACAATCCCGAAAAAATCACACCGATCAATAACACAGTCCTGCTGTTGTACCCTCCCATTACTAAGTTCTTTCCTCATGCGGTGAAATCAAACAAATGTCACAAAATTTTCACACTTGTAATTTCCTTGTTATAGGTCTCAAGTTAATTTAACTGTTTGGATAAAATATACATATGCTCCGTTGCTGAGTTTAATATGTTGTATTACTTTATTCTCTTGCAAATATGTACATTTGAACTTGTAAATATTCAAAGAATGTTTCCATGTGTTAACTGTGCCTATTGTTTGCACTTTATCTACGTTTACTTCTATATAAATGACTACTGTATTGTTAGTTCTTCATGTAACCCATGTTTGTTTGTATTTCCTTTTGTTTACCAAAGTAGAGCATTGATCTACATGTATCAATTTTGGGCACATCCTGGGGAAGGGGAATGGCACAAAAAGCATAAACAATGCAACAGATGACCAATAAGATAGGACATAATTAAGGAGCAAACACTCCTTTTCCACCTTTTCAGTGCGGTTTTACTCTCTCATATACTATCGCTAGTGTACTTTCTTCTACAGGTCTGTAATTCTTTAATACCATTATTGGAATTCTTTCCCTCTTTCTGCTAGCATTAAAAAAAACCTCCTATTTATTATTGAATAAATTGTGTTTTCCTCTCTTAAATCGTCTGTTAACTAAAATAGTTTTCTTCTTTTGCCCTTTCTTCAATATGGCTGATAAAGACAAAAACACAGCTGTGTTTAAAAATTGTGAGAAATGTGGACACAAAATTCCATTCTCTTGGCACAGAGCGTGGCAAGTGCCCTCTCAGCTTCTATCCCTCTGAGTCAGGAGATCCAAACTTCCACTACACCCCCTATGTGAGTTCTTCCTCCAGCTCCCCTGTTGGGTTTGGAGTTTTCAGATCTGAGCCTTCCAGGCCCGTCAGCATCAGATACGAGAATTGCTTTGCCCTCAAATCCGAAGCTCACTCTGAGTTCTTTTCTGTTGGCTCGAGGGGTTTCTCAGTCGACTGTGAAGTTCTTGGAACCGATCTTTATGCCTCAGGGCATTGGCACAGATTAGTTCAGCTCCTGCATTGGCCTTGGGGGAGGTCTCCTTGGAGTGGGAGAGGACTTCAGTTCAAAGGTTTGTCCTCCTGAGAGGAGGAAGGTCTGCCTTTGAGGCCATGGAGAGAGCCTTGTCAGCTTCCTCGGCAAAGACAGTTCCCATCCACTTGGATCCTCAGTCTGCAGTTTTGTCATCTCTCTGCTTAGAGCTTCACCTCTCCACAGGGACAGCTGGTGCCAAAACCCCAGGCTTCCCAGCAGGATGTCCCCACCTCCTCTGATACCTCCCCAGAGCATCCCACTTAGGAGAGCCCTCAGAAGATTAGGACATGCAAGAGGAAGCACTTGGACTCCCCCAAGGAGTCTGTCACAGAAGATATGAACTTTGAGAAAGATGAAGGGTCCCCTTGGTCACCTCCTGATGATGTCCAGTGTGGAGACATCCTTAAAATCTTGAAACAGAGAGGTGGTTAGAAGCCCAGCAACCCTTAATCTGAGGAGTCCATAGTACTGGAGGCATTTGGTACCAGCCCATCTACCTCCTGGGTGACTCCACTAGCTGAAGACCTTATAGATTTGGTGTCTCAGTGGGCATAGAAGGCCATAGATACCATTGAGCCAATCCCTTGGAGGCCAGACAAAATTTTTACAGCCTCTGAAGACAGGCAATTTTGGATGAAAGGTGTACCTGGTTATGGCGGCAGCCACTACGAAGGAACTATCTGAGGAGAGTTCCACTGCCCATCCACAGAACAAAGAGTCTCAAATGATGGACAGATTTGGGAAGCATGTCTATGCTTCAGCAACCTTCACATTGAGGTCTCTAAATTATTTGGCACATTTTACCAGGTTGCAGAGAGATCTGATTAAGGACCTTTCTGCTACTCTTTCAGGAACTGTTTCTGATGAGGTACAAACATCCGTCACTTCTCAGTTGGCTACCCTGCAGGCAATTTCCAAATCCTCCATGCGGTTAGTCTCACATGCAGCCAGAGGAACCACCTCAAGGGCAGTGGGTTCTGGCATTTCCATAAGGAGGCATGCCTGGATTCACTTACGTGATTTTGCAGAGCCCGTAAAGTCTTTTATTTGTCAATGCTCTCTTTGATGGAACATCTTTATTTGGCCCCAAAGTTAAGGACACTTTATTCAGGTGTAAAAAGGATGGAAAGACCCTGTCTGTCATAGGTGTACATTTTTCCACACCAAAAAATCCTTCTCCAGGAATCAATGAGGTGCTGGCAAAATATGGTTCAAAGAGTCCCAGGGTCTTTTCCAGGAAAAACATGGAGGAGTTTCCACCCAAGGCAGATAGGGGAATTCAAACAATACATGCCACCCTCATGTTGAGGTGGCCCACAGAACCAAGGGTCTAGAGATTCCCTTTTCAATTGGCCCTTCCAGTGTTCCTGAAAGAAGGCCCAATTGTCCCCCTCTGGAGGCAATTGGGGGTATTTGTCCCTACTCCAGAGAGCTTGGCTAGAAATAACAGATACTTGGGTGCACATGATTATTTCCAGAGGCTATATAATTCCCTTTTCCCTTCCACCTCCTATTTCAAAGAAATTCCCAATTGTTCCACCCAGTCAGAGGGAACAAGCAATATTTCAAATAAAAAAGCTGCTAGAAAAAAGACTCATCCAAGAAGTCCCACCAGATAAGATAGAATCTGGAACTTACTCAACATTCTTTTTAGTGCCAAAGAAAACAGGAGACTGGAGACCAAATTTGAATCTCAGAATGCTGAGCAAGTCAGTTCAATGCACCAAGTTTTGGATGGTCAAAATTCTGTCCATACTCCCATTTCTGGGAAAGGATGATTGGATGTGCTCATAAGACCTTCAGGATATGTAATATCACATAAAGATGAACAGGTGGTCCAGAAAGTACTTAAGCTTCTGGCTGGGAGACAGTCATTGCCAATTCACAGTTCACCCTTTAGTCTCACCACAGCCCCCAGGTTGTTCACCAAATCCATGGAAGTAGTGGCAGCTCACTTGAGACTGCAAGGATTCTGGGTGTTTCCATACTTAGATGACCGGCTCATTACCACCCTGACCAGGCATTAAGTAATGCAGGCAAGAGATCACATTCTACAGACTTGCTGTCATCTGAGAATAACCATAAATTACAAAAAGTCTCATTTGCAACCTAGTCAAAAGTTGGAGTTTATAGTGGCATTGTTCAACACAAAATCAATGATAGCATCACTACCTCCTCTAAGAGTTCAGACCTTAAGAACACAGATCAGGAAGATAATCTGCAGTACCAATATTTCTGCCTGTTTGGTTCTTTAGGCTCTAGGATCAATGGCAGTGGCAATAACCTTTGTACCATTAGCCACATTCTACATCAGAACTTTACAATGGTCAGTACTTTATCAGCCCATGTCAACTCTAATACATGCCACTCAGATTTGCAAGAGGGATTTCAGGTGGTGGATTCAATCAGATCAAGTCTACTAGGCAGATCATTCATTCCCCATCAGCCTAAGCACATAGTGACCATGGATGCATCCCAGTTAGGGTAACAGTCCAAGACACTTGGTCTCCCATAGAGACTAATTTGCATATCAATTTCTACAGATGAGAGCAATGCTTTTAGCAATATAGGCATTTCAAGAAGCTCTTCTCTCGGGGATAATCATACTTCAAATGAACAACATGTCAGTAATTTGGTACATCATCAAAGAAGGAAGAACAAAATCTTACCCCCTATGTCAAGAAGCACTCAGAGTGTGGCAATGGGCAATCTCATATGACCACTTTCTTAAGCAATGTACATTCCAGGGAAGTCCAGTGTGATAGCAGAGAAGCTGAGCAGGTGCATTCTCCTACCTCATATATGGTCTCTCAACAAGAGTGTGGTGGAGATGATTTTTCACCAGTGGGGCCAGCCTTGCTACAGTCTTTTTGCTTCTCCCCTAAACAACAAATGCAGCAGCTACTTTGCCCAAATCCCCCCACAGGAGGAGTCACTGAGGGATGCTCTACTTCACAATTGCCCCCCCCCATCTGCTTTATTCCTATCCACTAATCTCATTAATTTTTAAATTGTTGCAGAAAGCAAACATGTTGAAGAGCAAAGTTATCCTCATTACTCCTTTCTGGCCTCAACATATTTGGTTCGTCTTTCTTTGTCCTCACTAACTCCACCCACCATGGACTCTGGATCCGACTCCAGACCTACTGTCTCACCCGACAGGCATGATTCATCCAGACATATCAAACCTCAGGCTGACTGCCTGGCTTCTCCATTTCCATTAATATCCAGGACAACCTAAGCTCTCCTCTCCAGTCCATCAAATACTCTTATCTTCACATAACCATGTACAGGTAACCTTTACTCCAGTAAGTGGAAAAGATTTGCTGACTGGGCCTGTCAAAATAATGTTGATCCTTTTTCCACCCCTTTGCATAGTATCCTGGAATTTTTAGCCTTAATTTTTAAAGAGAGAGCTGGCTTCTCCATGGTTAAAGTTCATCTAGCAGCAATATTGAATTTATTCACCAAGATTTTGATGGTATTTCTGTTGCTTCCCATAGAGTATGCAAGACATTTTTGCGAGGTACTCTCCTTCTCAGGCCCCCCCCCCCACTTCAGACACCCTACTCCCAATGGGACCTCAGTCTGGTACTGCAGCAATTTACTCAATCCCCCTTTGAACCTGCAGCCAAATGTGACCTCAAGTACCTTTCTTGGAAAACAATCTTTCTCATAGCCATTACTTCTGCCAGAAGAATTTCGGAGATACATGCAGTGTCTTCAAAATCACCTTACTTGATATTTCCCAAAGGCAGAGTCACTTTATAAATTAATCCTTCTTTTCTTCCTAAAGTGGTATCAGAGGCTAATATAAACTAAACTATTAATTTGCCTGTATTCTTCCCCAAATTTTCTAACAAAGGTGAATACACACTACATTTGCTAGATGTGCACAAGCAATTATGTTTTTACTTACACAGAATGGAAAATTTCAGGAAGCCTGAACAGTTGTCTCCTTTTGAGACATGAAATTTGGAAAATTTGCTACCAAAATTACTCTTGCCAAATGGCTTACAGATTTTATTTCTTACAAATGCATCAAATTGGATGTTACCTTGGCCAAACTTCTAAGAGCTCACTCCACTACAGCCATGGCTACTTCATCAATGTTTCAATCTAGAGCTTCCTTCGGCGACATTTGTGCAGCAGCAACTTGGGCTAATTATACATTTTTTACTCAATACAAATTGGATATGGTCTCCAGGGGTAGGGCATCATTTGGCTCAATGGTGCTCAAGAATATCCTTCTTTGAGTCCACCCAGGGAATTAGGTAGCTGGGGACTCTGTCCCATAAGTTGAGGGTAGAATGAAAATTGCAACATCAGCTAAAGAACTTATGTACTTACCATAACGCTCTACCTGTGTTGCCAATTTTCATTCAGCTCCCCTCCCACCAATGACCTACAATATGAACTCCTGGAAGAGCAAGTGTTTTTGTGAGTATGCCAGTTCCTTGATATATAGCTCCAGATATAATCTCTTCTCTCTGTGACTAAATTTTCTTTCTGCTTTCTTAGCAAATAAGATCTAAGGTAATTGGAGTTGGTGCATTGGGGTTCTTATCGCGTGATCGAAAATTGTAAACGGCGAACGCGTATTGACCGAACCCGATTGGTTGAAATGTTGAAACATTGCACGTGTAACACAGAAATCACCGTAGGGAATATTTTCCCTTTACTTCAATGCAGTGCAATCTTGGAGTAGGAATATTTAAGTAGCGAGGGTGTGGGGGGCGCTTAGGCGTTTAGGTAAGTATAGTTTTTTATTTTTATTTTTTTATTATATTTTCGAAATGACAAACATCGCTCATATGGTGTCGACCATATGGTGTTCGATGTTTGAAACTTTTGAAAATATAATATAGACTCGGTGCATTGTGGGTAAGGGAGTAGCTTGAGAGTTTCTGGTTTCCAAGACCTTTTGCAAATGGCCGAATTGTATCTGAGGCATTGGATCCAGACTCATAAATTGAGGAAGAATGAAAATGGACAACACAGATGGAACATTATGGTAACTTCTTTTTTTGGAATTGAGTGTGTTTGATTTTTTAGATTGTAGGATGTGTGTCTGAGTGCAGGCTTAGTGTGTATAGAGTAGGAAAACTCTCCTAGTGTAAAAGTTTAAATAGCAGTGAGGCTGGCAAGAAATCAGCCCTTTGCTTGATAGCCACCCATTATTAGTGTTTAGCAGTGGTGTTCATAGGATCATAGGAGATTACCAGGGTCTATATTAGATCAGCGAATGCTTAAAAAAGTGAATGCTGATTGATCGAACTTATGTAAGCGAAAGCTTACAATCTCGAACTGTCAGAACAGCGATTTTTTTCCTAGGGAAAAAATCACTGATCCAAAACACATACATATAACACAAGCAAACCAAACAAACAGCAATCCACATACATACATCTAAAATCTGACACCTAACCCTACACTAAACTATACACACACACACCACTAACTATCCACTTACCTTAACCCAAACCCTAACCCTAAGGTCCATCACTATCGCAAAGTCACCTCACCCGTTCCCTAACCCACTTTAACCCTCATGTCCACACAATCGCACACATACCTAACCCACGCCCTAACCCTAACTCACCTAACCTGCCCTAACACTCACATCCACACAATCGCAAACTTACCTGAACCCAACCCGTAACTTTCCACCACAGCACTGAAAATACCAAAGCAACAGAAACGGACAACCGAATTCTTTCCCTAGGAAAAAATTTGGGGTTTCTGTTGCTTTGATATTTTAAGCTTTCGCTGACATAAGTTCGATCAATTAGTGTTCGCTTTTTTAAGTGTTCGCTGATCTAATATAGACCCGATTACCAGGCTATCGACCCAGGGGTCATTTCAAGCCTCGCTGTTTCATCCCAATGTAATACCATAGGAATGCTAGTCAATATCCAAGATTGCATTTAGTAATGACTCCTCATGTCTAGGAGGGTTGTGGACACTATTCCCAGTAAGAATTTACTGTGCCCCATCCACTCATCCAGGTTCCACTTGAACAGCGTCATAGAGGTGCTCTGTATCACACGAATTGGTAGCCTATTCCAAAGACGTGGCAGTCAATGGGAGACAAATCTGTCCCTCCAGCATGTCCTATTTAAGTTGAAAGCCATATTTAGGTCCTTGGAACAGGTAGCCCTCATCCCATTTGATTTACGGATATGCAGCAGGTTCATTAGGTTTGGGTCTGAGATTGCTCTGTTAGACAGGCATAAGTCTTCCCTAAGAAGTCTATATAATACAGAGTATACTGACAGGGATTTTGTTGGTCTGTGTACATCATGTGCTGGAGTCCCTTGACATTCTTAGTTAGAAACCTCTGAGGTCTCTCCAATTGCTGCAGGTGCTTTCTGCGGTACATGCCGAACAGGGCGTTATGCTCAATTATGGGCTGAATTAGTGCTCAATATAGAGAGGTTATAACCTTTCTTGCTCTTGAGGCAATGCCTTTACTAATCAAGTGTGCTATGTAGAAAGCCTTCCTTATAACAGTAGACACATGGGGGTTGAAGTTAAGGTCGCAGTCAACTTGTGATCCCAGATTCCTTACCACTTCATGGGTACTTAGGGTACTGTTGTTGATTTGATAGCGTGAAGGGACACTGTTTGTGCTGAAGGAAATGATGATGCATTTCTTTGCATTCACTTTGAAACCATGGCTAACATACCAGTTGTTGGTTTGTGTAAGACCCTCCTGGAGTACACTGACATCATTTGGGGATTCTATAATTGTGTCCAGTTTGTTGTTGTCTGCAAACTTGATCAGTCACAACCCCTTAGTTTTGACCTGAATTTCTGAGAAGTATATACCAAACAGTAGGGGGCCCAGCACTGACTGGTGACAGGTCTGCTGGTTGATGCAGAGTCAGTCACTTTGTTAGCACATGTCTGGTTTGTGAGTCAGTTGGCAACCCATCTTACAGCAAAAGGGTTTACATTCAGTTTGCTAAGTTTATTAGTAATGCCTGAGTGTGGGATTGTGTTGAAAGCCTTTGCCAGATTGAGGTATGCTGTGTGCACAGATTTGCCCTCCTCAATGGCCCTGGTCACATTTTCAAAGAAATCCAGCAGATTTAACAGGCAGAATCTGCCTCAGACAAAGCCAAATTGAGTAGGATCCAGGGTTTGGAGGTTGCCTATATCTTTAGTTATGAGGTGCATAATGATACGTTCTATGGCTTTACAGATGAAGTTGGACAGACTTATGAGTCTGACTCTGTAATTCCCTGGGTCTGTTGCCAGGCCACCTTTGTGGAGGGGAATAACTGTTGCTGTTCTCCATTCCTCAGGAACAAAGCCTGTGCTTAGGCTATGACTGAAAGGGTACTTAATGTTGATGCTAGTCCATGTTTTAGCCTGTTTAGAAGACAGCCTGGGATGCCATCTGGTCCCTTAGAGGCTGTATTTTTGCCTTGGAGAAGGCTTTGATGACCTGCTGTTTAGATATGTAGGGTGGGAGGAAAGTTTGGGGGAAGGTTTGTGATAAGTTTAGAGAGAATAAGCTATGGAACAACTAGTCACCACTCCCACAAGAGGGGACAACATACTAGACCTGATCATTACCAACATGGGGACTCTATGCTCCACACCAGAAGTATATCCCTCATTGGTAAGATCAGTCCATAAATTAATTTCACTGAATGTCCACATCCCGACCCCACCCCCAGCCCAGAAAACCACAGTGAAAAACTTCTCAAAAGCGAACTTCTCACTTCTCAAAACCGAAGTGGAATCCTTCAAGGCCCCAGGGCCAGTGGAAACTACGGCCCAAACTGCTGAATCCTATATAAATGCATTCTACGGACATCTCCAGGAATGCATGGATCATGCTATCCCAAACAAAACCAAGACCCAATCATCCAAAGGGAGGCATCCAGTCTGGTGGACCCCTGCCATAAATAAACTGTACAACAGAAGCAGGAAGCTACTACATGATAGAGCAAAATCCCTAATAGGGAAGGCATCTCTGATCAGTACTGGCAAAAAATTACAATCCCTCATAAAATCCTCCAAGGCCAGCTTCGAGAGAAAAATTGCACAGGACACCAAAGACAATCATAAGGCTTTTTTCAGTTATGTTAGAAACCTGGGATGCAACTCCCAGACTTGTTCTGAGTTGATTCTAAATGGCAAAAAATACACTGAACCCACAGACATCACCAATATCCTGGCAGGCAGGTTCAGTGCAAACTTCTCCACCCCCTCCCCCCCAAAAGAGCAAGTATCTATCCCAGCAGAGGGCTGCCTCCCAAACATCTCAGATGCTCAGGTGAAGGCTGCCCTCTCCAAAGCAAAAAACACTGCTTCCATGGGACCAGATGGCATCCCAGGTTGCGTCCTACATGAACTCCAAGAGGAACTAATCCCTCAAATAAAACAGCTATACAATCTCAGCCTCACTACAGGATATGTGCCCACAGAATGGCGTACAGCAACAGTGGTCCCACTCCACAAAGGTGGAGCCTCTACGGACCCTGGAAACTATTGCCCCATAAGCCTGACTAGCTTAGTCTGCAAGGCTATGGAGAGGATCATCATGGAGCTCATAAACAAAGACATTGGGGACCTACAGACACTAGATCCTACCCAGTTCAGCTTTGTCAAGGGCAGATCCTGCCTTTTGAACCTGGTTGACTTCTTTGAAACAGTCACCAAAGCCATAGATGAAGGGAAGGTAGTCCACGCAGCCTATCTGGACCTTGCAAAGGCATTTGACACAATACCCCACTCGGGCATCATAGATAAGCTATCCAGCTTAAATATAAACCCCTATGTCACAAGATGGGTCACAAACTGGCTCAAAGACAGAACCCACAGAGTGAGAGTTGCTGGAGCCATGTCAGACTCGAAACCGGTCACAAGTGGAGTCCCACAGAGTTCTGTCCTGGGACCACTCTTGTTCGGTATATACTTTTCCGAGGTACAGGCAAACGTGGGAGGACTATGGCTCACCAAGTTCGCAGATGACTGCAAACTGGGCGCCATAATCAACTCTCCAGCTGACACAAACATCCGTCAAAAAGGTCTCACAGACACAGATAACTGGTGCCAGCGCCATGGTTTAAAGCTAAATGCCAAAAAATGTATAGTCATACCCTTTGGCAAAAACAATGTGCCCACAAATTACCACATAGGCGGAAACCCATTAAGTACAGAGAAAGTTATTAGGGACCTGGGGACCCAAGTTGATAGCAATCTCTCCTTTGAAAACCACATTGCCAAAGTGGTTAGAAAGACCTTCTACATAGCCCACCTCATCACGAAGGGTTTCACATCTAGATCAAGAGAGGTAATCGTGCCCCTTTATTCATACCTCATCAGGCCCATCATAGAATACAATGCCCCTTTTGGGATGTACCTTACCCGACACCTGCAGCAATTAGAAAGACCCCAAAAGTATCTCACCAAGAGGATCAAGGGTCTCAAACAGATGCCATATGCTGCTCGGTTAAAAAAACTCCAGCTCTACTCAGTTGCATACCACCTACTTCAAGGCGATCTATGCCTGACATACAAAGGTATGTCAAATCCAGAATTAATGGACATGCTCCACCTCACTAAATCTAAATCCCTTAGAGCCACACGCTCGAGGGACTTGAACCTCAGCACAGAAATAAATAGAACTTGCTGGAGGGACAGATTCATAACCCAGAGGCTCCCTTCGCTCTGGAATAGAATTCCAGTTCATGTGAGGCACAGCACCTCACTGAATCTCTTCAAGAGGAATCTTGATAAGTGGATGGGGGATCGTAGGTTTGTCCCAGGGATTACTCCCGTGTCACTATTAGACAGAGGCGCAGTAAACTAAACCTTAAAAAGGGTACAGTATACTCAAATCAAGGGGTGGTGTAAGCCATACAGAATCGGGCTAGGCTTATAATTGCCCCAGGGCAGATAGCCTAGTATGAACCTATGAACCTATAAGGGAGTGAAAATTTTGCCAAACCTATTCGCTAACAGGTTTACTATCTCTGTAGGGTCAGTGTGTGTGATATTGTTGGTCACTAGTTCTGTACATGCTTAGGTCCTACCTTTTAGGCTATGTATATAGCTGTAAAAGGCCTTATGGTTATCAGGAAGCCATTAGAGGATTTGACAAGTTGTCTTATTTGCCTGTTGAGGCTGAGGAGGGTGTTTTTCCATTGTTAGGGCCTCATCTTTTGTTTTCTTGGACAGTAACTTTTTGTATTTGTTGTAAATTTTGTTGATGCTGGATGTGCACCATGGCAGCTTGTTTTTACTTGGAGCTCTGGCTTTGATTCTTTCTAGTACATTCAAGTCTATACACTTATGCAAGTGATTGTACAGGGGTTTAGTGTAAGTATCAGTGTAGTTACCACTTCTAGCTCGGGCTGAGACTTGAAATTCATTTATACCTTTACCTAAGAAGGTATAGTTTATCTAAGTTAATTTTTTTAGTCTGATTTCACACTTTGCGAGTTCTGGTGTCAGTGCCAGCTCAAAGGTGACTGATTTGTGGTCAGATTTAACTAATGAGCGTCCGGCAGTGCATCTGATTGACATGTTAGTGAGGACCATATCTAGTATGTTTGTTCCTTTTGTCGGGGTATGAACAATTTGTTCCAGGGCATTTGAGTTAACAAAGTCAAGGAACTTTTGCACTAGTGAGTTAGGGCTAGCGTAGGTTTCCCAGTTGATGGTGGGATAATTGAAATCTCCCATAACCAGACTGTTTGGTAATATTTGGATTGTCTCCAGTTTGGTCAAGTAGGTTGTGTGCACATCATGATCCATGGAGGAGGATCTATAGATGTATGAGAACCAAAGGCAGTGGTGTTTCTATCTATATTAGAGATAAATTCACCTCCCGTCTAGTTACTCCAAGTTAAGGTTATGGTAGGTAAGACCCATATTCAAGTCATATAGATCCCCCTCCATGGGTCATGAAGCGCACGAACCCTACTTGACCAAACTGGAGACAATCCAAATATTAACAAACAGTCTGGTTATGGGGGATTTCAATTATCCCACCATCAACTGGGAAACCTAGCTAGCCCTAACTCACCAGTGCAAAAGTTCCTTGACTTGAATGTGGGCATTCCCCACCATAACCAGAACTTGGAGTAACTAGACGGGAGATTAATTTATCCCTACTATAGATAAAACACCACTTCCTTTGGTTCTCACACATTCTTATTGATGTCTGAAGGTGTGGAAGGCGTTGTAGCCTTGCAAGGCCGGGTACTCTCTGAGGCCTTGAACCAGGTTCTGTTGAATGCAGAGACATCTAATAAATAAGGACCGGGCTAACTGTCCTTGTGGTCCATTCCAAGCCCAGCTAATTATACCATGTGAGAATCAAGCCCTGCACCTTAACCACTATGCCAGCCTCCCACCTCTCATGCATCAGGAAGGGTGTTATGAAGAAGTAAATTTTGTTACTGAGAGTATGAAGTGTTTTAGAGGTTTTGTCAGAGCCTGATACAATTAGTGCTAAGTCGTATTCTAGTTGCTCTAACAGGGTTCATTTTCCAATTACTGAATGTGCTGCACAGGCAAGAAAATTAGAAATTTTCCTGGCACAGGAAAGCAGGTGATTAATCATGAGCCTGGTATTGGTCAAGCGAAATGGGAAATTCAGGGAATCATGTAAACAGATGCCTAGATATCTGTAAAGGTCAGTAGTCTCAATAAAATCATTATTGCGTTTACTATATGCAAGGACCATGAAACACTAGAAAGCTTTTGCCATGTAAAAAAATATAAAATAAATGTTCCAAAAAGCATGGCTTTATGTTTTGAAGTGTTGAGGAGGAGTTTATTATTCTTAATCAATTTGCACAGTGTGTTAAGACCTTCTTACAGCTAAAGTTGAATATTAGAAGGGAACGGTCTTGCCCTAAATAAAATATTGTCATTTGTATGTGAAATAAGGGGTAAATGGTAGTTCTCAATATGAAGTTTGCTGATGATGAGAAGAGAAGGGGAACCAGCATGGAGTCTTGTAAAACTCTTGAGAGAGTGGGGATTGTGAAGTGCCGAATGCCAGATGGAGAATAAGCTTTTAAACCAAAGGGAGACATCAGAGCTTATACTAGGGTGTAACAAGCAGTTAATAAGTATAGCATGGTCAACTAAAATGAAGGCTTTAGTGAGGTCTATGAATATTTTGTCTGTGAGATTTGCTTTGTCCATGTTGCTTAAAATTCCATCAGTTTGTGCTCAAAGTGCAGTCGTGCTGCTGCTCCTTAGCTAAATGCCGTGCTCTTTGGAGATAAAAATTAGTATTGATTGATGTAGCTAGCCAAATGGCTGTAGATTATCTTCTCAGGAATCTTCCCCAATGTACATAGAAGCTTGATAGGATGGATGTGATGGTCTGTTTTGGTAGGGCTTTGATTAGGGCTATATATATATTGGGCCCAATGTTTCTCGATGCAGAGGTTATAGACATGGGTAAGAGGAAATGTGATTTAATCCTTACAGCAGTATAAGAACCAAGGAAGTTGGTTGAAGGGAGGTTAAATGTCTTTAAGGTGGATTTGTTTGCAATAAAAATAATTGCTGGACTTGGACTTTTAATTGTATGATACAACAGATTGCTTTGCCCCCATTTGTGGAATTAAAATCTATTTTTTCTTTCTTGGAATACATTGTTGCTAGTTGCTGTGATATCAGCTGGATGAAGGCTGATCCAGGTCTTGATGGGTAGGCGTTCCAACACTATTACTCATTTGGATATTGTCCTTGAAAATGAACATTTATTTAACCAGTCCATGCATTTTGCTGGTGTTCTACTCATAACAGGAAAAAAACATTCCTGACAAGGGAGGGGGAATGGTTGTGAAGGACTGTATATACATCAGTAGGATGGAGACCACGTTTTTCTCAGAACAATATGAAGATAGTTCCAGGAATGAGCTCAAGATTTCTTAATGTAAAATTGACAGGACTTTGTATGATTTATTATTGGATGAATTACTTACTATAGAGGAATTTAATTTCATTAATACTGATTTCCCAAGGTTGTCCTCAATTTTCGTGATCCCAAAATACATAAAAACTTGGGGGATCCTTTGTTATGCCCTGTGTTTGATGCAAAAGGGTCCAAAGCTCATGGAATTGTGAAGTTTATTGATAGAAATTAAAAAATGTTTTGGGCACTGAGACACATGTACACACACACACACACACACATATATATATATATATATATATATATATATATGTATATGTGTGTGTGTGTGTGTGTGTGTGTGTGTGTGTGTGTGTGTGTATATATATATATATATATATATATATATATATATATACATATGTGTGTGTGTGTGTGTGTGTGTGTGTGTGTGTATATATATATATATATATATATATATATATATATATATATATATGGTTCTACCTGACTTAAATCGACAGCCAGAAAGACCGACAGCGAGCTTGAGCTCAGAAAGAAGACGAAAGAGAGACCGACCGAAAATCGAAGTGGCAGAACATCGACAATGCAGAAGACCTGTGTGTGGTTTGTGGAATGGGGATGTGTTTTGTTTTAATTGTTATTGTGGGTTATTTCGTTGTCGGTTATGTGTGGTTTCGTGTTTATGGACTGTCGAATATGTGGTGTGGGTGATGTGGTGTTGTGTGTTGTGTGGTCGACTATTCTATAGAAACCATATATATATATATATATATATATATATGGGTCCACTACATATTACCGAAAGCTCACATGACCGAAGCCCATATGACTGAGACCATAATACCGAAACTTCATTTTACCGAAAGCCCATATGACCGAAAACTCATTTGACCGAAAACCAGCACTGGCAGGTATATGCCCAATTCCCCACTGTAGCGCGACCCTGGAGTGAGAATATTAAGTTGGAGGGGTGTGGGGGGCACAGCTAACTAACAACTAACTGTCCATTGTATTCCACATAAAATTCCCACTAAAGATGCTGACGTAGCCTACTCCTTTAAAGAGACATGCATTTTAATATAGTCAGTGCATACAGATAACCACAAATGGATATATAGGAAACTGGTTATAAAATAGCAAAATAATTGCAAAAATGTTAAAAGTTAAATGAATATTTGTTACATACAAATACTATTATTTACCTATAATACCGTCTAACTCTAGGAATAATAATTATAGAAACTGTGTAATGCAGACCCAGAAAGTTGTATGTATTTAATTTAATTTTCCAGTGTAATTCATAAAATTCTAACATATCATTCAAAGGACCTCCTCTGAGACCTGTTGCTATTTTATCTAACCATAGAAACAAAAACTTATGGTCAGCATTAAATTCTATGTTTATATAACACATTCCCCCGGATTCATGAAGCTTGCTCCATGCACCTGAGTAGCGTCAGCAATCTAGCGCCAAATATGGCTGTCGAACGATTCAGATAAGAGCTGTTTCCACATGCACTGCCAGCGTACGCCAGAGCTGCACAGCTCCTGGTGCATGTATGCTAATTACCACATGCCCAGCAGTGTAGCATGCAAATGAAGGTATATAGCGATTCATGAAGTTGTGCAGCAGTTGTGTAAGCATGTAGAAATGTAAACCAAAAAAAAGGTTTACATTTTGTCAAACATAAAATCGGAGCCGTGAAAGCAGACCAAACTTATGTATTACAATGTTAATATATGTCAATGGCTAAATATATAGCCAATGGCATAAAACAACATGCACAACATATAAAAAATAACATTTAATGTCATGGCCACACTAATGCAAAGTACAACCGCAGTGCATCGGTGTGCAAACGGGATCACAAGGAAAATATATTTAGATGTCATAAAACTGTAATGTAACGCAATTCATGATATCCCCATAATAGTCAATGGCACGTATGCTACACCACAACCATGGCACAAGGGTTGCTAAGGGTCTGTGACAGTGTTCCATGCAGTAACTAGAAATAAGCAGTCAATACCTGCAAATGCACACAAAACCCGGTAAACGGTTGTGCGCGGTGCACACCACAGCTGAAACAGGAAGGATACGGGAAGACAATAAGGAAATGCTGCAGCATGGTAATTGGAGTACAAATGAGTAATTAACACCTAGAAACTCACAGTGGGCCATTGACAACAGCTAACAAGGCTGCTAGCAGCTACCTGCAGAACAGGAAAGGGGAGGTGCCGTACAACAAAGAAAAGAGAACTGTCACAGCAGAACAAAGCAAACGCCGTAGATCAGCTACATAACACATTTCCCAACACAATCCTGGGTTGTGGAAGCACAAAACAAGAAAGGCAGCAACTGGATGCATGCCTGACAATGGGAGGTGAATCGGGTTGAAAATAGAAGTAAAGGGCAATAGATGAATCATGGCAGACAAGCGTAAGTCAACACCAAAGGCCCCACAATAGCAGTACCTGCTGTAAAACCAAGAATTAAGATACCCTGCAGCTGGAATTGCACATAAACACACCCAATTACACCAGCATCATCCATTGCACAATAGTATAAGGTGTGAAAGCCGCACACACACACTTGTGTATTCCCAGACACTCTGCACCATTGGTGTATACAGACAGGGAACTTTTAATATGTATATGTTAGGGGCTGCCATAGCTTTTATTCACCAGCATGTGTTGGAGACTGACGGTGGTGTGGAGGATGATGCTGACAACCATCTCAGGCACTGGAGGAGGAGACGAGTGTTCAGACCCAGGGTAACCTACAAGGGGATACATGATCTGGAGGCAGTAGAGCATTACAGGGTGGATAGGGGCATCATACAGCAACTTGTTGAGCTGTGCCGGCCACACCTCAGAGCCAGAAGTAACAGAGTGGAACCCATCCCAGTGGACATGAAGGTATGTGTAAGCTTGAGAATACTAGCCACAGGTACCTTCTAAAGGCCAACTGGAGATATCATAGAGATCTCACAGGCATCAGCATCCAGGGTACTCCACCAGTTCCTGGATGCCATGTTACCACATGCCAATGAGCACATATACTTCCCCTGAACGCAGGAGGTGTTGGCCAGCAATATGCGTCTCTTCCACCATGTGGCAGACTACCCAGAGGTACTGGGTGCAATAGACTGCATGCACATACACATCAAGTCACCACCCGGTGAGCAGGGTAGGCACTACATAAACCGCAAGGGACAAGGGATTCCCCTCCATCAACTGCCAGGTCGTGTGCAATGCCCAGGGCATTATAATGGATGTGTGTGCTGGCAGACCTGGAAGCTATCACGACTCCCACATCTGGCATGCCTCACAGCTGTATCAGGTATTTGCCAGGGGGGTCATCCCATATGGCCACCTGGTGGTGGATGCTGGCTATGCACTGGAACCGTGGATGATGACTCCCATCAGAAATGCACACACAGCCACGCAAGAACGCAATAATGAGGCACACGCAGAAACCAGAATCATCATAGAGCACGTGTTTGGGATGCTGAAATCACAGTTCCATTGCTTGGACATATCTGGTGGAGCCTTGTAGTACTCTCCAGGAACGTGTGCCCACATCTTCATAGTATGTGTCATGCTACACAATATGATCCTGCGCAAAAAGCTGCAGCAGGGACAGAATGTTGAAGGCCCTCACAGCCCACTACCATTGCCAAGGGACCCACAGGCACAGGGGGGACTCAGACCATGAACACCCTGTGCTAGCCCCAGTAGGCAGATGGAGGTGTGCCCAGTATGCCCATGCCTTGGCAAACAGGGAAAGTATAGCACACACACTGACAGTGTAGGCACTCATGGACTGACACCCTTCTCCACCTGCACACACAGCAAACATGGATGGCACACACACATGGCCACCTGTAAATTGTCATGTATAGGTGGTCTACTGTGTGCATCCTACATAGGTAGTCCTCAACTATTGTACACACAACCGCCAATGGCACAAGGTAAGTCAATACCTAAACAGTAAATTAAGCTATCAGCATGTGTCCATACTGTATGTACAGGTTCATAGATACATAGGTAGGTACATGCTCAACCGCCGAGGCGACTGATAAGCATAGGCAAAACATGTCTGCTGTCACCACCCCATCGATCAACTAACTGTCCCTCTGTGGAGCAGAGCCACTTGCGGGATCCCTGGGGTGTAGCTACTGTTCACCACCCACTCTGCAAGGATTCCCCGAAGTGTCAGTGAGGGGGTTTGTATAATGTAATCAGGGATGTAGTTCCAAATAATGGAGAGTATTCCTGACAGGAATCTTCACAGATGTGTACATGTTACATAGTATACCTTAAACACAGCTTGCATATATAGGTAGTTCTCCAAAGAATAATAAACATGTGGAACACACAACTGCTGAAATGTGCGTTAATCACCCTTGCACTACCAGTGCCTGCTCTGAGAGGTAAGATATCACTGCCAGGATTAGAACATGCAACCATGTGCACATTCATCACAATAACATACCACCAAGCTACCTGAGATGTACCAGGGGCAGTCGTATATACTGACAGGATAAAACACAAAAGGTAGGAATGTGTTGAAATAGGACAAACTGGCATGTACCCAATGAAAGGTGTATGTTTTTTTTATATATATATATATATATAGAGAGAGAGAGAGAGAGAGTTATGTCGATATATGGGGATATACATATATATGTAGATATATAGATAGGTTAACAACATCTACATAGCCATGGAGGTACATATAAATGGGATACCTACCACATACCGACTGCTTTACATACCGACGCTCGTAATCCCAAGGCTTACGGTCCGAAAGAACACAGTACCGAAACACCAGATGCGTGAGGTGTAATCTCACCTTGTTAATGGACAGTTAGTCAGTGATTCTGGTGTTGCGGTTTGGGTAGGTTACTGTGTGTACGTGCATTTCTTAGGGCTGTAGTGTGTGTAAGTGTGTGTTCTGTGTGTGGTGTGTGTTCTTGGGAGACTGTAATGTGTGGTTGTGGGTTAGCTTTGTGTGTCTGTTTGCACAACCTAGGATGTAGAATGTTAAAGTAAGGGGTGTTGTGTGGGGCATAGACACCTACATGAGGGGTGTAGGGGGGCTTGGCCACCTGCTCATATGTAGTGTAGGATGGTTTGTTTGGATGTGTTGGGTAGCAGTGTGTCTGTGTGTACATGTGTGTGTTCCATGTTCGTGTTACCTTCGCGAGTTACTGTCGATGTCGATAATGTGGGGAATGGGAGCCTGGTCCCGGTACTGTGTGCATTGGAACACTATGCTTTCAGGATTCCATAGGTCTCCCATATACAGCGGTTGAGGTGTTCATATATATGTATAACATAGACCATAGCAATCACACATTCCGCCACTCTACCAACCTTTATGAACAAAGGATATGGAGAGTATATGCCTATACACTATCACAAATATGTGCTATAGACATGAGCCACTGATAGTGTTACCACCTGTCCCATTTTGCGAGGGACACTCCCTATTTGGGCAGTTGAGTCCTGACCAAATATATTAAACGTGGCAAATGTCCTGGGATTGTAAGATATAATTATGTCCCATATGTACTGTAATAGTTGCATACAATAGTTATTTCTGTATCTAAAATACCTACATGTTAGATGAAATAGGAAAAGCAACTAAACTGCTACAAGAATAAGCTTATAATTAGGCAAGAAAGGAAAGCTCTGTCCCTTGTACTGACCATGGGTTTGTGTCGGCCTGTAAAATCAGATGTGTGTCCCAAAACTATCCCACTATGGCCATATAAAAAGGTGGCAACCCAGCCAAAGAGGGTCAGTCACAAACACAACTACGATGACTGCAAATACCATTGACAGAAATACAAAGCTATCATGTAGCAACACGTTATTACATTCAGATGTATTACCGAAGGGATTCAAGGACGAAAATCACCTGCATGCTATACAGGAACCACATAACAGTGCCTTAATATATCAGCCTGCAATTACCATTGTATTAGTCCACAAAAGGATAGGTGTTCAAATAGAGAAGGAACCCTCACGCACATAGTGATTATGTATAAAAGCAGTTCCTACACACCTGCATCTGCTAAGCACACCCACCATCACCCCCACACCCAAACATATTACAATACAAACTGTAATAACATCACAAATCATTCACACACTGTACAACATCTGCAGAAGCCTTAACATACCTTGTCAGAGACAAACTAACATGGCCCTATGTGAAATAGCTGCTGTTATACAATGGAACAGCTGCTGATGTAATAAGGTTTGTTTGCACTAATCCCATTTCAGAGGGTTGTGCGTACACCGGGATGTGTTAGCAATTAGTGAGTAACAGCACAGTATGCTACACTTGTACATCACATAACAGTTTATGCATAGCCATACAGCCTTGAGCTGGCTAAACATCCTTGCCAGACTTAAACATCTGCAGAAGTATCAGGTAGAAACAAACCCTGCATAAGTAGCACTGTTCCGAAATATAATAGCTGTACTCACATGTAGAACTAAATCATCTAGCCATTACACACAGTCCACGGGAGTCATGAAGCTAATATATCTCTGTGTGTCTCCATATAGCTGTTGAAATATATCGCAATAACACATCTAGGCCGTCTCCCTCGAAAGTAAGGCAAACGGACAATGCCCAAAAGGAGTACTCATTTATACACCACTGTTGCCATGGTATCGGCTAATGGAGGAGCTGCACAGCTGATGTGCATCCAATTAACTACTTTGGAACAGCAATTGGAGGACAGGATACCACGTTACCAATATGTAACTAGAAAAGGAAGTGTTATCACACATTCAAACCATCCGTATATACCAGCGGAACGTTACAAAGAATATTGAAACACAAACCAAAAAGGATTGAATCAACAGTTAACGACACCTCGGGCTACTAATAAGGTATGTAGAACAGCCAGTATGTCTGTGTATGTAGTACTATTCTGTAGTATTTAAAGTGCACGCAATCCATATAGTGGAAACAGTTATCTTGTAGTGATGTATTGTTGAGCATAGTAACGCTTGTAGTATCTGTGTGTACTGCTGTAGGTCACAAGGCAAACACCGCATACACCACAAGGGATGCTGTATAAGGGCTTTCAACAGAAATACTCCTCACCACCTGATGTCAGTGGCAGGTCTGGTCCAACAAGTATGTGCTATAACAGGGGATAGTATATGTTGATATATTGTAACTGTAGCCATATGTATGGGTGTATTACAGAGAATAACATGTGGAAGGTTGGGCCACTGTGCAAGTATGATTTGCATTGTGGGATATTGTGCCAATAACTGTGTAATGTACAGTATTGTAGGCAGATATGTATTACAAGCTACATAGCATTACTGTAATGTTAGGCAAACGTTAGTTATGTCAATTGGCATTTACAATACACAATAACAGGATACATATGTCTTTTAGTGAGCCAGCAGTTTATCAGCATGATAGCAAAGTAAAATGGAAGAGCTATTTAACTAATAATCACCACAAATCTCTGTACCAGGATCCAATGAAGGCAGTCCCACAGCTTGATGTAAAGCCAAAATGGAAAAAAAAACTTGTTTAAGTCCACAGAGAAACTTTTCAGTCCACAGAACATGAACTCGAACGCTATATAATAGTGAAAACATTTATTGACAGCACATCACAGCACGACCATGTTCAGAATGTTCCAAACAGAATGCAAGCAAACAGATTTAGCGCTTTCATTTCCAAAACAGGAAACTTCATCAGAATAATACGTGTATTCCTGCTTGCCATTTTATACAACTTCTAAACTCAATTAATCAATTATTCAATTTGCTTTTAGTCTCTTGATTAAAGTTAAAATACAATTTAAAGCACCAAAAGCAAGACAAAGGACTTTTTAGGTCATTTAAATCCATGTACAAAAAGACTTCTTTGAACAGGACTTCATATAAAGTCCTTAAAATAGTCAGTATAAAACAAGAAAATTAATGTTGTTAATATTGTATTTGTTAATTTGGTTTAACAATTAATTTCCATGAATATGTTGGTTATAAACAAATAAAGTGAAATATACCTGTATATACGAAAAAATCTATAATATTATTATTAATAAATTGTAAGTTATTGTAGTGAATACAAATGTACATGTAAATATAAATATGATCAATATAATAAATATGTAAATGTAAATATGTGAATAATATACAAATATAAATATGTAGATGTATAAAATGATAAATAATACACAAAAATACACAAAAATATACCTTAAGTATACCATAGGTATACCATAAAAATACCACAGTATATAAAATCAATTGATTTGTAGTGAGTTTAAGACCCATAAGTAAAATAAAATTTTTGTATATTTAACATTCTTTCTTTTTATTTTTATTAGTGTTTTTAACTTTATTAGCCCTTAACCTTAGGGCTGGTAGTATTGACACATAATCATTCATTCCTGGTAGTGTATTTAGCATCCAGGTACAATTGCCATATCAATTCTCTGTATGTTAAATGCTTTTCCCAATCCCCACCTCTATTGTTCCTAGGTAAAATTTCCAATACCCAGAATTTAAAGTTAGCCTGATCACAAGACAATGTATGTCTGTAAAGTGCATTTGTTTCTTTTTTTCTATTTGCATCATACATGTGTTCGTATATTCTTTGTTTCAAAACTCTTTCTGATTTTCCCACGTAGTAAGCCCAACAGAAGGTACAATAAACTAAATATACTATTCCTCGAGTATAGCAAGAATAATGTTGTTTACTTTTGAAACTAATCAGAATAGTAGGAATAGCTAATTCATCAGTATTAGCTATAAAGGTACATTGGGAACATCTTCCACACCTCAGAGTTCCTTTTTTCTTTGTGTTCTCATCATTCTCATGCTTGTTTTTCTCAAAGATATTTTTGAGATTGGGACCCTTCCTATAACTGTAGCATAAATGTCTATTAAATATGTCCAACTTATTTGGCATACTTTTAAAGATGTTCCATGTCTTGTTTATAACCTTTCTAATTGTTTGCATATTAGAATTGTAAGTCATAACAAAAAAGGGGTACTTTGCTCTCCCTTTTTTTTCAAAATTTCGTTATTTTCATTAATTTCCTCCTCCACACCCTTGTCTGTAAACTCACTGCATGTACTATTGTTGTCAAAATTTAATATAGGTATATATTTAGTTCCTCTTCCCTTTATCACCTCATTCTTCAGGGATAAAATAAGTGTTTCTGGGTAACCTCTTTCTAAAAACAATTTGTGTACATAATCCATCTCTTTAATGAATTCTGCGTATTCTGATGTCATCCTTGCCACCCTAACCATTTGTCCCTTGATAATATTTTTCTTTTGCAATGGTGGGTGGTTGCTAGAATAATGCAAGTAAGAATTAGAAAAACAAGCTTTTCTGTAAATAGTGGATGTATATTTTTTGTTTTTATCGTCCTTTTGAATGGTTACATCTAGATAATTTATTAGGTTCATATTAAATTCATATGTAAAATTAAGAAAATGCGTAGTATTATTTAGGTATTCCATAAAATGGGATATTTCTTGTTGTGTACCTTTCCATACAATCAGTATGTCGTCCAAAAAACGATAATATTTTTCTATGTAATTCATAAATGGAGTATTTAATACATAATGTAATTCCCAATAAAGCATAACTAGATTTGCAAAAATGGGGGCACATGCTGCCCCCATAGCTACACCGTCCAACTTCTGGAAAATATCCCCTTGAAAATAAATAAAGTTGTTTTTTAACACCATTTCTGCATTTTCTAAAGTTAATCTAAACTCATTCTGATTTAAAAATTTAAATTCTAATAACATAAGCTCAAACCACTCAAGCCCTGTGTCGTGTGGAATCACAGAGAATAAGTCCTTAACATCTACTGTTGAAAAAGAATAATTAGATTGGTATTGTAATGTATTAATTTTCTTTAACAAATCCCAGGAATCAATTAAGATATGTGAATAGAGATTATAAAAGGGCTTTAATTTTGTATCGATGTAAATAGCCAAAGGTTGTGTTTTCTATCCATCAGAGGTCACTATAGGTCTTAGTGGAGGGTTTTCTATATCTTTATGTATCTTGGGGATACCAAACATCGTGGGAAGTAGAGGTTTGTTGACCTTAAAAAACCTGTAAAGTCTATCATCTATTAACCCCTGTAATAAATTGTCCTCTATAGTCAGATCTATTTTCTTATATGCTATATTAAGCTCGTTTTTAGAGATGATTGTGTATCACCCCTGCACGTTTAAGATATCCATCATTTTAGAAAAATAAGTCCACTTTTTCATTAATACTACCCCTCCCCCTTTGTCAGGTTTCATGATTCTGACATCTGCATGTTCATATTTGATTTCTTCCAAAGTTTTTCTTTCTTCTAAAGTAAGATTTAAATTGACCTACCTACTCTTGTTGTGGTTATATACATCTCTTATTTCTTTTATAACTATTTTTTCAAAATTATTGATGTCGGTCTGTAAGGGAGGGTTGTAAGTACTCTTCCTTGTTAGTCCATCATCATTCTTATTCATGTTATAATTGGGCTCATTCGCTGATGCTAAAACTTCTAAGTTTAGTTTTCTGGTAAATAATTTTATATCTAGCGTAATCTCAGCCAAATCCATCTTCTTTGTAGGAACAAATGTAAAACCCTTCTTAAACAATGAAAAATGTCTATCTTCAATAATAAGATCTGTGTAATTATAAATAGAAAAACCTCCATCTTCTTTTATAATGACCTCACTACAAACATTGGAACTATACGTTTCGTAATCTTCTGTCTCTCCACAAATATCTAAAAGTGTAGAAGTACCATTATCCATCAAAATTGTTGGTTGTTCTGGTACCTCTGATTGTATCTGTTGGTAACTTGTGCATATATTGGGTGGGATGGCAGATTCCGTATCCGCTCTGATCTTCTGGGTCTCTCTTGCCCTAAAGGGATATCTTGTTCATCATAAACCTCATTATAATCCTCATTATAGTTGTTAGTGTTGTTATATAGGTTCCCTTCACTCTGTTCTTCATTATTATATTGCTGTTTTTTATATTGAAACCTTGGGTTCTGTTTTTTAACATATGGGTACATTCCTCTCTTAAAATCTCTAAAATGTTCGTTTGTGTGCCCTAAAGGATAGGCTTGTTTGTGCTCAAAAGCCCATTCGTCCCTATCCAATTTTGTCATTTTTCTTTTGTGGTTTTTAGCTAAAATATTATCAGCATCATTAAAAACTCTAAAATAATTACATTTGTATTCTCTAACAGTAAACAACAGGTCTTCACTTATTTCTTTGTTTAACAATTCAATTTTAAAATTCAGTTCATCCATTAACCTATTATTGTTATTAATCATGGCTTTCATCATCACCAAACCACAGTTATTTAGTATTTCCACAATGTCTTTATAAAGGGATGAACCCATAATAGTATCATTTGGAAATTTATTTAACCTAAGACCCTTAGGCATCTGTTTTTTCTTTATACATTCTGATAAAAAACAATTATCAAGACTTAAATTTTTAAACTTTAACATAAACTTTTTTAATAGCTTACATTTGTCAGCATAAGAACTGTCCTGTTTTTTATGTCCATGCTCACGCAACTCAGGAATGCTGAAGCTTCTAGTGAGCCAGTCGCTAACGTTAATGTCCGCATATTTTTCCAAAAACAGCAAATGATCCTGTTTATTTTGGTTTTGTATATCCCTCTCATGCGTATTTCCTTCACGGTAGTTTAAAGAATGTTGTGGTCTTGTATTTGACAAATTCTGTCTATATGAATTGCCACCATTAATGTGCTTACTCATTGAGGGTTGTGCGCACGGAATGGGTACTTCGGTTTCCTGTGTATCAGTATCAGGTTGAGAAAAAGCCTGTAAAAGTCTAGTCAGCTCACCTATAAGGCTCTTTTCATTCTATGAGGCCCCTCGGTTATCCTGTACTTCCATAACACAAAGCAACTAGTAAATAAAAATGGATGACGGAGAAAAATAAATTTCACCAATAATCATCACAAATCTCCGTACCAGGATCCAATGAGGGCAGTCCCACAGCTTGATGTAAGGCCAAAATGGAAAAAAAACTTGTTTAAGTCCACAGAGATACTTTTCAGTCCACAGAACACGAACTCGAACGCTATATAATAGTGAAAACTTTTATTGACAGCACATCACAGCACGACCATGTTCAGAATGTTCCAAACAGAATGCAAGCAAACAGATTTTACTACTACTACCTACTATTCCGATTAGTTTCAAAAGTAAACAACATTATACTTGCTATACTCGAGGAATAGTATATTTAATTTATTGTACCTTCTGTTGGGCTTACTACGTGGGAAAATCAGAAAGAGTTTTGAAACAAAGAATATGCGAACACATGTATGATGTAAATAGAAAAAAGAAACAAATGCACTTTACAGACATACATTGTCTTGTGATCAGGCTAACTTTAAATTCTGGGTATTGGAAATGTTACCTAGGAACAATAGAGGTGGGGATTGGGAAAATCATTTAACATACAGAGAATTGATATGGCAATTGCACCTGGATGCTAATACACCACCAGGAATGAATGATTATGTGTCAATACTACCAGCCCTAAGGATAAGGGCTAATAAAGTTAAAAACACTAATAAAAATAAAAAGAAAAAATTTTAAATATACAAAAATTGTATTTTACTTATGGGTCTTAAACTCACTACAAATCAATTGATTTTATATACTGTGGTATTTTTATGGTATACCTATGGTATACTTAAGGTATATTTTTGTGTATTTTTGTGTATTATTTATCATTTTATGCATCTACATATTTATATTTATATATTATTCACATATTTACATTTACATATTTATTATATTGATCATATTTATATTTACATGTACATTTGTATTCACTACAAGAACTTACAATTTATTATTAATAATATTATTATAGATTTTTTCGTATATACAGGTATATTTCACTTTATTTGTTTATAACCAACATATTCATGGAAATTAATTTTTAAACCATATTACCAAATACAATATTAACAACATTAATTTTCTTGTGTTATACTGACTATTTTAAGGACTTTATATGAAGTCCTGTTAAAAGAAGTCTTTTTGTACATGGATTTAAATGACCTAAAAAGTCCTTTGTCTTGCTTTTGGTGCATTAAATTGTATTTTAACGTTAATCAAGAGACTAAAAGCAAATTGAATAATTGATTAATTGAGTTTAGAAGTTGTATAAAATAGCAAGCAGGAATACACGTATTATTCTGATGAAGTTTCCTGTTTTGGAAATGAAAGCGCTAAATCTGTTTGCTTGCATTCTGTTTGGAACATTCTGAACATGGTCGTGCTGTGATGTGCTGTCAATAAATGTTTTCACTATTATATAGCGTTCGAGTTCATGTGCTGTGGACTGAAAAGTTTCTCTGTGGACTTAAGTTTTTTTTTCCATTTTGGCTTTACATCAAGCTGTGGGACTGCCTACATTGGATCCTGGTATGGAGATTTGTGGTGATTATTGGTGAAATTTGTTTTTCTCCGTCATCCATTTTTATTTACTAGAGATATTTAACTATCCATGCACATAAGACATGTAAAATGTGCAAAGGTAGGTACTAGGCTGTCTTACCAATGGTATCTGTAAGCCTAACTAGCGTGTGTTGGCTTTTGCCACTCCCATAGGTTGGTTTCCTGTGCCTCTGAATGGCAGAGCCAATAGTTCCCTGTGCCTCTGTCCAGCAGAGCCACTGCAGTGATCCCCAGGGTACATGTCTGTCTCCCATCCACACGTCAAGGTTTCCCTTGAAGAGTGCTCATGAGAGGCCCTGCCTGATGTATATTGGAATCATGTTCCAAAACATAGGGAGTGTCCGGGTCAGGAATCTATCTGTCCAGCATGTCCTACTCATCATTGTGGTTAGGTGTATATCCCTAGAGCATGTGGCTCTCAGGGGCTTCTGTTTAGGTGAAGCATATCCAGCAATACAGGGTTGGACATGGGCCTTGTATGTCAAGCAGAGATCACCTGTGAGTATGTGGTATGCAACTAAGTACAGCTAGAGTTTCGTAGGTTGGGCTGCATAGGTCATCTGTTTGAGGTCAGTAATCCTCTTGGTGTGGTACTGGTATGGTCTTCAAAGCTGTTGCAGTTGTCTTGTAAGGTATATCCCAAATGGGGTGTTGTATCCCTTAATGGGTCTAATATGACATGTGTAGAGTCACAATGGCCCCTCTGATCTGGATGCGAACCCATTATAGATTAGGGGGGCCATGTAGAAGGATATTCTAACCACCTTGTCATTATGGCTACCGAAGGAGAGATTGCTATCTACTGGGGTTCCCGGATCCTGTATTACCTTTTCTGTATGTAGGGGACTAGCACCTATGTGGTAGTCCACAGGTAATTAGTTATATCCAAAGGGGATGACTATGCACTTTTAGGCATTAAGCTTGACGCCATGATATTAACACCAGGTATCCGTCTCAGTGTGACCCTTACAGAGGGTGTCTGTAACAGCTGGGGAAACAATTATGTCCCCTAGTTTGCAGTCGTCTGCAAACCTTTTCAGCCAAAGCCCTCCTGTGTTTGTCTGTACATCAGAGACATATATATCGAACATGAGGGGTCCTAGGACTGAGCCCTGGGGGATGCCAGTTGTAACTAGTATACAGTCGAACCTAGGGTATGCAACTCCCACTGTGTGGGTTTTGTCCGTGAGCCACTTTGCAAACCATCACATGACGTAGGGGTTAATGTTCAGGCAGATGAGTATGTTGATAATACCAGAAGGAGGAATGGTGTTGAAAGCCTATGAGAGATCTAGGTAGGCTGTGTGGACCTCCTTATCCTCATCTAATGCCTTGGTAACTGTCTCTAAGAAGTCCACCACGTTTAGGAGGCATGGTCTGGCCTTAACAATGCCAAACAGGGAGGGGTCAAAGGTTGGGAGGTACCCAATGTTTCTGTGACAGTGATCCATGATGTGCACCTTAGCCTTGCAGACCAGGCTAGTCAGGCCTATAGGGAAATAGGTCCCGTGGTCCGTTGTGGCGCTACCTTTGTGGAGTGGGATAACTGTTGCTGTGCACCATTCAGGGGGCACTATGCCCGATGTGAGGCTATTATTGAACATGGTGCGTAGGTGGGGAGACAGTACAATCTGAAGTTCATGTAAAACGCAGCCTGGGATGTTGTTCGGTCCCATGGATGCTGTGATATTGCCTTTAGAGTGTGCAGCTTTGAGAGGGAACTGCCAGAATGTTGCCAATATCAATTGTTTCTGTAATGTTCATGCCTTTGTGGTGTAACTCAGAGCAGATCTGGTTGTTGACATTGCGATATGTGACATAGCTATAGAATGCTTTGTGGCTGTTATTAGTATTAGTTGCGTTATAGTTTTCATAGCTGGCTTTGAAGGATCTTATAAGGGATCTCACCTTCTTACTGAGGCTGGCCAGGGATCTCCTCCATGCATGGTATTGTACTCTTGTTTGCAACAGTGTCTTCCTCCTGTAGTACAATATGTTTATGGCAGGGGACCACCAGATTGGTTTAGTTAATTAGGAGTATAGCATCCTGGTTCTGTTTGGGATAGCACAAGTCATGCACTCCTATAAGTGCTTATAGAGTGCATTTGTATAGGATTCAGCAGTTGTAACAGTACTGTCCATCTGCATGGGTGTCATGACGTCCACCATGTCTGTCTTAAAAAGCATGTAGTTGGCCTTGTAGACATATTATACTGTGGTTCCCTTAATGGGGGATAGGCGCAGGATGTGGATATCAATTGTGTTCAGCACATGGTCTGATCGGACCAACAAGGAGTTGGCTTCACGTGTGGAGCACCAGTCACTCATGTTGGTAATGACTAGGTCTAGGATATTGTTGCCCCGAGTGGGTGTGTGGATATGTTGAGTCAGGGCATTGGTGTTTATGAATTCCAGAAACCATTGACCTAATGTGTTGGTACACGAGTAGTTTTCCCAGTTAATGGTGGGGTAGATTCATTGAGACTTATGTAATGAGTGTGGTGTTGTGCGACGGAGTACCTTCTCCACATGACAGTCAGGGTCAGGCTTGGTTGGAGAGACCTTTACCTCCAGTTTAGCTAGATAAGTGCATCTCTCACAGGTTGTAGTGTTGGGTGGTAGTCGGAGAGGCTTGTCTGTGTGCATGAGGCAATCTGTACATTGCCTTAAGATGTCCAGATTCATCAGATAGACAGGTGAGAACACTGGCAGTTGACTCTTGGACATGCCTGAATATAGAACTACATTCACCTAGATAAGTGAGGAAAGTGAGTACAAGAGCTACATTACTCTACACAAGTGAGAAAAGTATGTACAAAACCTGTTCAACCTTACCTGTAGGTAATGAGGAAGATTGAGTGCTATAGTAATTATTAGCTTACGTAGTGTTTACAAGTCCTGAACAAGTGCTTAGCATGAATAAGCAATCCAGATAAGGTCTTGGATAATATAAACACACAGCCCACTCCCCCACAACAGGTACACAAGGATATATCCATGTACACCACAGGGCCCCTGTACCCACAACTATGCAGGTACAAGCTGCACTCAGTCTGCATGGGACCTGTCCACATCACAGGTTGTATCATACACATATGGCAAAACAAGATGCTCTCCATGTACACATCATGTAAAACATAGCCTCATGTCAGGTTGTGTACAACTGAATGGTGCACACCAACAGGTATCACAACCCACAAAGGAGGAGCCACCACTGATAATGGGAAGTACTTTACTACTACCCTGCTGAGTATGGTCTGGAAGGCCATGAACCTTGATCACTTAAGTGATGTCAGCAGTACAGATGTAGATGACTGGTTATGGTATGGTTGATGTCACTCTGCATATCATAACCTTGCCAGGTCATAGGACATCATCACCCATACTGTGTACCACCTACACTTGGTATATTAGATGTAGATTCCTAAGTCACAGGACTGTTTTGCAACAGGACTGCTGACAGAACCAATACTACAGAAGGTGTCTGAATAATATGTGATCATCACACCAGTGGCAGCTACAGTATGTCAGGGTTAATAAATTTTATTCACCCTCATTGTAGTCCATACCTCACAGACAAACAGAAGGCATCTGCCTATTGAAGTATGCGAATGACTATGACCTAGGAGCAATAGCTGACTTGCATTGTCACCCCTATGTTAATAACCCTGTACCCATGAACTACCACCTGGTCAACATAATGGACACTTGTGTGTGAGGGATGCAGCTGGGCAGTTGTCTTTCCTATGATAGCTACATCACCACACCTATCAGGTAGTCATATTTGGCAACCCTAATAATGATAGGGTACCATTCATGAATATAGAGATCATTGTCCAGCCATACAGAACACTCAAGTGACCCATATCAGATCACATATTTCCTTTAAGGGGTATTGGCCATGTGCAGATGGCCTACACCAGCCTTCCCATTCCCCATCTCCACTATGTAGCATGATGCATACCCTGAATAAATCCATGTCCAACCCAGTGATGTTGGACATGCTACACATACTCATCCTGATCTCGAACACATACTTCATGGACATCCACCTACCACATGTTGGACAGATCCTTGTCCCATACACTTGACATAGTCCTGCCATACTATGCATTCCTGTCCATCAAAGCTGCACATCACTCCCCTCTCAGACATGGTGTGATGACCGCATGGTAACGCATGGTATATGTATCATTAACCTTGTGGATCAGTAATGTGGCACTGCTCCACCTGGCCCCACAGACCCACCTGTTGGCTACTGCCAGGTTACCTTTCATCCTAGATTCATAGATGGCCCATGGCATATAGCCCACTAGTTGACTTTGACTGTACATGCTATAGTTGACCTGCAAATACCATCTGGCTAGCCAGTGTCTCATGTGTATTACATGTGCAACACAGATGATACATGGCAGGATGTTGAATCACTGTACAGTGCCGTCTAGATGTATATGGCAGAACACATACATGTAAAACCTTATGTGAGCATGTCTGCAGGGTCACAGGTCATTTCGGTTAAGGCAGTGTAAATCCTTATATGTGACATATACACTGCATCAAAGTCAACTGCATTAATGTGGACACATCCAGCCATGTGTTGATAGGTAGGAACAACAGTACAGGCAAACAGACATGCCCACATCAAGAAAGCAACCACATGGAGTATAAGCAATGTAATCAGGTGACACAGACACATATATGGTGCTAATATCCACTCAACATTGAGTGTCACATGTGTGTGACACAAACACGTCAGTGTCATGTAGGTTTGCAAATACAACTATTTAAACTTAATTAATGCGATACACATGTATGTTCAGCTGTAGCTCTGTATGTCTCTATGAGTTACTGTGACCTGTCTCCATCATTATGTCTTCCAGGTATGCCACGTGCAAGGCTTCCCCCTTTTACACGCTTGGAGGATGAGGCCCTCATGCCATGCCTACTCAACAATCATGATAAACTGTTCAGCCATGTGCCACAGGATGTACAGCATTGGGATGCCCTGTGGATGGAATTTTGCAGGAGGGTTAATGATGTGGGTGGCCACAACCGCACATACCAGCAGGTGCGCAGACACTGTACAGACCTCATTAGATGGGCGAAACAGCATGCAAATGCAATTGCCAGGGAACAAGGTGCAACAGGTGGTGGACCACCAACCCAGCCCCCACTCAAATGTACCGATGAGCTACTGGCCAACCTAGGGACATCTGCAGAACCACATCCACAAGCCTTAGCCAATATTGTGGAGGTGGGTGTCTCTCAACCACTGAGCCTGGAATTGCCTGGTAAGTCAGTACTGCACCTATAACAACTATATTCCATATAGTTGCATGTGTCACTGTACAATATGTAATGTATCATCATATGCAAGGCATGTATACACACATGCTGCATACTATAGTATGCTACTCTGTGTTTGCACACATGTGCATACACCATAGTATAATCTAATGTACTGGTGTATGTGTTATGCACATTGTTCCCTGTAGCCTTTATACAGGGGTGGATGATGCTCATACTACTATATTACTCTTATTTAGGTACCTCTGGCATTCTGCTGTGACAGCAGCCCATTGCAGGTGAGAGTGTTATTATTTATCAGGAACCGTAATGCACAAATCTATCCGCCATGTGGCCATTCACAACATGTACACATAATGTATGGTCCTGTCACAATATACAGATCGGACCTGCAATGCATCACAATGACTACCCATGTGCAACACTTGCAAACTATGTGAATCATCTCACCGACATGAATCCTCACAAACTTTATTGCCAGATGTGTTGACAGCTGTGCATACAATGGTGGAGGTGCTGTTCAGTTTAGGGACGTACAACAGATCTGATCTACACATGTGGTGAATACAAACAGTACTACACAGTGGGCTCTAGTATGGCCAGCACACAGGTTTCACCAGTGTGGATCATAGCCCTGCTATGAATGTCACACAATGTGATGTGCTATCTTGACATGTCCATGACATCTATTGGCCTGGCTGCTACACTGCCTACCTAACCTGAAAACATACCCCACATACCACCCTTTTTCTGCATAACCCTGTTGTCAGTGGAGCATATATGTCATATGGGACAACACAGACATGTGAAATAGATGCACATCACAATAATTTGGACAACACATGTACAAACATGGCCATGGAGGATGGCCAGAGACATGGAGCAACACACACAGTAGATGTGTTGTGCTTGAGTGCACACCCTGTCGTACAATGGCTACACATGGTTCAACCATGGCCTTTGTATAATGGTCATAATGTAGATGTGGAACACTAGACATCCTACAGGCCTGTGCACATCTTGTGTAGGCGTAACATCAATCCACCACATAAGATGTGTTGAACATCTTGAGGGTGTTGCAACATGACAGCAGTCACCTGTAGAGTATCCACATCAGGCCACAGATACAGTACATTCCCATTGCTGTTGTTGGACATAAATGTCATACTAGCTCCTCGTTTGTTTGTGTGGTACACAGATGTCATGTGGGACATGGTGTACCAACATGTTCGCCATGTCTGGCCATAGTTGCCAAGCTGCAGCAATATGGTTGCAGATGTGCAGGGTGTCATCTGTATAACCATCAGTGACCTGTGTCACAACTTCCACATCATGGTTTAGTGTGTATACACCTCAGTGACGTAGGTCACATTCCACAGTATATATGTATTGTATCTGAACACAGTCATGGTTATGAACCCTATCTGTAACTCACACTGTATAGCACTAGAGACACCTCATTATTCCCTGCAATGGCCATGCACATCAGCTAAATTTGCATATGTACAATATGTGTATGTGTACTGCATATGTGTAGGGTGGACGGACAACACTGAATTGGTACACCATTTCCCCACTCTATATTTGACAGGACACCATTGTGTTAAACATGTATGCATGTCATTGCACACGTCAGAAGATCACATGTCATACTACATGTGATTATCCAGGTCATATGCCACACATCAGGCAGGTGTACTGTTAACTTGTGCTGGTCCACATGGTGTAACACAGGGATGTATGCTAATGGTTCCCCTTGACTTCATCGACACGCCAAAACACCGACGCTCAGAAGATCGACTCCAGAAGACCGACGAGACAGATGATCGACAAGGTGAAATCCCGACAGCAGAAACACCGACATGGGCAACGTGTGAGCGCGACTCGGTAAGTGTGCAATAGTGAGGGATTTAGTGTTAGGGAGCGGACAGGTAAGTGTGAGATAGTGAGGGATTTAGGGTTAGGGTGCAGGAAAGGTGAGTGTGTGGTAGTGTTGGGCTTAGGGTGCGGGTAAGGTAAGTGTGCGATAGTGACAGAGTTTAGGTTTAAGGGTGGGTTAAGTGAGTTAGGGTTAGGGTGCGGGTAGGGTAAGGGTGCGATAGTGACGGACTTTAAGTTTAGTGGCGGGTTAAGTGAGTTAGGGTTAGGGTGCGGGTAGGGTAAGTGTGCGATAGTGACGGACTTTAGGTTTAGTGGCGGGTTAAGTGAGTTAGGGTTAGGGTGCGGGTAGGGTAAGTGTGCGGTAGTGTTGGACCTTAGGGTTAGGGTTTGGGTTACGGTTAGTGCATGTATAGTTGTGTGTAATGTGTAGTTTACGTTTTGTGTGTCGGTGTTTTGGGTGTCATTGTTATGGTGTTCGGTTTTGTGAGTTGTCGGTTTTGTGCATTTTCGGTATTTTCGTGTCGTTGTTTTGGGTGTCGGCTTTGTGGCGTGTCGGTGTTGTGATAGGGATCCATGCTAACCACTACTATGATTGTGTAATTTGCATGCTGTCTGCTATGACACATGCATGCTGTTGTGTGCTACCTAAGGATGTATGATAACTACCACTATTATTGTCTGCGCTGCATGCCGTCTGCCGTATCACATGCATGTTGCATGCCTTCTGTCATATAACATGCGTGTGTGTGTGTGTGTGTATGTGTCTATTGTATAGATTGTAATGTACAGTTCTTGTCTGCCCTCACAGGTGATGTAGGTGCATTTCCCTCCTGCGGTACATCAGATGTTAGTGCCCCCACAGACTCTAGCAGTGATGATGAACGTATGATTGGGACACAGGCAAAGTTGTCAGGGGCTGAAACTGTGCCATTGGTTGCCATTCCATCTATATCCACCTCATCCCCGCACACAGATCCCATGCCTGCACATACCCCATCACCAGTGGCCATAGAGGAAGGACAGTTGGCACGTGGTAGCTTGGAACAGGAAAGTGTGGGGGCTATGGAAGGTGTGCCTGCACACCATGGTGTCAGCCAAACTACTGGTGGTGCCCCAGACAGGCACGTGGCCAGTGCTGCTCGTAGGAGGACCTCTGGCCAATATGCTCCTGCATGACAGAGCGCAGCAGCTGGTGTTACCAGATGCATGTTTCAGGCTGTAATGGAGGCACAGGCATGAGCTGAATGGCACAACAGAGAAGATCAGAGGCTACAGAGGGCTGCTGTCTGTTCTTTAAACAACAGCATCCAGGCGATGGTAAATGCTCAACAGCAGATTGCGGATGCTTTGGATAGGCGGTTGGGTGGCATGGTTGGAGCCCTTGACCATGGCATGACAATCCGTGAGCATGAGCTGCCTGTTTTGGAAAATCTGGTAGGAGTGAGGCATCGGGCACATGGACGTGGGCCTGCTACATCACCTGTGTCAGGTCTACGTGTATGAGCTACCTCACATGCCCACTCCCATAGTGGCGGTAGCAGCAGCAGTGCCTCTGGTGCTGTGCTGTCCACACCACGACACAGCAGGCCATGTGCATGTGGCCCGGGATGGTCCCAAAAGGGGCACAGTTCCAGTGAACAAGTGACATCAGACAGTACCCAATCTGCACCTCTGTCTGGTAGTGCTTGTGCAACCCCTGGCAGGCACAGGTCACATGTCCATGGCCAGACATCATGAACTGTAAAACCTCGCCTGTACAGTCTGCAGCTGTCAATAATACCCCTGTGTAGGCCAGACACATGGGAGAACTATGTGCATACATACACTCACACACTGGACACATATGTAGGGCACCACAACACACACACACATGCATAACATCCACACACACCCAATTAGATCAAAGGCCCAAACCCACACACATGATGTCATCCAATGGTGAAGCCTAGGCCTCTGGCAAACATTAACACCCTGTAAATATGATGATGCCTGTCCCACATCCCTGACATCCACACCATCGGTGCAAGGACATGTTCATATGGTCTGATGCACAGGGTGAACAGACTAGGATGATACGTGTAGTTTACAGATGTTGAGGACTGTTGACAGGCAGCAGATATACCATGTAAATTATGTGTCTTTTGTAACAACAGTAAATGAATGTTGGTCATGATGTTCTACTGTCCTTCTTCAGGTCTAATTGTACTTGCCGGTGGATGTAAGTGTTTGCAATTAAGTGTCCCATATGTCAATGTGGACTACTCACAGTTATGTATGAATATACCAGTTTGCACCATGTAGCTGCCACATACCAGTGAGAATGTCCCACGTTACAAACACGTCTACCTTTCCAAGAGCATGATAGCTGTGTATTAAGCTACTGTGGCCAGGGAGGTGACATCCATAAAGGGTGACATCACAGGTACAGTTACACGGAGTGGTGAGGTAAGAGAGTGGTCTAGCTGATTACAAGGGTAGAGGCCAGTGGGCAGTGTGATGCCTCAATGGGAATCAGTAATACACATTCCCATGACAGGATGCCAACACACAACTGCACCCACACACTCAGGTATTGACACACATGTATTCAGTGACACTATAACACACACACACACACACACACACACACACACACACACACACAGCTTCACCGACACAGTAACACACACTCGCACACAGTTGCTACTGGTGGGATGAGGACCCCTGCCTATGTGCAAATCATCATTACAGTACTGTGCACCTACATGATGCGCCACAGAGAATACACATGTACAGGTAGTCAGTACGGCCTATGATCAGGGACATCAACATGGATAGTAGAATGCATAGCTTGGATGGTGGGAGGGGTCTTATCAGTTCAGTATGGTAACATACATCCTCACCCTGGGGACCAGTCAGCCCTACATACACACACTGTGGCATTCATTAGTTAATACACCTATGTCATGCACATACAGATACCTCACATGTGTGAGATACACACCCCTGCCTATGTCCTGCTTTCTACATTGCAGTCTGTACAGATGTGTACACTAGTGTACAGGAGAGTAATAATTGAGATGTATTCCCCACAATACGTGACATATATGGACACACACGCAACCACACATGCCAGTACTGTGAATCTCAGACCTGCCTAGCTCATGTTATGTATGTCAGACATACAGCAGTATTGCATGCGTTACAAACTGTACTGAAGCTACCTGCGCCAACAGTGCTGATATATGCACTTGGGACGTCATATCTATTAACAGGTGTCAAGTGATTTACCTTCACTGTCACCCTGACCGCTGTCTAAGTTGTGTGGTATGTTCTTCAATTAACAAAACCATTGCTTACTGGTTACACAGGGTATTGTAGGACCACTTGTGACACACCTGTGAGCTGTCCACAGCAAACATCCATCTGCAAAAATGCCCCACCACTTAGTTATTTCAAGACATCTGTCTATACCTGTGGTACATCTTTCTGTACAATCAGCATATCACCATATACAGCTGGCAATGTTGAGGCTGCATTGCAGCTGCATGATGTACTAGGATACATGCCACCTGCATACATCAGCAACTGCACACGCATGTTATATGAATGCACAACACTACGTGTACAGGTGTGTAGGTCCTACAATCCTGACATTTGGTCATGTTTGTAGGCATTGCAATTGGTGGATATGTGTAATGACATACATAACACATGGACTGTTGTATGGTATGATGGGTGACCAGTACAGAGGGGATGTTACTTCTGTCAACATTGATATCACTTCTTATGTACTGTTAGCATTCAGCAGCCATGGACCTACATTCCATGTGCATGTGCGTAATGGCTGTAGCCACCTGTTTGCACAAAGGACTACAACAGCTATGCTATTTACAGGTATGTTGTGTGTGTGGCATGTACATACCCAGGGAAGGTACATGTATGTCATATCCATACATGAGGGTGCGTACTGGTGTACAGCAACAGACATCTGCTAATGGTGGAAAGTACTGAGGGCCCCTGGTATGTGTACAGCTGACCTGGTCACAGACAGTGGTATCATTGCATTGCATAACACATGATGCAACTGTGTCAGTACATGTGTACTCTTTACAGTTGTTGTAGAGCTTAGTACAGTACACAGGTCAAGGGTCACATGGTGGTGTACTCGTCTATGTCATACAACATGTATGGTTGCGTGTTGGTGGTCCGAGGGCATGGTGGTGTCTGCGGTTTACATCCTAGAATGCAGCATGTGACACTGTATCCTGCACATGGCTCATCTGTGATGCCTTTCATGGGGGGACCAGTCAGTACATGTCAGTGGCCTTTATGTATGTGGGTACACCACCTGGAGTGGTCCGTACCTGTGTTATGGCCCACGTCTGGTTCTGAGGTATATGGTGGTAGTGCTAGGTTCTGAGGTATATGGTGGTAGTGCTATTGTGCACTACAGAGACATCAGCTTGGTGTTCCTCACTGCACAGATGTCAGTACTCCCCATTGTTGGATCTACAGCGACCTGCTGTGAATATGGACGCTACACATCTAGCACTGGTTAGCATAAGAAAACAATGCATTTGTCCTGTAGGTGTATGGGAGTTAACCTGTGTTTAGGACATTTGCCTTGGAATGGCACTGTGTGGGTAGATGCGACTTGGGTAATATCCACACTCCCTTGTATCATGGATGCATGTGATATGTGACAAAGGCCTGCCTACTGTCAGCCATGTTATCCCAGAATGACAGCTGATGTTGTGTAAAAGACCGGTGTCAAATATATGTAGAGCAGCGTTCCCGCTAACAATGACAACTACTAACATCAGAGCCCATTACAATGTGTTCTTTACGTCTACCTGTAATAGCATGGTCACTGTGGCCCTTAGTGTTTAGCATCAGAGTGCATCCCAGTCAGCCCTGTGCTACTAGGAGTATGAGCATGCCCAGTATATCCTTGTGTAGATGGACACATAGTAGTGCATTCCGACCAGCCTTGTGCTACTAAATCTGTGAGCATGCCCCCTGTGCTACTAAGTGTATGAGCATGCCCAGTATATCATTGTGTAGATGGACACATAGTGCATTCCGAACTGCCCTGTGCTACTAAGTGTGTGAGCATGCCCAGTGACACCTTGTGTCAGTTATGTGCCTCTATGTATGGGCATGGCCATTGTAACCCTGTATAGTGGTAGTAGTCGTCCATTCCACAGATGGGCATACTCCAGGTCAGGATGGATTCCTACTTTAAACACACAGGTTCACAGGTATATACATCTTAACTGCCAGCATCCCTGTTGATGTCCACATTCCCAGACAGTCATAATGACAGCCTTGACATGTGTAGTCTGTGTGGCGCAATTCGTAAGTATGTAGTATTGTAATAGTAATCTGTAAATAGGCAGGTGTTCTGTACCTGCCACTTGCATGTGTGTGTGTGTGTGTGTGTGTGTGTGTGTGTGTGTGTGTGTATGTCTGTCCCTGTTTGCCGGTGGACTCTAAATTGCTTTTAGACTGCCCACACTTCATACATTTCTTATAGCCACCGTTAGCAAGGCCAATGATGTCACCCATCTACAAATACACCTCTGGGAGTGCTGTGTCCCATTAATCTTGGTAGCGTGTTCTGTAACTGCGTAATGCTGTAGTGTAATAAAGTAGTTAGGTCAGTGTTCTAGTCCCACATTTGCCGTGTCTGTGTGTCCCTGTTTGCCTGAGGACTGAGTAATGCTTTTTATACTGCTCACACGCCATACATTTCTTATACCCACTGTTAGCAAGGCCAATGATGTCACCCATCTAGAAATACACCTCTGGGAGTACTGTGTCCCAGTAATCTCGGTAGCACGTTCTGTAACTGCATAATGCTGTAGTGTAATAAAGTAGTTAGTTTGGTGTTCTTGTCCCACACTTGCCATGTGTGTGTGTGTGTGTGTGTGTGTGTGTGTGTGTGTGTGTGTGTGTGTGTGTGTGTGTGTGTGTGTCCATTTGCCTGAGGACTGAGTAATGCTTTTATACTACTCACACTCTATACATTTCTTATACCCACCGTTATCAAGCCTGATGATGTCACCCATCTACAAATACACCTCTGGGAGTGCTGTGTCCCAGTAATCTCGGTAGCACGTTCTCTAACTGCGTAATGCTGTAGTGTGATAAAGTAGTTAGGTCGGTGTTCTAGTCCACATTTGCCGTGTGTGTGTCCTCGTTTGCCTGAGGACTGAGTAATGCTTTTATACTGCTCACGCTCCATACATTTCTTATACCCACCGTTATCAAGGCCAATGATGTCACCCATCTACAAATACACCTCTGGGTGTGCTGTGTCCCAGTAATCTCAGTAGTGCATTCTGTAACTGCATAATGCTGTAGTGTAGTAAAGTAGTTAGGTCGTGTTCTAATCCCAGACATGCCAAGTGTGTGTGTGTGTGTGTGTGTGTGTGTGTGTGTGTGTGTGTGTGTGTGTGTGTGTGTGTGTGTGTGTGTGTGTGCATGTGTGTCTACCTGCGTGAGACAAGTACAGTGCTTTGTAGTATTCGCTGTAGTGAGTGCCCTAAATGCGTGTTGCTGCAGTGTGATATGGTAGGGGGTTGTATACAGGACATGGCAAGTGTGTGTTTGTCTGCCATGGCCTGTGTAGAGGTGGCCGTGATTGTCTTACCATTGGACATGTTTGGGAGCGGGTTTTGTAGTTTTCTTATATAGTATCCGTCTTATGACACATTGGCCACCTCACGAGGAGGACAGTTGTCAGTCAGCCACGGCACTGTGTTGGCAAGCCATGCCCATACATCTGTCAAAAGGGTTGGTGAACTAAGTATGCAGCTCTACTAGTACCTGGTATATGTCCCGCACCCATGTGCCATGCACATACAACCTTGCCTAGGATATCCCACTATGTTGCTAGTATCATGCACATTGAGGACAGATAATAGGCATGGTGTGACTGCAGTGCCCTGCAGAGGACATGGCACCCTGTACAGTGGTACAATAGGCACATATATGCAGACATTGTGCCTTCACTATGTTCCACACTGAATGGCTACAACATATGTGGTGTCATCATATGTGATCTACTAAGGCCAGACAATGCTGTACACATGTGCCCTATATGGACCCATGCCACTGACACCACAGAATACCTGTCCATTCTATCCATGCAGGTGCAGGGCCGACCTGCTCACTTTAAGCAGGTTTCGCCACACCGGGCCAGTATTGGCATATCGGAGTATAACAGGCTGTGTACACTACATGTGTCTGCCAGTATTGTGTACAGTATTGTGGGACATGCACATCCCAGGCAATGTCCATGTGAAGGACTATCAAACACAGACATGGTATGCATTGCAAAGCTATGGCCCTACACATTGGTTACCAGGATGTCAGGCCAGATAATGCAGTACCCATCTGTGTGGGACATTGCAGACACTACACCCCTGCACTGCACACTATTGTCGGATGACACAATGGCAAGGATTACCACTCACCCAGCCTTGTACAGCTATCTTGCACAGCCAGACACTACACACCCATGGAGCAAAGCATACCTGCATGACAGTACTGGCACCCTGTGTCTGCATGTGGGTTGTGATGCTCCCAACCACAGTCACACCCTGTATAAACCTCGTTGGCATACCAAAAGTTGTCAAGCACATTCACATGCCCTAGCCCATAGAACCTCCAGATATCCCCTGTGGTGCATGTGGTCCTGTGCATTACTGCGGAGTGGCAAACTAAGTAGATACATTGTGTATTTGCTGCCCTGGCAAAGGTGTCAATGTGTGTCCATTAGAGTGTGGTTGTGGTGACAATGGCATCCATTCACGTGGACTGACACTAATGTATGTCTACTATATCTGTTGCAGATGGCACTCACTCACCTACACATATGTTCTTACAGCACTGCAACATGCCGCCTCTGTGGCACATGTAGTAACATCATGCACATGTAATAGTAATGAGTAGTCAGGGCTTTGCCCCTGTACTATTCAGCATGTGGCAGATGATGCTTATGGTTAAGTCTCCAAGCCCTTCCCTGGTGTACATTGCCTGTCCCGCACACACACTCTCTGGTGGATGTGAAGTTGTACACCTGCACAGCAGCAGCATGTGTATTGTAACAGATAGAAATGGTCAGGTGATGGCCTCTGCACCTATTGCAGTCCTCCTCTAGCTGATTGTATGTGGTACAGCTGTGATGGTGCTCCCATAGCCATCCGCATGATAAACACAGTACACTATCTAGGGAAACATGTTATTATCTGGCCATGACAGTCGCTGTGAGTGGTACCTGGATGTGGTGTTCTGACACGGCATCGCAGATGATATCTGGATGTACCTCAAACATTTTCCACAGTGGGAAATAGCCTAATGACAGGAGGGTGACGTGCCAAACAACTACAGCATGTAAGTGTATCTATGCTGCATTGAGACTACTGCCTATTTAACATGTGTGTGGTAATGGCTAGTCTGCATGTTAAAATACAGACATGACAGTACTCTGTTCATGAGGGAACCCCATCTGTAGGGCCATCTTTGAACAGATCAGTGTATGCAACCATTTGTTTCCTGTGTTACACACTGAACACACATCTGTGCACAGCAGAAGCATGGTGTGAGGATTGCAGACAGTACATAATGATAGGGATGTGTTACTGCCATCGCATCCCTGACTGGACATGTGTCACATGAGACATTGGTATGACTGACACTGTGTGGGATTCCCAGTGACAAGCCAGTGATGGGCAACTGTTCATAGCTGCGGTCACACATCTACTACACATTGTACAGTTGCCATGCGGTATATATGCATGTGTTGTGCTCCCTCTGTAAATGTATACCATCTGTTGTGTTGGGTTGCTGGTGATATCTATGCATACTGTTGTAGGTAATCCTGTATGCTGTTGTCTATCACTAAGCCATAAGTGGGTTTAAAATGCAATACCATAGGCTGAATGGGTTGGTAGGTCCCGGCAGATCCTCCTGTCCCACTTCAGCTGACCATGGCACCAGGCACTAGCACATCTGGGGCACAGCCATTAACTTCAGCCTCTGTTGGCTCTGCACCACCTTCTGGTGGTACCACCACTGAGGATGGAGCATGTCCCCCTTGGGAGCAGGACCAGACAGGTACATATCTGCTGTTGTGCGGTTCCAGACATGTTGCGTAGGTGGCTCCCTAAGGGGTTACGAAGCCAGATACACCAGTTCAAGGGTGGAGTGTCGCATTTACAGGGTGATGCTGCCCCTCCTGGACAGCCCCCAGCACTGCCTCCTTTGCAGCTGTGTAGGTGCAGTGGCAGTTGCCCATGGCTGGAGACCTCCGTCCCACTGTTCCCATGGGCTTTTGACTGCCGTAGACCCATCCCCATCCAGGGTGTATCCCCCCCATATGTGTCATATACCAACCCTTTATGCTGTCATTTCTGTGCTCCTACCTATCATCCACAGCCATACCTACACTCCTTCCCCAACATCTGACCATCACCTACGGATACATAAGGCCATTTGGCTCCTAGGACACCATCTTCCCTATACGTGGCTGTCCATTAGACACACGTGCCCACTGGACACATGAAACCCTTGTAATATGCATCATAACATACTACTGTTATCCTCACCACTGTCCCTCAGGCGCACGGTCCTGGTATGCACATCACTCCTACATGGTCCAGGTACACATGAGGAGGATGACCCCATTGTACACAAAACACTATCAGTCCCTCTATGGTTACCCCATTTACCTTTATCATGATGATGATGTTGCACACAGCACATTGCAGGAGTACTGTTCACACATAATGATTGGACAGGTACTTTTGTGTTAATGTACATTACATGCACAGAGTGATGTATATGGCCAATGTACAACTATTTGTGTGTATGACTGACACATGTCTGTCTGAGGGAGTCTTGTGATCACATAGAGCAAGACCACTACATAATACAGGTGTCGCTGGTGTTTCCCTGATACATCTCTATATATGTATGTACCTATATGCTGTACATAAACACTCACATGTACATCTACTTGATGGGATACATTCCTATACTGTTGAATGACTGCGCTGTATGATATCCTCTGGTTACAGCCTCTTACACTCGATTAGCCTCTATATTGCTTAACCAATGCAATACTCGCATACTGCTAGCCAAACATGCTTACACCTGCTCGATCCCGCACTTGCTAATGCACTGGCATTGGTACTTGCATCTGTCACTCACACCCCTGGGTGTGAGCAAGGACCACAATATTACCTTGTGATGCCTATTACATCATACTACATGACTCCAGTATCGGGATTGGCCACCCATTAGGCGATGGCATCGTGTTCAACTGTACGGAATCAGCAGCCTGTTCAGTGACACAATCATATTTGTGTGTACCTCATACAATGTGCTCCCACCTTGTGATGCCTCTTACATCGGAATACATGAATACAGTATCGGAAATGGCTGCCTATTAGGTGATGGCATGGCTTAAGTCTGTATGGAATCAGAGGCCTGTCCAAATAATCATTCATATTCATGTGCTGCTCTTAGGCATACCTTGTGATGCCTATCACATAGGACTACATGACTACGGTCATAGCTGGCCTTAGGCATAGGCCAACTAAGCAGCTGCCTAGGGTGCTGCTTTAGTGGGGGCACTTTACCAGTATTTATTTGGTGTAGGTAGACCAGGATGGGGGCACTGGGTGGTGTGGTATGGGGTGCCATTGTGCCCTCTGCCTAGAGCACCAGTTGACCTAAGGCCACTCCTGACTACAGTATCAGGAATGGATGCCCATTAGGCGACCGCATGGCATTTGACTGCATGGAATCAGCGGCCTGTCCTGTGAATCATTCATAACTGTGTGTTCCTCTTGCAATCTGCTCCCACCTTGTAATGCCTATCACATCGGACTACATGACTACAGTATCAGGAATGGCTGCCCATTAGGCGATGGTATGCCATTCGACTGTACGGGATCTGTGGCCTGTCCAGTGAATTAATCATATTTGTGTGTTCCGCATACACTCTGCTCCCGTCTGGCTGATACATGGGAACCGAGACCCTGCATTACAAATGAGTAGTTGGGTTGTGGTAGCCACATCCATCGGACGGGTCATGCTACCGCATACCTATTATATGTTTGCCACCTTCTCAATTGGCCAAGGTAGGACTTTAGGGTTATCACCTGTCCCACTTTGCGAGGGACAGTGCGAAAATAATCAAGACATAGCACATGTCCAGATTACAGGACATTATTATATTCTACGTTTCATTAATAATTGTATACAACAGTTATTTTATATATGACACTTTTATATGTTATGTGAAGTAGCATATGAAATTCAAATGCAACTAGATTAAGCTTTTATTTGTGCAAATAAGTGTAATCCTGTACTATGCATGGCTGTAGGTATGTTTAGTCCTGGAATGTCTGACATTTCTACAGAACATGTCCCACTCTGGCCATTTGGAAAGGTGGCAACCCTATAGGACCTGTATGTAGAGACATCAGACTTTGCAGGGCAACACACCCACAGCCAGTAGAAAGGGGTGTACTTCACTGTTTTGTCTAAATAAAAGGTTACTCTTGTAGCATTATAGTTGCTTATACTGTTACCTATAACATGTAGGTGTTTCAGAGGAACATAATTGTTTTATGCTACTACTACAGACAATATAGGTAGTCTTTGCCATAAATCGCAGGACATTTGCCTTAATTACAGTTATTATGCAGGACACAACTGCCCACAGGGGAGTATCCCTCACAAAGGTGGACAGGTGGTAACCCCAAACCTATTATTCTATCAACTTTCTAAGGTAGTCGGCGGAACATGCACTTTCTCTCACTATCAGACCTCTCATACGAATGGGGAAGAATAAACACTGAATCAGGGACACTGAATAACGACCTCTGGGACACATTTAGAAGGTTGGTGCTATTAACCTGATACATTGATGGACACAGAGCACATATGTATTCATATACATTGTCAGAGGTGCATGCAGTTTATGACTCTTACATGTTTTATTATTCATTACGTGTATTCCACCACCTTTCCTCCTAATATCACTAGTTCTAGGATGGTTTAGTTGGGACTGTGTTAAGATTCTGATTCGTAATCACGGACGTCCCTGGTAATCGGGGACAGTTCAATGATATGGTCCCTATGTATTCCCCCAGTGGTTTACGGACTGTCCAGTAGATTTGGTCTTACAGTTTGGGAGGTATGGGCATCTTCTATACCCACATCAAAATATTACTTACATCCACGGGACGGTCCTAATACGTGTATGCCAGCCAACACCTGCACGCCTAGCCCCATAATCGCATACCCATAGTTCCCCCACCTGCCACTACTCTACAGCACTCATCCTTACTGTGGGCGCAGGTGGACGCAGGTGGGATATGAACACACCCCTACACACTGCCCACTCTCCCAGTGTTGGGACACATGTCGTACGTTGTGTCAACCCATGTGTTATCAGGCTTGCACAGCCTACTGCTCCGTGTACCGCTACATCCTGGTCGTAGTTGTGTTCCCCCATTGGCTGAATGTACCAAATTTTTGGTGCCCTACAAGGGACGTCTCTGTCCATGTTTAAAGTGTAGACCTTGTAGATCTTTCCCACTGGTAGTTTCCTGCTGGTGGTTTGGGAAGCAGTGTTGTATTTACCTTTATTGCATGTCTGTATGTCTCACCGGCCTAGCTGGGGGGGGGGGGGTGGTGGTAAGTAAACGTTTGTTGAGTGGACCTCCCACCAACATATGCCCGGTCTAGACATGTTACCCATAACTGCTGTAACATAACCTAGGTATATACATGTGTATATTTACTGTAACATATATATATATATATATATATATATATTTACATTAATATATACAGACATATCTGCATATGTATTCATACATGTATATTCATATCTTGCTGTTATATATATATATATATATATATATATATATATATATATATATGTGTGTGTGTGTGTGTGTGTGTGTGTGTGTGTATATATATATATATATATATATATATATATATATATATATATATATATATATATATATATATATATATATATATATCAAATTATATATATGTGCATCAGTGTGTCAATACATTCCCCGCTCATATGCACTTACACATGCGTAATGGTGTTTATAAGCTTCACCAGCATACTAGTGCCTTATTCATTATAACACAGACACACTCCAGTTATCTTGTAATCGGTATGTAGCACGTTATACAGTGGACAGATGTCGCTATATGTTCATGTATGGATTACCGATGGTAATTGGAATGTGATAGTGTGATTCGATCCGTCCCTCTTCTGCACAGTCTATCCATGTACTGTCGATGTTTGTATGGGCACATTCCTATTATTTATGTCAACAAATGGAATGCATGTGTTACAGAATTTGTACTTCAACATATATTGTTGTCTGCATGTGAGTATGCATATATACATATTACGACCTAGCTGACCTCCATGGGGCAGTCCATTAGAATCGGCCCATCCAACCCTGGCACGCATGGATCCATAATTGCATACCCATAGTTCCTCCACCCCACCCATGTTAAATTTACATGCGTAACATCCATTATCCACTTGTTATCGCAGCCATGACACACCTTTACACATTTCCCTCTCCAGAGCTTTTGGGACCCTACACACATTCTGTCCTGCCTTGTGTATTCACAGGGTCTCCTGCCATGTATATTTGCACATACGTGCCTTTCCTGGGGTTATGGAATAGGGCCATTTGCGCGTTCCAATTTTTGAAGGTCCCAGCATGGGACTACATTCCGTCTGTGTGTAAAGTAGACCTAGCATTTCAACGATGTTACTCCCACTGGTAAAACCCTGCCTATGGTGTGAGTAGCGGTGCTCTGCTCACTCTTGGGCAGCTTTTTATGACATACTTTGAAAGCACTTTATAATACCAGCATTGCTCTTGATTCCCTTCGCATCCCTTGTTTATACTTTACTGTTACAACGTCCACTCTTTATTTATATATATATATATATTTCTCATGTATGTAGATATATATCTATACAAACATATATGTGTGTGTGTGTGTGTGTGTGTGTGTGTGTGTGTGTGTGTGTGTGTGTGTGTGTGTGTATGTATATATATTACATCTGTACATACAAACATACATTTCCTATGCTGGGAGCTGCTTACACCCACGCAGGCGCACTTGCCTATGCTTACTGTACGTTACATATGTTTATGGTCGCCTATTTGTGCTTATTTGTGCCTTATACATTATGACAATACCACTTTGATTGAAATGATCTGGTTAATAGTCCCACGTGATACACACGTTCACCTTTACATGTTTAAATGTCGGCTTTACAGCAGAGCAACGTTCATTCCACAAGAAAAATGATATGTGCTATTGTCGACCTTGAACCGTGAATGCCTTTTCGTTAGGCGGATGCTCTAACCACTACACTATTGGTGTTCTGCCTCAGTTATATGTATACCCATGGTGCATAGTTACCCGAACACATGCCTCATCACTTCACTTACACAGCAGGCATCCATTTACCTGTTGGGAAAAACGCACTACTACACATGCGCCATTCCCTATTCCCTACTGCTCTGGACTCGTGCCGCATGTTTACTCACTCAGAGGATATTCAGACCTCCAAAGCCTATAGTCCTGGCACATACGTGTGTTCGATTGTCAGGGTGTTCATATGGTCTTCTGGGTTTAGGCTTGTCCGACTGGGGACTGGGACTGCCCTGTACCTAGTTGAAAGTCAAACTTAGCAAGGGGAGATCGTTCGTTCCACTTTTAGCATCCTACCTGTGGTTGGGGATGCAGAGCTGTGCTCACCTATGGCCATCCTGATATATAACAGCACTAACTATTACTGTTGGTTTCCTATATTGTGACCATGTTCATTCTTCATATCTACATATATGTATATATATATATATATATATATATATATATATATATATATATATATATGTGTGTGTGTGTGTGTGTATATATCGGTCTGTACATACACATGTATATACATCTACATGCTCATTTACATTTCCCATACCGTTGAATCACCGCCACCTGCCATGGCACATACATGCTTGCATACCCGCTTACGTCTCGGCTTGCCACCTTTTCATATGGCCAAAGCTGGGCATTTTCAGGACACACATCAGATTTTACAGGCTGACATATACCCACAGTCAGTACAAAGGTTAGAACTTTACTTATTTGCCTAAATGAACACTTATTCTTGTAGTGGTTTGTTTGCTTAATCTGTTTCTTGTATTTTACATAACTAACTGTTTTATGCAAATGTTACATGAAATATGGGACATATTTCCTACAATCACAGGACATTTGCCATTATGTTATATTTGGTCTGGACACAACTGCCCAAAAAGGGACTGTCCCTCACAATGTGGGGCAGATGGTAACCCTACTTACATCTGCTTTACAGCGCCTTAATCACCCTGTATCCGACTGCCACTATGCGAATGTGTAAGGTATATATTCTCGATAATGCACGTGGGGAGACGTGCATCACGGTCAGGTGTTTAATCCCTGGTCGCAGGTTCTGCAGGACTGGCTGGAGGCTGAACAGTCTCTTGGACAACTACTGCTAATACAACTTGTGTCCAGATGTATACAGGATTGGACATTGTGTCGTGACACCAAGTCTAATGTTTAGAACCTATACATATCCCATGAGGGATATCCAAAAATTGTGGGGACCGATGACCATCTTTGCTTTATGGCTGTAAGGTAGGGTTATACATGCAAGGGATACATAGTTTGCAATCCTGAGACTGCCTAGGGTGAGACTGCCTACTAGATATGGGTAGGGGTCACTATGTGCAGATCTGGCCGTGCCTATCTAGCAGCCCGAGTATGGCTGGTTTTGGTGGACGTTCAGGAAGGGGGGGGGGGTGTGCTGTGAAGGGGATGATGGGTGTTCAATTATGTATCCAGGTGTGTTGAGGTTGGATGGCTCAGTTCAGGCCAGACCATTATGTGGGTATGTGCCGGTAATGTTTCTGTACGTGTATTGCACATTTTAATGTTCACATGTTTGTGGGATTGTATTGCGGATGTGTATATTTGTTCTTTGGTTATCTTCCTGATTCACCCACTGCTCCCTCATAGACCTCCAGTTCACCTATCGTGCATCCAACCCAATCTCCCCTTGGTGAATTATTACATTACCCGTCACCCCCCACCCCCATATTCCACAAACAACATTCATCCCTTCTCTAGTTGATGGCCCATGGCACAGTCAACAGAGCACATTGTGTACAGTACATATCTCTGGGACCAATATGGTTGTGAGGTCTACACTAACATTTCAGATCATCCACATGCTGTACTTCATGCACATAGGTACTCACAAATACTTATATTTCATGACATGGTAGGTAGACCCGGGTAATACCCGTTCATCTATGGGCCGTCCTGACAAGGACAACTTGGACCGCGAATGGACAGATATTGGGTGAATGCTCTGACCATTGGTAGGGTTGCCACCTTTTCATATGACCTGGATCGGACATTTTCATGGCACACATCTGAGTTTACAGGCCAACAAATACCCACGGTCATTACAAAGGATAGTACTTTAGTTTCATGCCTACTATATAGCTTTTATTGTTGTAGTGGTGTAGTTGCTTATTCTGTTTTGTTTACTTGCTTATTCTGTTTCTTGTAACAGGTAGGTATTTTATATAAGGACATACGTACTGTATGGGACTATTACATAACATATGGGACACAATTATGTCCTATTATCGCAGGACATTTCACATATATTATGATTTTGGTATGGGCACACCTGCCTAGAGGGGGGCTGTCCCTCACAATGTAGGACAGGTGGTAACCCAAACCACTGGGCTAGGCTTGGCAGTTGGCGGCGTGCTAACACGACGTGTTTCACTTCCACTTGGTAAAACTAGCGACACTACAATGGAATACGGGCACGGGGTTTTAAATATCTTTGTTCGAGGGACAGGGACTCAATATTCAGCTACGTGCCTTTGTGTTTACTTCTTATTGTGGTGCTCGCAATGATGTCTTGTATGCTTTGCATACATTTCAGTATCCACGGACACTCACAGGAGTGATTATTATTAGAGGCAGGCTGTACTAGTCAGCATTTTAGGTTGTGCATATGCAGCTGACATGTTCACGCCTCCGTGCAGTGCTTGGACACGCCCCCTGCACTCGTACACATTTCCCATGCACGTGGCCGTTACGGCAGCGTGCCTTCATTAATATGCATGTAGTGCTGTTGCACTATCTCTACGCTGCACGGTCGGTGCAAGGCTAACACCGTCCTTGCACCAATCTTCATGAATCCCGGGAATTATTTTTATCTTTCTTCATTTTATTGTGGATGTGCTCATAAATCCTTTGTTTAAATTTCCTTTTAGTTTTCCCAATGTAAAAAGCTGGGCAATTTTGACATAAAGCCAAGTAAATATTCCCCTTGTTGTTACAATTGTAAAAGGATTTTTCCCTAAATAATTATATTGCTGTGTAAATACACTACATTTCCTTCCTTTAAGTAACAACACTGGGAACAACACCCACAGTTATAGGTTTTATTTCTCTTTCTGCTAGATGCTCTATTGTTCATATCTTTACCTTTAAGTAATACTTTTATAGATTTATCTATTCGATACATACATTCTGGTGTTGCCGCTACTACCTCACTCCTTTCTTCAAAAATGGGGAGCATAGTCCAATTTTTCAATACAATATTTTTGATTTCATCACTATCCAAACTACAAGTCATTATAAATGCTTTAATAGATTCATTAGATGTTGCCTTATCCTCTCTTTTATTATTAGTTATTTCTCCAGAAGAGATCAGCAGCTTATAAAAACCTGACACTCTCTTAGCAGTTACTTCTTGGTAAATTTTCATAATAAATTCATGAGGGTAATCTCTACCTTTAAAATAACCTCACAGTTAGACGTTGCCCGTTCGATTCTCAGTTAGAGCATCTTCTGTGTAGTGACATGAGTGAATGGGCATTCCTTCGTTGAAGGTTGTGCGTTAGGCCCGGCAAGCCAGTACGTAAAAATCTACTGCCAATCATTAGCAGACCGGAGTTCCGCTGTGGCGACCCCTAACCTGGAAAAGCCGAAAGACACACCCATTCAGATAAGATACCCATTGCGACCCATTTTCTTTGCAAAAAAAATTGACCTTCAAAATAAAATATAAGTATTTTCTAAAATAAGTGTATTTAAAATATTAATCTCATTTTCACTCAAATCCGTATTCTCTACTAAAAATTCATCAAATAACTTTAAACCTTCTTCATGTGGAATTGTGTTACATAAGTCTAGTACATCAACAGTACAGAAAATAGTTTCTGGTACAGGATTAATCCCAGTTAATTTAATTAAAAAGTCCCAGGAATCTTTAAACAAATTATCAAAACCTTCTAAAAAATCAGTTCAATTTAATTTCAATATATTTAGCTACCGGGTGTGTCCTGGACTTACTACCATTCACTATTAACCTATGTGTTGTGTCCATTAGGTTTTTATGGGTCTTCAGAATACCAAATGTACATGAGACTACTGGGAAGGGGTTACTTAAAAATAAATGCACTTCCCTTGTAATTTGACCCTGGGTGAAAAAAACATTCATTATATTCTGTAGAGTGGAAATATTTTGATACTTCCTCATACACATCATCCATTAATAAACTATTAATTTTGTTTAAACAGTCAGTTTTGCTCACAGGTTTCAATTAAGTATAAACCACATGCAGACTAGAACCTATCCAATCATTATTGATTACAGCCGCCTGGAGGTTCCCAGTCATGTTACCTCTCACCCATCATGACTTGACATCATGACATCATGACAGCTTGCCTGGAGGTTCTGAGTCATGTTATCTCTAAAACATCATGATTTGTTACATCCTGCATGAAGGTTCCCAGTCATGTTACCTCTCTTCCATCATAAGTGGTTACAGTTTGCCTGGAGGTTCCAAGTCATGTTACCTCTCACCCATCATGACTGGTTACAGCCTGCCTGGATGTTCTGAGTCATATTATTTCTAAAACATCATGATTTGTTATATCCTGCATGGAGGTTCCCAGTCATGCTACCTCTCTTCCGTCATAAGTGGTTACAGTTTGCCTCTAGGTTCCCAGTCATGTTACCTCTCTTCCATCATAAGTGGTTACAGTTTGCCTGGAGGGTCTAAGTCATGTTATTTTTCACCCATCATGACTGGTTACAGCTTGCCTAGAGGTTTTGAGTCATGTTATCTCTAAAACATCATGATTTGTTACATCCTGCATGAAGGTTCCCAGTCATGTTACCTCTCTTCCATCATAAGTCGTTACAGTTGCCTGGAGGGTCCAAATCATGTTACCTATCACCCATCATGACTGGTTACAGCTTGCCTGGAGATTTTGAGTCATGTTATCTCTAAAACATCATGATTTGTTACATCCTGCATGGAGGGTCCAAGTCATGTTACCTCTCTTCCATCATAAGTGATTACAGTTGCCTGGAGGGTCCAAGTCATGTTACCTCTCTTCCATCATGACTGGTTACAGCTTGCCTGGAGGTTTTGAGTCATGTTATCTCTAAAACATCATGATTTGTTACATCCTGCATGGAGGTTCCCAGTCATGTTACCTCTCTTACATCATAAGTGGTTACAGTTGCCTGGAGGGTCCAAGTCATGTTACCTCTCTTCCATCATGACTGGTTACAGCTTGCCTGGATGTTTTGAGTCATGTTATCTCTAAAACATCATGATTTGTTACATCCTGCATGGAGGTTCCCAGTCATCTTACCTCTCTTCCATCATAAGTGGTTATAGTTTCCTGGAGGTTTTGAGTCATGTTACCTCTCACCCATCATGACTGGTTACAGCTTGCCTGGAGGTTCTGAGTCATGTTGTCTTTCACCCATCATGACTGGTTACAGCTTGCCTGGAGTTTCTGAGTCATGTTATCTTTCACCCATCATGACTGGTTACAGCTTGCCTGGAGTTTCTGAGTCATGTTATCTTTCACCCATCATGACTGGTTACAGCTTGCCTGGAGGGTTTGAGTCATGTTATCTTTCACCCATCATGACTGATTACAGCTTGCCTGGAGGTTTTGAGTTATGTTATCTTTCACCCATCATGACTGGTTACAGCTTGCCTGGAGGGTTTGAGTCATGTTATCTTTCACCCATCATGACTGATTACAGCTTGCCTGGAGGGTTTGAGTCATGTTATCTTTCACCTATCATGACTGGTTACAGCTTGCCTGGAGGGTTTGATTCATGTTATCGTTCACCCATTATGACTGGTTACAGCTTGCCTGGAGGGTCCAAGTCATGTTACCTCTCTTCCATCATAAGTGGTTACAGTTGCCTGGAGGGTCCAAGTCATGTTACCTCTCTTCCATCATGGCTGGTTACAGCTTGCCTGGATGTTTTGAGTCATGTTATCTCTAAAACATCATGATTTGTTACATCCTGCATGGTGGTTCCCAGTCATGTTACCTCTCTTCCATCATAAGTGGTTACAGTTGCCTGGAGGGTCCAAGTCATGTTACCTCTCACCCATCATGACTGGTTACAGCTTGCCTGGAGATTTTGAGTCATGTTATCTCTAAAACATCAATGTTTGTTACATCCTGCATGGAGGTTCCCAGTCATGTTACTTCTCTTCCATCATGACTGGTTACAGCTTGCCTGGAGATTTTGAGTCATGTTACCTCTCACCCATCATGATTGGTTACAGCTTGCCTGGAGGTTCTGAGTCATGTTGTCTTTCACCCATCATGACTGGTTACAGCTTGCCTGGAGGTTCTGAGTCATGTTATCTTTCACCCATCATGACTGGTTACAGCTTGCCTGGAGGGTTTGAGTCGTGTTACCTCTCTTCCATCATGACTGGTTACAGCTTGCCTGGAGATTTTGAGTCATGTTATCTCTAAAACATCATGATTTGTTACATCCTGCATGGAGGTTCCCAGTCATGTTACCTCTCTTCCATCATAAGTGGTTACAGTTGCCTGGAGGGTCCAAGTCATGTTACCTCTCTTCCATCATGACTGGTTACAGCTTGCCTGGATGTTTTGAGTCATGTTATCTCTAAAACATCATGATTTGTTACATCCTGCATGGAGGTTCCCAGTCATGTTACCTCTCTTCCAACATAAGTGGTTACAGTTGCCTGGAGGGTCCAAGTCATGTTACCTCTCTTCCATCATGACTGGTTACAGCTTGCCTGGATGTTTTGAGTCATGTTATCTCTAAAACATCATGATTTGTTACATCCTGCATGGAGGTTCCCAGTCATCTTACCTCTCTTCCATCATAAGTGGTTACAGTTGCCTGGAGGGTCCAAGTCATGTTACCTCTCACCCATCATGACTGGTTACAGCTTGCCTGGAGATTTTGAGTCATGTTATCTCTAAAACATCAATGTTTGTTACATCCTGCATGGAGGTTCCCAGTCATGTTACCTCTCTTCTATCATGACTGGTTACAGCTTGCCTGGAGGTTTTGAGTCATGTTACCTCTCACCCATCATGACTGGTTACAGCTTGCCTGGAGGTTCTGAGTCATGTTGTCTTTCACCCATCATGACTGGTTACAACTTGTTTCACCCATCATGACTGGTTACAGCTTGCCTGGAGGGTTTGAGTTATGTTATCTTTCACCCATCATGACGGGTTACAGCTTGCCTGGAGGGTTTGATTCATGTTATCTTTCACCCATTATGACTGGTTACAGCTTGCCTGGAGGGTCCAAGTCATGTTACCTCTCTTCCATCATAAGTGGTTACAGTTGCCTGGGGGGTCCAAGTCATGTTACCTCTCTTCCATCATGACTGGTTACAGCTTGCCTGGATGTTTTGATTCATGTTATCTCTAAAACATCATGATTTGTTACATCCTGCATGGAGGTTCCCAGTCATGTCACCTCTCTTCCATTATAAGTGGTTACAGTTGCCTGGAGGGTCCAAGTCATGTTACCTCTCACCCATCATGACTGGTTACAGCTTGCCTGGAGATTTTGAGTCATGTTACCTCTCACCCATCATGACTGGTTACAGCTTACCTGGAGGTTCTGAGTCATGTTGTCTTTCACCCATCATGACTGGTTACAGCTTGCCTGGAGGTTCTGAGTCATGTTATCTTTCACCCATCATGACTGGTTACAGCTTGCCTGGAGGGTTTGAGTCATGTTATCTTTCACCCATCATGACTGGTTACAGCTTGCCTGGAGGGTTTGAGTTGTGTTACCTCTCTTCCATCATGACTGGTTACAGCTTGCCTGGAGATTTTGAGTCATGTTATCTCTAAAACATCATGATTTGTTACATCCTGCATGGAGGTTCCCAGTCATGTTACCTCTCTTCCATCATAAGTGGTTACAGTTGCCTGGAGGGTCCAAGTCATGTTACCTCTCTTCCATCATGACTGGTTACAGCTTGCCTGGATGTTTTGAGTCATGTTATCTCTAAAACATCATGATTTGTTACATCCTGCATGGAGGTTTGCAGTCATCTTACCTCTCTTCCATCATAAGTGGTTACAGTTGCCTGGAGGGTCCAAGTCATGTTACCTGTCACCCATCATGACTGGTTACAGCTTGCCTGGAGAATTTGAGTCATGTTATCTCTAAAACATCAATGTTTGTTACATCCTGCATGGAGGTTCCCAGTCATGTTACCTCTCTTCCATCATGACTGGTTACAGCTTGCCTGGAGGTTTTGAGTCATGTTACCTCTCACCCATCATGACTGGTTACAGCTTGCCTGGAGGTTCTGAGTCATGTTGTCTTTCACCCATCATGACTGGTTACAACTTGTTTCACCCATCATGACTGGTTACAGCTTGCCTGGAGGGTTTGAGTCATGTTATCTTTCACCCATCATGACTGGTTACAGCTTGCCTGGAGGGTTTGAGTCATGTTATCTTTCACCCATCATGACTGATTACAACTTGCCTGGAGGGTTTGAGTCATGTTATCTTTCACCCATCATGACTGGTTACAGCTTGCCTGGAGGGTTTGATTCATGTTATCTTTCACCCATTATGACTGGTTACAGCTTGCCTGGAGGGTCCAAGTAATGTTACCTCTCTTCCATCATAAGTGGTTACAGTTGCCTGGAGGGTCCAAGTCATGTTACCTCTCTTCCATCATGACTGGTTACAGCTTGCCTGGATGTTTTGAGTCATGTTATCTCTAAAACATCATGATTTGTTACATCCTGCATGGAGGTTCCCAGTCATGTTACCTCTCTTCCATTATAAGTGGTTACAGTTGCCTGGAGGGTCTAAGTCATGTTACCTCTCACCCATCATGACTGGTTACAGCTTGCCTGGAGATTTTGAGTCATGTTACCTCTCACCCATCATGACTGGTTACAGCTTGCCTGGAGGTTCTGAGTCATGTTGTCTTTCACCCATCATGACTGGTTACAGCTTGCCTGGAGTTTCTAAGTCATGTTATCTTTCACCCATCATGACTGGTTACAGCTTGCCTGGAGGGTTTGAGTCATGTTATCTTTCACCCATCATGACTGATTACAGCTTGCCTGGAGGTTTTGAGTCATGTTATCTTTCACCCATCATGACTGGTTACAGCTTGCCTGGAGGGTTTGAGTCATGTTATCTTTCACCCATCATGACTGATTACAGCTTGCCTGGAGGTTTTGAGTCATGTTATCTTTCACCCATCATGACTGATTACAGCTTGCTTGGAGGTTTTGAGTCATGTTATCTTTCACCCATCATGACTGGTTACAAGTAGGAAGAGTAAATGTAGGTATAGAGAAAAGTAGGAATGAAGAAGATGTAGGAATCTTAATGGCACACAAACAGTATTAAAATAATAATGTTTAAACATTCACTGTAAGAAAATGAAAATCTAAATGAGCAATATAAGCAATTATCTTGATGTTGGCAGATAGTATTTAGACATTAATAACGCTGCTGAAAATTGGCTTTGTTCCAAGTCAGACTTTTCCGGTTAACAAATGTTAAATAAAATATATGTATCTATACATGGGTCTACTAAGTTAAATTGATAGACCCAAATGTCATCATCTTTAAAGTCGACAATGCCAGTGGCAACAATTGAAAATGTTTTTTGCAGGCAGAAGGATCCCCTTCACCCCCACCCCTGCTAAACTACCATTCTAACTACAAGATTCGAAAATACTGGGTAAAGGGCATATTAACCATCCATTGTGTTGACAAAACAGATGCTGACTTTAAATACACTTGATTATATATGGGTCTCCCGCGCGCTCATGTGTGTGTGTGTGTGTGTGTGTGTGTGTGTGTGTGTGTGTGTGTGTGTGTGTGTGTGTGTGTTTATATATATATATATATATATATATATATATATATATATATATATATATATTTATAGATATGTACATAAATACACACAGACACACACACACACACAAAACATTCCTGCAGAAAATTATGCAGTTAAATTCTTAAAATGTTTTTATATTTTCATTTGATAAAAGGGGGAGGTGTTTACTTGCGGTTATGCTGGTGGTTACTGGAATGTAATTATTTCTAGTCAGTGTCATAAAAGCACTCACAAACACATTCTACTTGAAGATGTTCCTTTAATTTGGTTTTGAATAAAGTAAGTTCATTTTGTGTTATGATTTCATAATGAAGGCTTTTCTCTAGTGGCTCTCTAAAGTGGGGTCTACTTCATTAAAGCAGGTATTGCCTAGTCAGATCCTGACAACCTTGATAATTTATACACAATACCAAGCCACCTATTTATCAGTAAGGTTCTTGACATGGGGGTATTTACACAGCTTGATTTACATCTGCAAGGAACATGATGTATGAGATTCATTTCTGTCCAGGTTTAGGACTTGGCATAATACTGACACCACCTGCATAAGGCGGTGCCCAGTGATTTACTAATGGCAAGGGATTAATGGAAACCTTCTGTTTTGGCCTTTCCTGATATCCTAGTGGACTCTGACAAGGTAAACCACAAGAACCTATGGAAGAAGTTATATACCATGGGCAAGGCCATCCTTAGGTAAACGGGCGCCCAAGGTGAAAAGGCTCTATCTGCCCAACACATCCTAGCCTACTCACACTATCCAGATTACTTTTTTCCTTTTTATCACAGTTTGTTTTGCTCTTCACTTTTTTCTGCAGCAATACATTCATTCAGCATCTAAGCAAGAATGCACTCTGGTAACTGTGGAGGGAACATCTCCATTAAGCTGCAGGTTCTAGATGCTCTGAGGTGCATTTTAGAATTTTTTAAACAACTTTTTTTATCCAGTGTTTGCTTGAAGAAAAACATGACAAAGAAAGAAATTTAGTCTTACTCTTGAAGTTTATATTTCACCTACATCCTTTCAGCACAACCTAACTGACCAAGACTACACTGCAAAAACTGCAGTGGAAATAATTGGATTAAGCCCCTAGGCTCCAATAAGCCACAAGGTTTCTAAACAACCTTTTCATCAAAGGCTGGCCTGAATGAAAACCATGATTAAGGGAATAAATTCAGTCTAGCCCTTCAGCTTTGCTTTTTCCTGCATCATTTCAACACACCCTAACTGGCCAGGACTACCCTATAATAACTAAATTAAGCTGGCAGTCTGGAGGCTGCTAGGCACACAGATGGCATAGGATTTCAAATCTTCTGAGGTGCATTTTAAAACATTTTTCCAACCTTTTGATGCAGTGATGGCCTGAACAAAATTCATGCCATATTACTTTTTTTATTTCAAGGAAAAAATAAGGTGTACCCATATTTTAATGTTTAAAGATGACCAAACATCAGTTCACAATAAAGTGAGAAGTCAAATGCTTGTAAGGATACATATATCCTATCTAGGAATAGGTAGTCATTTTCTGTGTATCCCCCTGTAGTGTTAAATCAGGATTAAAATTAAGACACAAATGCCCACAGTTATATATTTCAAGCTGCTGCTCTCAAATTTATATACGGCATGCCTCCTCACCCCCACCCCTAAAATACAGACATCTTCTGTGCACCCTTCTGATGTCAGACTGGGACCAAACTGAAAAAAAATACAAATAAAACCTATCACATTTTCTGTCAGACGTATATAAACAGCATGCTTATGTACTCTCCACAAAAAGATAGGCACCAGTATGGCACTAGATGTTTGATTGTGAGGAAAAAAAAAGAATTGCATTAATGTTTCCAGCTTGTTACTTCTAGGCAGTACAGTACAATACAAGCTACAGCGATCCTCCATGCACCCACCTGAAGTTTGTGAGGAAAGCTAAAGAGATAATGACCACACAGTCCCTAGCCCAGCACACAATGTAGTCACCTCTGATGTATGAGAGGAATATTAAAAAATAATGACATCATTTCCATCCCTCCAGCCAGTGACTTTCAGTGCACATGTATGAGTAGGGCTGGTTTTAGACTAGGTTGGGCTGGGGATAGAGGTGATTTGTAAGCCCATATCAAAAATCCACTTTTACAGCCTTGGTATGTGTGTGTGGGGAGGGGCACCAGTCCCTGAAAGTTCTGGGCATTCTATGATGTATTTATCTCTCAAAAAATAACAGATGACTGTTAGACCGAGTGAATGACAAGAGGGTCAGTAACTTTCATCAAGAAACCCCCACCAAGCAGTTATAGTCACTTCTATGTATAATTCAGATGTCTGATTGGGATTAAAGAGGATGATTGTGTAATGTATTTCACGTTTATTCCAAACAAACCGTTGCAGCATATTAAAATATTATACTACCCTTCACATACTCACATTAGTCTTACATAGCCAAAATAATAAGTAAAAAGCAGCAGGGAGCTAGTCATTTTCCTCTACAGAAAACAACCACAGCAATTAAGTTTCCTCCATCTGTGCATATCAGATGTCCACTTAAGTAGTCCATCTTCCTTCTCACAAAGCACACTAGTCTTGCAAAGCCAAATAGTGACTGTTTAAACTGAGCAAGCAACAAGAGGGTCAGTTGCTTTCATCTATCTAACCCCCACCCCCAGCAGTTATAGCCTAGTGTTTGATGACTATGTAATATTATTTCATCCCCATATAAACAAGTTGTCACATATTAAAGTAAGCCAATTCAAGTTGTTCCACACAAATTGCAGTCAGAGCAATATTGCCAAAAATATTTGGCTAATCACAAACAACATATTTGTAAAAATAATAATAGCACTTATCTGACAAGTGTCCTCATAAATCTCAAAGTAGAAATATTGCCAGGAATATCCAGTTCATCAATGCCACCAAACTTCTAAAAATAGTAATAATATTTATCTCACTGTGTCATTACTCTCACCTCAACTGTCTAAACAAATGATAAACCCAAAATATTTTCAAAAATATCTGGTTGATCAATGTCAGTGTAAAAATAGTAATAACATTTAATTCATTTCTCTCATCTATGTTCAGAACTCTGCAGAAAGTCCCTGATTTTATCTCATAAAAAATAAATAAATAAAAAAGACCTACATTTGAATGTTGTGAGCTCTGTACTCATGTGACCTCACAACGTTTAAGGTTAAGGTAATGTGACTTGAAAGTTGTTAATTGAACTGATGCAACCCCCCCCCCCCCGAGTGCATGCTGTGCCACAGGTGCATTTTCTTTCAACTAGAGTACCACCTTTATTGTTTCATTGTTTAGAGCAAGGAAACATTGCTCTAAAAATAAATTGAGACAGAATATCCCTAAATGTCCTGCTCCCTAGATGTCATCTAGTTTATCTAAGTCTAAGGCTGGCCCTCACGATTTGTGGTAGGCTAAAATACAACATATCTAAAACTGTTGCCCATACATGTCACATTTAGGGTTTTAATTGGCTGGCCTCAACCTCAATAAAAGCTCAGTAATGCCCTGGTTAAATAAATACATTTTATTGACTGGGAAAGTACGACTAGGACAGAGCCTATTTTCAGCGCAGGCCCAGGGGAAAAAACGTTCCAGACACATGTCTTTGGATTGTGGGACAAAACCAGAGTATCTGGAGGAAACCCACATGAACGCAGGGAGAACATGCAATCTCTGCACAGAAGGCACCCCAGCTGAGAATTGAACCAGAGAACCTCTTGCTGTGAAATGACAATGTTAACTGCTGCACCACTGCATTGACATCTACACCATACACTTTTTTACTCTGAAAGGTGTTAATTAATTTCATAATAGGTCTATGGAAAGAATGCTTAGAAATGCATAAACTGTTTTGGGAAATTAGGTTGCAAGTATGTTTTCTGCCTGGTTTTAAGGAATGTATTTTGATCATGAGTGTATTAAAGTACAAGCCATTTGAAATTTTAAAAGATTTTTGTACATTTTTGAGTTAGAAATCATTATATAGAAGGTGAATAATGTTTAATATATTATGGCATTGATAGTATTTTTACAGTATATTAATTAAAATAAAACGTTATCATCAGTAATTTATTACTATATAAGTCAAGTTTCTAATTCTTAATTTAATATTTGTATTATATTTTTGTTTGATGATTAATTTTTTGATCATAGACTGTTGTAATTGATTAATTATTGAGTATTTTTATTGGATGTGTTGACTCATAGGTTCATAGGTGTGTACTAGGCTAATGGCACTGGGTCCTTTACAAGCCTAGCCATAGGATTACCTTGGCATAGTGCCACCCGACCTTAGTTCCCAGTGTCTCTGTCGGGTAGAGCCACTGGAATTATCTTCAGGGTGAATTTTCTGTTTTCCATTCACTCATCAAGATTTCTCTTGAAGAGGGTCAGCGAGGTGCAGTGCTTGACATGTATGGAAAGTCTATTCCATAGCATGGGCAGTCTCTGGGTTATGAACCTATCCCTCTAGCATGTTCTATTAATTGTGGTAATGAGGTTGAGGTCTCTGGAGCATGTGGTGTGAAGGTATTGGGCTTTCTTTAGATGTAGCATTTCTAACAGAGCTGTGTCAAACATTGCTTTGTAAGTCAAGCAGAGAGTGCCTCTAAGTAGGCGATATGAGACAGAGAATAGTTGGAGGTTTTTGAGTCTGTCCATATAGGACAATTGTTTAAGGCCTAGGAACCTCTTTGTGAGGTACTTTTGCAACCTCTCCAGTTGTTGCAGGTGTCTAGTGAGGTGCGTGCCAAATGGGGCATTGTACTCGATGATTGGCCTAATGAGGGAAGAGTAGAAGGAGACAATGACCTCTTTCTTCTCTTCCTGGATGCAAAACCCTTAGTAATAATGTGCTGCATAGAAGGACTTTCTGACCACAGTGGTAATGTGGCGATCAAAAGAGAGGTTGCTGTCAACCTGTGTTCCCAGATCTCTTATAATGCCTTCTGTGTTCAGTGGTCTACCATCAGTGTGATAATTCGTGGCAGCCAGGTTTTTCCCTAAGAGGATGACAACACATTTTTTGGCACTAAGCTTAAGGCCATGGTTCTGACACCAGTTGTTGGTCTCAATGAGGCCATTCTGTAGGATGTCAACATCACTTGGGGAGTTAATAATAGCTCCCAACTTGCAATCATCTGCAAACTTTGTCAGCCAGAGTCCCTTTGTGTTGGCCTGTACTTCAGAGAAGTAGATACCAAACAGGAGAGGACCCAGGACCGAAACCTGTGGGACGCCACTTGTGACCAGTCAGCAGTCTGACCTGGATTCAGCTACTTTCACACTGTAGATTCTATCTGTGAGCCAGTTTGCAACCCACCTAGTGTTATAGGGGTTGATGCCTAGCTTAGTGAGTTTTTCTATGATTCCTGAGTGGGGAATGGTATCTCATCATCATGAACATGGGAGCACAATGTTCAACACCGGAGGTGTACCCCTCACTGGTGAGATCAGACCACAAACTAATCTCGCTGGAGGTCCTCATCCCACCCCCACCTGAAATAAAAAAGACCACAGTAAAGAACTTCTCAAAAGCCGACTTCACACTTCTAAAGACTAGTGTGGTCTCCTTTAAGGCCCCCGAGCTGGCGGAAAACAGTACTCAAGCCGCTGAATCACTTACAAATGCCTTCTACCAGCACCTGCAGGACTGCATGGATAAGGCAATCCCAAGCAAAACAAAGACTCTTTGTACCAAAGGCAAACGTCCAGTCTGGTGGACCCCAGCCATAAACAAACTCTACAACAAAAGGAGGAAGCTACTACAAGATAGAGCAAAATCCTTAAAAGGTAAGACACCCTTGATCACTATAAGTAAAAAACTAAGAGCTCTCATAAAATCATCCAATGCAAATTTCGAGAGAAAAATAGCTAAAGACTCAAAAGACAATCATAAGGCCTTCTTTAGCTATGTTAGAAACCTGGGAGGAAACTCCCAGATATGCTCAGAGCTAGTTCAAAATGATGTGAAGATTACTGATCCTACAGACATTGCCAACATACTGGCTGACAGGTTCAGTGCAAACTTCTCCCCCCCCCCAAAAGGAGAGATATCTATACCAAACGATTGCAGCCCCAAACATCTCCAGCGCCCAAGTGAGAACTGCTCTCTCCAAAGCAAAAAACACAGCATCCATGGGACCTGATGGTGTCCCCGGCTGTGTGCTCCATGAACTCAATGAGGAATTAAACCCACAGCTAGGACAGCTGTTTAATCAAAGTCTTACCTCTGGATACGTACCCAGGGAGTGGCGCACTGCAACTGTGGTACCACTTCACAAAGGCGGTGCCTCCACCGACCCTGGAAATTACCGCCCCATTAGCTTGACAAGCCTTATCTGCAAAGCCATGGAGAGGATCATAATGGACCTCATAAATAAAGACATAGGGAATTTTCAGACTTTGGATCCAACCCAGTTTGGCTTTGTCAAAGGCAGATCATGCCTTTTAAACTTGGTTGACTTTTTCGAAACAGTCACCAAAGCCATTGATGAGGGAAAGGCAGTCCATACAGCCTACCTCAATCTGGCTAAGGCCTTCGATACAATACCCCACTCGGGTATCATTGAAAAACTCATCAGCTTAAATGCCAACCCATACATCACAAGATGGGTTGCAAACTGGCTGAGTGACAGAACCCACAGGGTCAGAGTTGCTGGCGCCATGTCAGACTCAAAGCCTGTCACAAGTGGTGTCCCACAGGGCTCAGTCCCTCTTGTTTGGCATCTACTTTTCCGAAGTACAAGCAAACACAGGAGGGTTATGGCTGACAAAGTTTGCAGATGACTGCAAACTGGGCGCCATAGTAGAAAACACATCTGACACAGATATCCTTCAGAAGGGTCTCACAGAAACGGATAACTGGTGCCAGAGCCACGGCCTAAAGTTAAATGCTAAAAAATGCATAGTCATACCCTTCGGGAAAAACAAGGTTACCCCTAGCTACCAAATAGGTGGCAATCCACTGAGCACAGAAGAAGTTATCAGGGACCTGGGGACCCAGGTTGATAGTAGTCTGTCATTCGACACCCATGTAGCTAAAGTAGTTAGGAAGACCTTCTACATTGCCCACCTTATCATGAAGGGATTCTCATCTAGATCAAGGGAGGTCATAGTCTCCCTTTACTCATCACTCATCAGACCAATGATTGAGTACAATGCCCCATTCGGAATGTATCTGACCCGACACTTGCAGCAGCTGGAGAGGCCACAAAAGTTCCTCACCAAAAGGATAAAGGGTCTCAAAATCTGTCCTATGCTGCCCGACTGAAAGAACTCCAGCTCTATTCAGTCGCCACGCTTGCTCAGAGGTGACCTTTGCCTAACATACAAGGCCATGTCAAACCCAGATTTGATGAATATGCTTCACCTCAAAGAATCTAGATCCATCAGAGCCACAAGGGCGGGAGACTTAAACCTTGACACGGCTATTAATAGGACGTGCTGGAGGGATAGATTCATCACCCAAAGACTCCCTATGCTGTGGAACAAAATCCCGGTACATGTGAGGCAGAGCACCTCGCTGGCCTTGTTCAAGAGAAATCTTGACCAATGGATGGGAGATCGCAGATATACCCCAGGGATTACCTCAGTGTCACTGCTCGACAGAGGCACAGCAAAATAATGGGTATAGTTCCCCATACTAAAGGGGTGGCGTAAGTCACAAAACGATGGGCTAGGGTTGTAAATGCCCTCGGGCAGATAGCCTAGTATGAACCTATGAACCTAAAAGCCTTGGCCAAATCAAGGTAGGCTGTATGAACCACCTTGCCTTCATCCACAGCTCTGGTGACTGACTCAAAGAAGTTGACCAAGTTGAGCAGGCATGATCTACCTTTCACAAAACAAAACTGTGTGGGATCCAGAGTTTGGAGATTCCCTATATCCTTGTTTATTAGGTCCATGATGATGCATTCCATAGCTTTTCATATCAGGCTCATCAGGCTAATGGGGTGATAGTTCTCAGGGTCTGTAGTCACTCCTCCTTTGTGGAGAGGGATTACTGTAGGAGTGCGCCATTCAGTAGGGACAAAGCCTGAGGTGAGGCTGTGATTGAACAGGGCACACAGGTGAGGTGCCAGTTCACTTTGTAGTTCATGTAGTACACAGCCAAGGATATTGTCAGGTCCCATAGAAGCTGTATTCTTGGCCTTGGACAATGCTGTTTTAACTTGTACAGCAGTAATACTGGGTGCCTGACAATCTCCTGGTATTGTGATTGGTCCTTTGAGGGGGGGAGTTGGCATTGAATCTGTTGGCCAGTATACTGGCAATATCTGTTGGTTCGGTATAGGAGTTGCCATTGTGCAGTAGCTCAGAGCAAATCTGGGTATTGCCGTAGAGATTCTTTACATAACTATAGAAGGCCTTGTAGTTGTCTTTACTGTCTGCTGCAGTTCTGTTTTCATAGCTAGCTTTAGAAGATTTGATGAGGGATAGGGGAGTTTTTCCAGTCTTGGGACTTCACCTTATTCCGCATCAGTTTCCTCCTTCTGTAGTAGAGTTTGTTTATGGCAGGGGGCCACCAGATTGGCTTCCTTTTTTTGGAGGAGAGTGTCTTGGTTCTATTGGGTATGGCAAAATCCATGCATTTGTGTACGTGTTTGTACAGTGCATTGGTGTATGATTTGGCAGTTATACAACTATTCTTCATTTGCATGGGTGCCGTGAAGTTAGCCACCTCTGTTTTTAGCAGCCCAAAGTTAGCTTTGGAGAAGTTTTTCATGGTGGTTACCTTTGTGGGGGGATGTGGATTTCCAAGGTGATTAGTTTGTGGTCAGATGTAACCAGGAAGGAGCTGACTATTGGTGTAGGGCAATGGTCGCCCATGTTTGTAATGACCAGGCCAAGGATGTTGCTACCTCTAGTGGGGGTAAGAACAAGCTGGTCCAGGGCATTGGAATTAATGAACTCCAGGAAATGCTGGGCAAGTGTATTGGTACATGAGTAGATTTCCCAGTTAATGGAGGGGTAGTTGAAGTCCCCTATTAAGAGAGGGTTAGGTTGGACCCTAATATTCTCCAGGGTGCTTAGGAATGTGGAGTGTGAGTCTTGGGACATAGTTGGGGACCTATAGCAGGCTACGAACTGAATTTCTGTCTTACCAAATGTTAGCTGCACCTGAAGTATCTCTGATGCATTATGTTGGGCTACCAGTCTGGAGGTGTGTGCATCCTTTATGAATACGGAAACATTATGGCCTTTGGAGCTTCGGTCCAAGTTCTGGGGCTGAAAAGTGTGGAATGAGTTATAGCCTGGTAGCACAGGGGTGCTTTCTCCTGCCTTGAACAAGGTCTCTGTTACAGTACAAATTTTAGTGTTCTCTATTTTAAGGAGTGCTTCGAGTGAGTGCATTTTGAGATTTAGACTTCTAGCATTGAGCAGCATGAGCCTCAGATTGCATTTGTTTGTAGCTGTTTCAGTGGTAATTTGGTCTTTGGAGCACATGACTCAGGGACGTTTATTTAAATATACGTGACTGATGAGCTAGTTGTGATGAAATCTTCACCTCAGACAAAAGTGCTTAACTTGTTTGATCATTAAAATGTCATGGTTCTCAGCAGCGGACAGTGCTTTTATCTGGCTCTTGGTATTTTTCTGAATGCTGGGATTTTTACAGCTATTGGTGATTTATTGGTTCTGAGTTTGTGTGGCAGACAAACTACAATGACATTGCAGTTACTGTTGCAATTTCGCAAGACAATGTATCAAATTAACTGTCCCTGATTGTGGGGAATTTGCTCATGAGTCAGTTTTCTCAATTTATTTCTAGTCTGGTTATTGTTGATCTACTTGGATCTAATTTCCTTGTGGGGGTTCCTCAGTCTCAGAATGAGAACATACTCCTGTAGGAAGGGTTTACTCCTGGAAAATGTCTACCTGAAACCCATAGGAATGGTACAGCATTAGGATTACATAACAATCCTAATGTACGGAATCATGTAGTGTTCTACCCTATAAACAGTAAACCAGTGCCCACATGTAAAGAACAGACAACCAATTAACTCGTTCGTTGATAGCAGCAAAGGTTGTTTAATAAGCATAAATAGTTAAACAAATAAGGTTAAGCACTTTCATTCTAAGCTGTTTGGACTTCATCATGGGCACGTTCTCAGTTTTGGTTCTTTAGTCATAGCATTACACTACAACATGGAAACGTCTGGTTTATGGATAGCTAGAAGAGATAAGGATCGCCCTACTATCCGAGAGTGGTTCCAGAACAGCATGGAAACATCTGGTTTATGGATAGCTAGAAGAGATAAGGATCGCCCTACTATCTGAGAGTGGTTCCAGAACAGCATGGAAACGTCTGGTTTATGGATAGCTAGAAGAGATAAGGATCGCCCTACTATCCGAGAGTGGTTCCAGAACAGCATGGAAACGTCTGGTTTATGGATAGCTAGAAGAGCTAAGCATATCTTTTTGTAACTATGAGTTTACTCAAAAGTGCAAGTCTTGTGAAGCAATTTACATATTTTGAGGAAAAAATGTATTAAGTATAGAAAACTACAGGTTTAAATTGTTATTTCAGAGAATGTTTAGGAACTTGAAATGTACTGAAAGGGCTACAAAACTGGAAATATCCCACAGAACTTGTAAAAGGCTTCAACCTCCACAAATGACTTTTAATCCTTTTTATTTTACTAAGAGCAAATACTTGAAAAATGACAGGCTAGAATTAGAAGTTAGAAATCTTTATAAACCTGTAACACAAGCCCTTTTATTTTCAACTTATTAAATATAAGGGGATTTTTGCAAAAGGTGAAGCTGTGTCTAAGGAAGTCAGGTTAAGAAAGGAAAAGAATATAAAAGCTGATAAACTGGAATATGAGAGAGACTGTGCATATTCACCAGCAAGAATGATCATTAACTTTCAGTCTAATAACAATTCTACTGAAACTGACAAGCTTGTTGGTAATAACACTGTATGTGAAGAGGAGGGTTCCCCTTTAGAAACGCCACAGCCATGGTGATTGAAACATTTGAAAAATCAGTCCTGCAATCTTCAACAAACAAGACCATACTATATGAACCGATACAACAATTATAGAGGATCAAAGTGGAGAGGGAGGTGAGCTACCAGAATGAACAGTGTACCTCTGTAATGACTATACATAAAAATTCACACTGTGGCTTCAGTTAACTGTGTTTATTTATTTGTTTAAGATTTGTTTACCAGGAAAGTCCAACTGGGAAAGAGCCCATTTTCAGAGAAGGCCCAGGGAGAAATGCTCCTGGTGCATGTCTTTAGAATGTGGGAGAAAGCTGGAGCACCTGGAGGAACCCCGGAACACGGGGGGCATGCAGACTCTGCACAGAAGGCACACCAGCCAAGACTCGAACCAGGCAACTTCTTGCTGTGAAGCAACAATGCTAACGTCTGTGCTGCCCAAATCAGTTTTCTCAATTTCTTTCTAGTCTGTTTCACTGCAGTTTATTTGATCGTGGTTTAACATTTATTCTTACAAGGATAAGTGAAGCTGAGGAGATTATTATTAATTTGAGACTATATTTGAGACACCTTAACTTAACTTTGTGGTTCTCACATGACAACAGTGATTATACATGGCTGAATGAACCATTCTTTAAATGGTGTACCTTTAATCCACCAGTTCACCCTATTTTGATAACATTTGTGATAGTGATATTAGAAATTTGTTCAGTAAGAATGACAACTGCTTTAGATATAAATTGACTCACAAAGAAAAAGTGTTATTGGATGCTATTTGCTCCAGCAAGAAAATTAGAGTGATGAAACCAGACAAAATGGATTGTTTGGTGGTAATGAAATGCATGGACTATGTTGGCAAAATGTTTGACATTCTCAACAGTGATACATGCACAGAAGTATCTAGGAACAAGATTAATATCTCGTGTTCAAAACTAAATATAATATTATTAGGTCTTAGGGGTGCGTTAATGATACTACATACAGATACCTTAAAGTTGAGAAACCATTGATTACAAAATTTGTTAGTATTCCAAAAATTCATAAAAAAATTTGCTAACCCATTGCTAATACCTATTATAGATGCAGGGGGATAATCAAAAACTTACACTATAACCACATTTATAGATATGAAAGTTAAAACAGTATGTAGACTGTTTAAATATTTATGAAGGGATTTTTGTAAACAAGTGATTTTAAAGATTTACTTTCAGTAATCCCCCACTCTACTGGGTTGAATTTTGTTGGATGTTTTGACAGAAAGAAGTGGTTTATCTAACAGGGCAATTTATACTATTTGTCACCTCACGGAAGTGGTTTTAGAAAACAAATATTTTTTCATTGAAAGAAAATTAATCCATTAAGACACAGGCATCACAATGGGTACATCATGCTCCCCAGTATTTTCAAACCTTGCAATAATCCCATGGGACAAGTTATTACAGGTTCATATGTTAATAGGACCCCAAGAGCCTTTTTAAGCCTATCCTTGCATCCCAAATCTCTGACAAGTTCTGGTACCCTTGATAAGTGTAAGCAGGGGCTTGGAAGACAAAACATTTACAGGCAGGAACCTGGGAAATGAACCATTTACAGGTTGCCTGCATCCATTAGAGACATAGGTGCCAAGCCAGGGATGCATTTCCTGTTCTCCATCCAATTGTCCAAGTTGCACTTGAATTGGGTTAGGAAGGAACCCTGCTTCACATGGATGAGGAGCCTGTTCCAGAGATGGGATAGTTTCTCTCTCCAGCAGGTCCTGTTTATATCACAGGTAAGGTATAAGTCTTTAGATTAGGTAGTTCTGGTGCTGTTTATTTTGCAGATATGCAGAAGGCCCATCAGAATAGGGTCTGACAATGCCCTGTAAGACAGGCATAGATCTCCCCTCAACAGTCTGTAGGAGACAGTATACATGGATATGGCCTTTGGGCATTCTGCATAAGACATTTTACTTACACTCTGTATTTTTTTGGTGGGGGAACCTGTGTGGATGTTCCATTTGTTGGATATGCGTGGTTAAGAACATACCAATGGGGACATTCTACTCGATGATAGGTCTGATGAATGCCGAATACAGTGGAACAATGACTTCCTTGGACCTAGATGCCATGCCTTTGTTTATAACTTGAGCATCATAGAATGATTTCCTCACTACTATAGATGCATTATAGTCAAAGGCTAGATTACTGTCTATATGTGTCCCTAAGTCCCTCACTACTGGGTCAAGTCTAAGGGGTGTGTTATCAATATGAGAGTTACTATGGGTGGATGACTGCCTGAAGGATACTGTTATACATTTTTTGACATTCAGTTTTAGTCCATGGCTCTGACACCCATTGTTTGTATGTGTCAGCCCTTCCTGGAGAGCATTTGTATCAGTACAGGATTCAATGACAGCTCCTAATTTGCACTCATTTGCAAATTTAGTCAGCTAGTGACCATTGACACTGGCCTTGGCCTTGACTTCAGAGAAGCAAATGCCAAAAAGGAGTGGTCCAAGAACCAATCCCTGAGGGACTCCACTTGTGACTGGCCTCTTTGTAGAGGTGGAGTCTCCAATTTTAACTTCCTGTGCTCTGTCTGTGAGCCAGTTGCTTATCCACTGGGTGACATACAGGTGTTTAGCTAACCACTTGAGTTTGTGAACAATGCCCAAGTGGGGTATTGTCTCAATTGCCTTGGCCAGGTCAAGGTAAGCAGTGTGAACCATTTTCCCTCATCCATTGCTTTGGTGACCTTCTCAAAGAAATCCACCAGGTTGAGTAGGTATGACCTGCCTTTGATGTAAGTGTCTGGTGGTTTACTATATCATTACTGATCATTTCCATGCTAATTCTTCCCATGGGTTTGCATATAAGACTAGTGTGACTTATGGGTCTGTAGTTTCCAGGATTTGTAGATGACCCACCTTTGTGAGAGGGATGACTATTGCTGTTCTTCATTTATGAGGCATGAAGTCTGTTTGGAGGCTACAGTTAAGTAGCAATTCCAGAAAGCCTGATAGGTCATCGTTCATGCTATTTAGAAGTCATCTGGGATATTGTCTGGGCTCATTGTTGCAGTGTTCTTGGCCACAGAGAGAACGTTAAGGACCTGTTCCCTAGTGATAGCAGGGGGAGTTAATATTTGATAGTATTTCCTGAGGAAAGGTTGAGGGGGAGAGAGAGAGAGATAGGTAAAGTTGGAGCTGAATTTGTTGGCCAGTAGGTTTGTTATATCTTCTGGCTCATCATAGGTGGATCCATTTACAATGATCTCTGCATACAATTGTGTATTGCCTTTGAGGTTGGAGACATAGCTAAAAAATGCCTTGTGGTTGTCCTTGGACTGGAAGGCCAAATTTACCTCAACTTTGGCTTTGGTAGACCTTATTTGTCCTCTGAGTTTTTTGTTTAGTTTGATGAGAGTGCTTTTATCCTGCTGAGTGCTGCACCTCCTAATTTGTGCCATGATTTTCTGCCTTCTGTTATACAGCCTATTGATTTTATGATTCCAACAGAGTGGCTTGTTTTTGAGTTAGTTCTGTACTTCTTCTCGGTGGGTACAGCTGCCTCAATGCCGCTATTAACAAGCTTGTATGTGGGTTCTTTGAATAGTTCTGCATAGGCAGCAGTGTTCTCAGGGTTTATGGGGGTATTGAAATTTTGCCAGGGTATCACTTAATAGCAGGAACGTATCCTTGGAGTAGTTCCTGAGTATTCCAAAGTTTTATTTTTACTTCAAAGGAGACCATTTTGTGGTCTGACCTCACCAGGGAAGACTTTTCATTTTGAATTGTCCATTAGCTGGAATATATATATATATATGTATATATATATATATATATATATATATATATATATATATATATATATATATATATATATATATATATATATGGTTCACTATCAGAAGCTTGAAACACTATAAGCTTGAAAATCAAAATCCTGAAACCAAAAGCCTGAAAATTCAAAATCCCGAAAACCCAAAATCCTGAAACTCAAAATCCTGAAAACACAAATAATGCTAATATGTCACTATAAAGACACTAATATCTACCAACTGACCCTGACCCTAACCCTAACCCTAAGGTCCGTCACTATCGCACACTCACCTGACCCGCCCCTAACCCTAACTCACTTAAACCGCCTAACCCCAATATTTGTCACTATTGCATACATGCCTAACCTGTGCCCTAACCCTAACTCACTTAAACCGCCCTAACACTAACATAAAACCAATCAAGACACTTACCTGAACCCAACGCATGACCTAACACCACAGGGCTAACAATAGCAAAGCCACAATGACGTCAGTATGTCCATTTTGTGTTTTCAGGATTTTGAGTTTCAGGATTTGGGGTTTTCGGAATTTTGAATTTTCAGGCTTTTGGTTTCAGGATTTTGATTTTCAAGCTTATAGTGTTTCAGGCTTCTGATAGGGAACCATATATATATATATATATATATATATATATATATATAGATATATATATATATATATATATATATATATATATATATATATATATATATAGATATAGATATAGATATATAGATATAGATATATATATAGATATAGATATATAGATATGTCAGATTTCTGGATGACATATGCATTTTCTGAACTGATACCATGAAAAGATTACATACTTTTCTTGCATATATTAATTTAACAAAATATTTTCTATGCTTCACATATAGCTATTTAAAAATAGAGTGTTTTCTTGATGTAGAAATAGCATAAATTGAGATGAATATGATTTTTCATTATAATTTATATCATAAACCTACCTACTTGAACTCTTTAATCCACGTTAATAGCTGCCACCCCTTAAGCCAGAATACATTTATTTATTTTATGTGGCCGATAGTACGACTGGCAAGAGTGGTATCTAGTAATGATGATTTTTTGACTGAAGCTTGAGGACGTGCTTGCTAAAAGAGATTAACCAGCATATTTGTTATTGAATTTTTACAATAGATTGTGTCTAAATGAATGAGAGAGGTGTACCAACAATTGTTAGGAAATAGTGATGATTCTGTCACTAAAGAACAGAGCAAAAATATGGAAAAAAGTAGGGTTATGACATATAAATGGACATTTTAATCTGTAGAGGGAATATGTGCCAAATTATCTATGGGATGATCCCATTTATTCTCAGTAGGGGTAATATATAATTATCAACCATAGGATGGGTAAGGCCAATCTATAACCAAGTTTTGAGCACAGAAAGGGAAATTGGCTAGGCTTAAAATGGCCCACAAGGGCAACTAGCTTAATATTTACGTATGAACCTATAAAAAATGGCTGATAAACCATGATTTATATTTTAAAATCCCATCTATTTTGTTTTTCTCTTTTTTTCAGCAACTGAGCCCCTCTTCTTACTGGTGTACAGAATTTCCTACCAGCAAGCTATGATACCAGAACAACTAACATTCATTCCTTGCATCGCGTTGACTGTCCTGGCAGCCTTACAATTATTGTATGTACCCCAAGCAAAGTGCTCCTATTTGTTTAAACTCTATTTGTCTGACTCACCCTTCAGTAGCTTAGTTTAACTTACCTTGCTGGTCTGCTGAGGCATGCACATTGGTCGCCAGTGCCCTACTACCATACTACCTGCCTTAATTTCACCCTTAGCCCCTAACTCTACTGTTTACTACTAGGCTATTGCTATGGTGCATTCTAATTGGTGCTTAGACCACACTTAGCCTGTAGTAGTGCTCTGACTCCTGAGTACATCTAAAAGCACCCCACTTGCAGTTTTTTGACTCCCACCCCACTTCCTATCATCACACCATTCCTGGCACTAACAATATAATCCAGTGCATTTTACAACTACAGAAAGGTTGCTTTACCTGTTGAAATGGATATTTTTTTCTTGAGATCTCTGGCTCTCAGCTCTGCCCAGCTCCATTCGCCCTTGCTATGCTCAAGCTCTCTCTGTTCCCCTACCCTGCCCCCAATTCCCACCTGCCCCTACTACCTGTACATTTATGTCAAACAAAAGCCCACCCATCTCACCAAACCACCACTTAATCATTACCACTCCCACTTGACACAACTTCCTTTCATACTCTCCACCCACCATTACACTGTGTCTACTCCCCCATACCTTCTCCTGCTCCTGATAACCATTCTTACCTCATTTAACTATCTCACGTATCTCACTCAACTACCCCACCCCAACCATACATGCCCCACATGCTCCACATCTACCATACAACCTGCCTACACACCACCATTCACCTGTATAACTCCTGAACTCTACCCACTCAATCCAACCTTACCACTCAAACACACAATACTGCCCATCCTATATACTCACTTCACACCCTCAAACCCACACTCCACCAAATCTCTCCCACTCCTTCACTTATACTCCGCAATCACACTAAACCACCTCACACTTATACTCCTTCACATTATTCTATCACTGTCTGGTGACATTCACCCTAACCCTGGGCCCACACTCCCAATTTCTACCCCGACTTCCCACACACCCACTCATACCCCTAAATCTATACATCTTGCCACTTTCAGTGCCCAAAGCCTAAGAAATAAAATCCCTAACCTCCATGCCTGGCTTCACCATAACCATTCTGACATAATTGCCATCTCAGAGACCTGGCTTAAACCTTTCATAAAGGACAAAAAAATCCTCCCACCTAGCTACCAAATCATTCATAATGATAGACTTAACAAAAAAGATGGAGGTGTAGCTATAATCTTCTCTTCCTCCTACACCATAACTCCTTACACCAATCTCATCTCTAACTTTAGCAATGCTGAAATTACTACTGTTCTACCAGTGGCAGCTTGTGCCAAGGGACTGCAGCCCCCTCCCCCCAGTTGAAAAGAAAAATTTAAAAAAATATATATTTATAAATCATTATTTAAATAATAATTAACTCACTGGCGGTTGTGTCTCTAAGCGAGTTCGACTGACTCACACAGACCGGGAACTCAGACTGCGCATGCTCGATGAGTTCTAGGTTTTTTTTTTAATTAGTCTCTCTAAATCTAAATCTAGACTGCTGTACAAGCAGTTCAGATTAAGGAAAGAAGAAGGCATCAGTGCCCAGAAGGATATGCAGTCTAACCACACAGTAAAATAGAAGGCGGGGGGTCAGACTGCTACATCCACAGTCATATACGCCTGGTGAGTTCCTGTTTGGATCCGTTGCTTTTTTTCATCAGTTTGTCATTCTTCGTGGTCACATCCACAGTCATGTACGTGACGTGGACAGCTGTATGGCTACTGATTGGTTCTTGCTCTCTTCCCAAAAAAGAGAGCGAGAAACAATCAGTACTACTACTAGCACAGTGCTTTGGATGGTTACTTTCTACAGTGCTAAACAAGAACTTATTTTTTTTGGCTTGCCTGCTTTGCTTTGCTTTGCCTTGCTTACACTGGAGTTCAAAAGATTGAGTTTGTGACTGGAGATGTCAGACAGTCACTCGTTTTTTAACTTTGAGGTAGGGGGAACAAATACAAATACTACAGTAGTACATTCACTAAAATAATCCTATTTCATCTCTAGTCAGCAAGCATATCATTGATGAAGCTTGCCTAGCTGTTTTTGTGTGTGTGTGTGTGTGTGTGTGTGTGTGTGTGTGTGTGTGTGTGTGTGTAATGACAAGTAAGCCAAGCATCCTTATTAAATAAGTTCAACACGGCACAGACAGGTCTTTTGCAATGAAGCAGATGACTTCTTTTAGTTCTTTATATGCCTCTAAGTCTACTCTAAGATAAAGTCATAAAGAAGGTTTATATGATAGAAGAAATGATGTTCGTTTGGCAAAGGGCCATAATGGTTGGTTAGAAAAGAAAAAAAAGATGATTTTTTTTTGTAATTTATACATGTGTGGTGTGCTGCTGATGGTAATCGAGAGTTTACTATCTACAGAATGTGTAGGCCTGGTCAACCTAAAAACTTTTTTTGAAAAGTTATTCTTTGAGAGGTCTGCATGAAAAGTGGTTGAAGTGAGTTCATACTGTAGCAGGTGCCAGGTTCAATGACCTTGTTTATTTGAGGTTAGGCAGTCTTTAATTTTTATTTATTTAATGCATGTGTGTGTAATGCCCCAGTTGCTATATACTGGTGGCTAGAGAGAACTCAGGATACATGGTGGTGGGCTTGAACCCTGTACCTTGGGTGCTCATGGCAAGAGCCTGAATTCCCTACCCACCACCATTTGTAAAAAAAATTGCAGATTTTTGCCTCATAGTTGTTCTGTTCCTCATAAAATCTGTGGTTTCTGTATTTTTGTTTCCTTACACGGCAAGGGGTAGCATTGTTGCCTGACAGCTACAGGTTCTCTGGTTTGATTATTGGCTGGGGTGCCTTCTGTGTGGAGTCTGCATGTCCTCCCTGTGTTTGTGTGGGTTTACTCTGGGTGCCCTGGTGTCCTCCCATTTTACAAAGGCATGTGTTTGGAGTGTTTCTCCCTGGGTCTCTGCTGAAAATTGCCTTTTGTTCTAAGTCAAGCTTTCCTGGTTAACAAATGTTAAATAAATAAAAATGACAGGCATTTGAATTTCAGACTTCATATTCAGAAAGTACATGGTAACACAAAAACCTTTTATTCTAGCAATTTTCAAAGTTTATAAGATGAATATTTGAAATTTGGCCCTATTTTTGGGACTGTATTCCCCCATTATTGGCTTCATCCAGGTTTTTTGTGCTAAGGTTGAGAACTATGGTGAGAATCGAATTCACTGAAAATATTTGGGGGCTGTATTTCCCCTATTACTGGCTTTGTCAAGGTGTTTTTTGCTAAGAGGTTGAGAGCTATGGTGAGAACTGAATTCACTGAATATGTTTGGGGCTGTATTCCACCATTATTGGCTTTGTTCAGGTGTTTTGTGCTAAGAGCTTGACAGCTATGGTGAGAACTGAATTCACTGAATATGTTTGGGGCTGTATTCCCCCATTATTGGCTTTGTTCAGGTGTTTTGTGCTGAGAGGTTGACAGCTATGGTGAGAACTGAATTCACTAAATGATAGCCATTTAAGTTTCAGTCTTCCTCTCTTTCACAAAACAGCTGATTTGGCATAGTGGTATGTTGCTCTGACTGTTTTGCACAGGGTCTTGGGTTCAAGACTTGGCAGTGAAATGTATGGTGATAACACAGTATTTTATTCTAGCAACTTTCCAACATTATACAAGCAATGTTTAAAATGTGTCCCTGGTTTTTGGGCTTTTGTCCCCCCAATAAATTTTGGCATTTTCCAGATTTCTTGTGCTGCAAAGTTCAGAGATACAGCTGAATGTCAAGTAGATTTTACAAGGAGCTGAGAGCTGCAGAGGAACAAAAGTTTAGTGCTGCTTATGGTGAGTCAGCGTGCATTGTTAATAGCACAACAGGTAGTGTACTTGCTTTTGATGCAGAAGGCTGTGGGTTCTACTCCCACAGTAGGTAGATGCATTGCTGATACTGTACTGTGTTGTAAAGAGGGTGGATGCTGCATTCCTCTTTGGTGAAAATACCTAGTAACTATGAACCTGTTATCAGCTTGCCATCCATTCCCTATTGCAATATTACTAGCAATTTATTACTCAAGGGCAACAGGCACTTTATTTGTAGATGAAATAATGAAAGTTGTTTGCTAGCAGCAACCTTTACATTAGTTACAGATCTCTTTAATGTGGAATTATTTAGATAACTTTTACTTCTTCAGACATTGTGCATATTTACTGATACTGGTGGACTGTAGAAATTTGAGTAGACTTTCATGATGGAAATGTTCTGAATTGGGCAGTTTTGTCATTATTGGTGCATGCATTTTGTTTCATTGTTTACTGGAAAAATGTTCAAAACAAATTTAAACCCCCCTCTAACAACTGTACTGTATTGTACAAGGAATATAATTTCATACAATCAGGAAGGTGTATCAAAGAGCACCTGTAAGTTTTGTGTGCAAAGGGCCTATGATTTGAAAACAGCCCACAGTTAATCTTTATCTGCCACTTGCAAAATGTATTTTCTTTGAATGTGGGTTTCAATGCTGTTTCAATGAATGTGAGTTTCAAGGGCAGAGAAGCTTTAATGCCAAGTCTATTTTCATTCTGAGACTGCATTGCATTGTTTAGCAGATATCTATTAGTGTTTGTGTTGTAAAATGCAAAATAGAAGTTTCAAATGAAATCCTAATCATCGCAGAAGTAAAGCAGTATGCACATTACAGTGTTTATGGTAAATGGGGTGAAATAACCAAGGAATGGGACATTGGAATGGCTGCAGGGGGGAGGCTCCATTCAACCATGATTTTGTGAGGGGGGAAGGGCAGCAAGCTCAAAGACAGCCCCAGCTGAACTGTACCTCTAAATTGTCCAGATTTTTGCAGAATTAATAGATTTTCGCTTCTTATTTTTGGTTTATTCCTCATAAAATTTATGGTTTTCTGGCAAATCATTTAGGAATGAAGTCACTTAATAATGGTAGACATTGAGTTTCAGACATCATAACCTTCAGAAAAATGCATGCTAAAGCAAAACCTGTTATTCTATCAACTGTCTTAAGTTTATACAATTTTTAGTACTGTTTGTATGTTCCCCCAATATATTTGGCCTTGTCCAGATTTCCTGCATTAAGAGGTTGAGAGGTACATGCAAATAAATCGCTTTATAGAATTAGGAATATCCAAACCTCTCAACTGTCCGCAGTTTTGCTCAAATTGTTGCTCTCCCCCAAATAATCTCTCCACAAAATGGTACTTTTGGAAGAAAACTTGGAGGGTTTACAATTATAAATAACTGCAATGATCAGAGTTATAGATTACTTTTATTTCAGAAATGCATGTAGATTCTCTTATTTTGTCAGCTGCTGAAGTTAACAGTACTAATATTAAAAAGGTGTCCCTTCTTTGATAGGTTCCCAGCTGTATTGTGTGGCAATTTTATACTTTTGCATCACATTTTTGGTCCATGTTTCATAAAATTGTGGTTTTCTGGCAAATTAGTGGCAAATCATTAAAGACTGAAGTTAGAAAATAATGGAGTTTGAGATTCAGATTTCATACCCTTCAGAAAATTCATACTAATGCAAGACCTACTACTATTCTATTATCTTTCTAAGTTTATAAGAGCAATATTTAAAAATTGTTCTTATTTTTGGGCCTGTTTCCCACTTCTATGTATGGCGTTGTCCAGATTTATTGCTCTAAGGTTGAGAGGTATGAGTGTCAGAGCCATCACCATCAGCCAGAGACATTTCAAATTGTGACATACTTGTTGCACCCCACTCCTCCATGTAGTGACTCTGGATGTGTTCAAGCAAGGCAAGGAGTAGTTATGCAGTGTAAGTGTGCAGAGTATTCCCTCATCCAAGGTAGACACAAGTACGACAGTGGCTTTTCATCTGTCCTTGATTTTTTCAGAATGTTCTGGTTTTCTGTCATGTTTTTATACTTTTGATTTATGCTTCTTATTATTCAAAAAATGCATGATGTCGCAGTTCCCTGTTGCTCTGTGTTTATTTAATGACCATCAGGTAAGCTTGTCAGAGATTGTAAGATGCAAGTAAGCTTTAATAAGCATACTGTAACATTGAAAGCCTTTTTGTTGTTGCCATGCAGAGAATATTTACATAACTAGATAACGTGTAAGCCTTAGGTATTGAAATGCATATGACAGTATTTGTAATAAAGGACAGGATTACAGTATTTTCAGAAGTTCATTACATTTGTTGGAGACTTGCAGTCATCTTTGCAGGCTTTACCCATAAACTAAACTGCCAATCTATCATGTGTGGTCCATAACTTGTGCAGTAATGCTTTAAGCAATTTATCTTGAGCTTGTTTCTTGTTTGCTGTGCATTTTTTACTTTGATCATGGCTTCCCCATAAAACAAGTAGATAGTTGTTGTCAGGCAGCAGATCTTTTTTAGATAAGAAACATTTTTACAAGTGGGGGGTATCACAGAGACTGCTACTTTCAACATGTTACTTGGTAATTTTATAAAGCTGAATATAAATTATAATTAGAAATGCAGTGGAAGGAGAAGTGGTTTGAGTTGAGTGCTGCTTGTTTTTTTTATACTTGATTTTGACTGTCATTCCAGTAATGTATTTAAAACAGTAATTAATTTTTTCATGCCTCACAACCTTTGCGTTTCCATCTAGATATTAAGTAAGCTGTTATGTAGCCAATGCATTGAAATATTTTTTTCTTCTACACTTCATTTTGTCTTGATTGGACTCTCTTAATGATGTTTTGGCACCCAGGGCAGTATAGTTAAAGTTCCAGTTGTTAATATCTCACCTAACTTCATAGGTTAGTACTAAGCTAACTGCCCTTGCGAGCCATTTTAAGCCTAGCCAATTATCCCTTGTGAGACTCAAACCCTGCACCTTGTGTTTGTAAGGCAAACACCTTAACTATTAGCTCCACCCCTTTCTACTTGACCACACCCCTTCCCATTGGTCCTACCCATTCAGATGTCTCCTGCAGCCCCCCCTTTAATTTGAAGTCACCAGCCGCCACTGTGTTCTACTAAAACTAAACAATCACAAATCCATATGTGTAGCTGCCCTATATATACTCCCTGGTAACAACATCCCAATACTAGAAAATATCCTCTCTTGGTTTTCCTCCAACATAAAAAATGAAACCTACATCCTCGGTGACACTAATATAAACTGGGCTGCAATAAATTCACTAGCCCCATCTCAATCAGTCTCTTTAATTTTAGCCAGCTTATAAATTCCCCTACCAGGCCAAGCAAAGATGGGTCCTCTGGCACCATAATTGACTGGATCCTTACATCCCATCCCAACCTTATCTCAAACTCAGGAATCCTTCCAGACCCCCTCAGTGATCATCTTACAGCTTTTACTGACCGTCACCCCTGCTCTCTCCAACAGCAACACCACTACATACACACACGCAATCTCTTCCATTTCAACTTTCAAACTTCCTTTGAATGCCTAAGACTGACTGGCTGGTCCCCCCTAAGAATCCTGCCCCTCGACAGTGCCACTACTTACTTTAGTGACACATTCATAAACACTCTCAACAACCATGCCCCTATAAGAACCAAATGAATCAAAGCTAATGCCTCTCCCTGGCTGTCCAAAGAAATCAAACTTGCCATGCTACAAGGAGATAAAACCTGGAAACTATATCAAAAAAACAATCTACTCAACTACTTACTAGAATTCAAACAACATTGTAACTGTAAAAAAACTTATAACCAGAGATCATAAGTCATACTACTTCAAACTTCAAAACACCCACTCAAACAACCCTATAAAGTTCTGTTCCACAATCTCCTCCCTCCTCCTCCCTGGTACCAAAGAGAACCCCTGCCCAAACGCAAACCTTACTGACCTGGATACTGCTACTCAGTTTAATTCTTTCTTCATAGATTGCATAGCCAAACTATCCTCTTCTTTTCCCCACCCCCCAACATCAACTCCTCCAACCCCCTAACCCTACCAGCCACTTACACCTCCCTCCTTCAACCTTGAACTCATCCCCACATGTACAGTAAAAAAACTACTCCTCCAACTAAAACCTAGCCAGAGCATTCGTGACGAGCTCCCAATGACCTTCCTAAAATTAGCTACTGACAGTACAGCCCTCCCTTTTTCCATCTTAATTAACAGATCCATCCAAAAAGTATGTCCCATCCATCTGGCAACATGCATATATCATTTCACTACACAAAGGTGGCAAAAACACAGACACCATCAATTTCAGACCCATAGCTATCCTTTCCCCTCTTTCTAAAATCCTGGAGAAATGTCTCCATTCTCAAATAATGTCAAATCTTACTCAAAGCAACCTTCTTACCCCTACTAACATGGCTTCCACCCTGGCCACAGTATAGGGTTGCCAACATTCCAAATGCCCAAAGTGGGACTTTTTTTTGTAGAAATGTGATATTTTGCGGGACAAAACATACCCACGGCTAGAAAAAAAGACAGAACTTCACTTTTTTGCCAAAATGAAAGTTTATTTTTGTAGCATTTGTGCCGCTTATGCTTTTTCATATAATGTTATGTGTTTCAGATACAAAATAACTGTTTTATGTAACTATTAAGGAAAACTTAAGAAATATATTTTGTCTTAAAATCTCAGGACATTTGCCATTTTTTAGTTTTTTTTCACAGGACACAACTGCCAAAAGTGGGACTGTCCCTCACAAAGAGGGACAGGTGGTAACCCTACCACAGTACCATGACTGCCCTCCTATCCTTCTTCTAAATCATAAATCAAGCTTGCAACTTTGGTACACTTGTATCTTCCTTGTTCCTTGACTTATCCAAAGCTTTCAACACCATCTCTCACCCTTTACTCTTAACTCAACTTTCATCTCTCAACCTTTCCACCTCCACCTTAGCCTGGTTCTCAAGCTGCCTCTCTGAACATCAACAAGCCATTCAATGGAAATCATCTACCTCCCAATTTCTACACATCCACACCGGGATCCTACAAGGTTCAGTTCTAGGAGCACTACTCTTCAATATATTTATTAATAACTTTCACCATGCTATCCCTGACTCATCAATAATCCAATATGCAGATGACTCAACAATCATCTGCACTGCTTACACCCCCTCCAACCTAATTTGAAAAACTCAGTCAGCCTTCTCCAAAACAGAATTCTGGATGAAAAATAACCACCTTGCCCTTAATGCTAGTAAAACTAAACTGATGATCTTTTCCCCTCTTGAAACTCCCCAATTGACAAAAACTCTTTCTCAATACTCAGCAACAATAACATCCCAATCAAAATAGTTTCTAACACTGAACTCCTTGGTATCATCATTGACGAGCATCTAAAATTCGACACCCATATTTAATCCACCATTAAAAAAAACACCAAAAACTAGGACTTCTATATAGGCACAACTGCTACCTCTCTCCCTCCACCAGAAACCCCTAGCTTCCTCCTACCTTCTCCCCTCACTTATGTACGGCGCCCCCCTGCAAAACAATCTCCAACTCAGTCTTCAAAACAAACTTGATTCTTGCTATAATAAAATAAGCAAATTTGCTACCACCTCAAAAAACTCCTCCCACCACTGCCAGTTTCTGCATACTCTTTCAAACTTCCCAATTACTTGACCTTGCTTAAACTCACTGATACCCACAAACTCATCCACAAACCTACCAGCTGCCCCTCTTTTTCTACTGCACTAAGCACCTACATCCCTAACTGCTTACTCAGATCAGACAACCAAAACCTCCTACAAATCTACAAACCCTCTTGACCCTCTGGCCACCTCCTACTTTCTTGCTCCATTTCTAAACTGTGGAACTCTCTCCCTCCTACTCCTTGCAGTTACCCCCAACCTCACCAAATGTAAATCTCTCTTGTTCTCCTATCTAAATGGATATGCCCATCCCACTCCCCAACATAAATTCCTACTCTAGCCATTAACCTCTCCACCCTCTCCTACAACAACTACTACAATCACCCCATTATACCCTAACGGGACAGTCACCCACTGCACCCACTCCTCTCTCTTACTCTTAACTCTTGCCCTAACTTGCAATAACAACAAAAAAAATTCACATGTACTCTTATTTGTCTTTATCAAAATATGTTTATCACCTTCATTTTATTGTATTGTTTGCTGTATTTCTCTGGGAATTGATTGTACATTACCACATCTTTCATATTGTATTCCACACTTTATTTTTTCTAAAGAGAAATGAGAAAATTTTGATTGCATATATTGTTCCTCTGTAACTGTTCATTGGAGCTTTGGTCCCTGGGCCTACACTGAAAACAGGCTCTTCGTGGCCCAGTGGACTTCCCCAGTTATCAAACTGAAATAAATAAATAAAAAAGGAAAGAGTTTGAAAAATCCAGCGAAAATGGAAAGTTGTTTACACCAATGTATTGTGCACAAGCTAGACAGCACTTTTAAATGTTGTACATGCAGACATTGTCCCTTTATTGTGAAGAGTAATGTAGTTGTAAAACAAGGTTTTGAGGAAATCATTAGAACTGCAACACAAAAGGTGTTGCATATATATCCTGTTGCCAGTAATATAGCTTATTCTATAAAGATAAAAGAGAATGTAGCCTGAAGGAACAGATTTATGAGCACATAAATGATATTATAAAAAAGAACCAGAATAATGCCCTGCTTAAACAGAGAAATACATTTATAACACACACATTTTTATTTAGTGTACTGGAAAAGGTATATGTTAGTGCTTGGGGGGGGCATGGAAAGAAGGCCTTAGAAATGCATTTACTGTTTTGGCAAATTAAGTTGGAATCAGATGCCCCCAAATCTAAATGAATGTACTTTAATATAAAATATTTTAAAATACAAGACATCGGAAGTTTAAAAAGATTTTCATACATTTTTGAATTAGAATTTATTAACTAGAAGGTGAATACATGTAAAGTATAATGCATTATGGTATTAATAGTATTTTCTACAACATGTTAATTAGAATAAGGACTTTTGACATGTCATTAATTCAAGTTTGTAATTCTTAATTTATTTTTATAATGTTTACCATTTGATGATTCATTTTTTTGATCATTGAAAGTTTAATTGGTTTATTGGGCATTGTGATTGAATGCAGTGAGTCATAAGTCTCAATTAAATTTATTTAGGTATATGTGATAGTATACTAGAATGAATGAAGTTTAATTAAATACATGTGAGTGATTATTAGTTTTCTTTTTTTTTTATATGCTTAGCTACAACACTTGAAAATACCAAAATAAAATTGAAATTTTCTCCTTAGCTTCATGTTGCATTTTCCCCCACTCTCTCTATATGACTTAATATTGCATTATTCCCCTTTTCTGTGTTCACAACGCCGTGTTATGTTATGTTATTTTTCACGGTTCCATGATGCATTTTGCTTTTCCCCGTGTCTGCAATGCAGTGCTGCAGTATTTCCCAGTTCTGTGTTTAAGGGCTCAGGCAGTATTATTCCCCTTGTCCCGTGTTGTGTTCTCCCTCTATTCTGTTTTACAAGTCCCAGTAATTCACTGCTTAGACTGCTCTATAATATGCTTTGGCATAAGCAGAAGCTTCCGCCTTCAGTTGCTTCTTTCCACATGGCTTTAGTAGTGTAGATGATACAATGCCCAGGCTGCTGTATCAGGATTCAGCTTTTTATCTTAAGAGACATAAACTGCACTACACAGATACACATCAGTCATGCCGAATCTCCAATTATTGGCTTGTTTCAATTTGTATCAGAAGCAGACATTATTGTGGCCACATATGTTGACATGATATCCTGCCTATATCTAAATGTTATTTTTCATCTTCACTAAGCAGGATTTACTGAAATGCAGTTCATTCAAATTATTTCACTGGGAATACAAATGCCTTAAAGTCATTACATGGAAACATTATACCAAAAATTAGTAAACTAAATTAATTAAAAAGGCATATTAGGCAGGAGGACGTGCATCCTTTATATATGACTGTAATGCCAAGGTGTTATACAGTCTAAAATAAGCAAAATTATTTGTTTGCTCATATACAAGGTTGCTGTTTTTGAAACATTCATAGAACTTGGGTTTACAGTAATAGGTAAGGGAGTTATAGGGAAATAGCCTCAATGTGGAGGGGTATAGGGGGACATGCTCCCCAATGTAACATATTTTTTGGTATTCAAACATTTTACATTTTCTGTCTTTACCATTTTCAGTATAATGTGTTTCCAGATAGTGACTTCCAGTCATTTGTGTATTCAGTAAAAATATTCAATGAATTGTGTTTGAGTAAATACTGCTTCAGTAAGGTAAGCTACAACATTGTTTGTATACCTTGTGGCATTCTGAATTGTATTGCTACATACAGTGACCTAAGCGGTAGCAGTGTACCATATGTGAAGATGACCACACCCTGCTGAATCCTATACTTGCTCTGGGCTGATCTGTAGTAACCCAAACCACATAAGACTCAGATCACATTATCACCATTACCTGCATACTGACTGATGAACTGGCTCTGTGTTGTATAGTAATCATGCACTCATCAGCCAGTTTCATGGATCTGATTGTGTATTGTTCGCTTATGTTATACTAAAGTATTCTTAACAGAACCTACCTCCATACGCACTATTCTTATGATGCTTATGCAAAGCATTAATAATGGGTAATATTTTCTACTGCATTGCCATGTAATGTTACAGTTGTGTAAGCACTGCCTTTAACTTTCATTGTCTCTTGTGCTATTTTACACCCCTGTTTCATTAGATGGATACTACTGTGGCATATCTCTCTTGGTACATTTCCTTTCTGTCTGCAGTGTTACTTTGCTGTGGTGTACATAAAGTAGTAAAGACCATTACCAGCTGTAGTAACGTCATCTAGCTTCTGTCTAGAATAAATTTTCCTCCATTTCTCCCTACCACCAGCACAACCAGCCTTTCACACCTGCTCCACTACCTTCCTGCTTAACTATATTTCTACTTCACAGTCAACCACTACTAATACTGGTCAATTTTTCCTTCTCCTTTCCCTACAGCCACTGTAACTTAGGGTATAGTCCTGTGAGACCCCCTCATCAGGGGTACCACTGCTCCAACAGCTAACTATGATGTTGATACCCCATAGCTGAAAATGTGAAACAAGCAAGACAGCATCATCATATAGTGCTTGGCTGGTTAGCAACCTGATATGTGAGACCAGTCGTACACCCGAACCATGATGTGCTTTTGTACCGTGTAAGGCAGGGCACACTATGAGGCTTGACTAGGGTGTGTGTGTGTGTGTGTGTGTGTGTGTGTGTGTGTGTGTGTGTGTGTGTGTGTGTGTGTGTGTGTGTGTGTGTGTGTGTGTGTGTGTGTGTGTGTGTGTGTGTGTGTGTGTGTGTGTGTGTGTGTGTGTGTGTGTGTGTTTGTGAAGAGGGGCATTCTTCAGCAGGTCATCCCCCCAAAAAAGAGATGGGTTGGCTCTTGCCTTGTCACCTCCCCACTTCAGCCCCTCTGACAATGAGGCCACTAGTCACATTGGGGTCATCTGGGTCATAACCTCATCCTTCTAATTCACAGAGCTGACCTGAAATGATCCACCATTTTACAGTAGCTGAGTTAATTGTTATACTCCTTTGTTGCATTATTGTGGAGTCTGTGTAATTTAGCCCTAGCACTAAATATTCTTGTGATCTATGATACATTTATACAGCCGTACTACCACCACAAATTACCTGTTCTGTATTAAAGTCACTAAACACAACTCAATATCATTTGTCAAAACTGGTTGCTCAGTGATAAAATCTCTCCAGGGGCTGGGGTACAATCCTTCTGACCACTGTCTGTGTGGGGTCTACCTGTTCTCATTATGTCTGCATGCATGATTCTACTTCCCTACCACCTCCCACAAATCATGCTGCCTATCTGGCTACATTAAAATGATCTATTAATATATTTATTACATTTCTGGTTATTTTTGTAAGCCAGTTTGTCATTTAAAAAGGTCCCCAGAGTAGTCTACTTACTCAGATAATTGACAGACAGATAGACAGATATGTAGGTAGATAGACAGATAGATATTTACATATAAATACTGGAGTGTTGAAAGTAATGCCTCATTGTAGCTCTAATTTACTACCACTGCAAGAGAAGAGGAAGCACAGTTCCATGTCCAGCAGCAAAACTGCAGGGCTGTCTTACACTAGCACTGCGTTGTCGTGTCTTGTCTTACTAGCCATATAAGCTTAATTTACAAAACTGCAAAAAACCCTAGTTGGAAAACATGGCAGAAACAAACATGAATTCTCTGCCATTTCATTCAGATGCTAACAGTTGTACTTGTGCTTTAATTAAAACCTCTGGGAATGGAACGATATTACACTTTAAATTGTGCAGCCTGTGTAATGGCAGGAAACTAATTCTACTCAATGAACAGGAGGATGTGATCTGCAGTAAGAGGAGTCATTCATTCACTTAGAGTGGCTGTTATCTCCGACTCTTAGCTCCCTGTCTGGCTGCAGCATCCACAACAGAGGAACAGCAGAGAAACATGTTTTCTGTTAATATGAAAACTGAGGAGATTACCAGATCTGTGTACTTACTGATACACTGAAAAAAGGATCGAAGAAATTAAGAAAACTTTGATTTCATCTATGGAAGACAAAATCCTCAGACTCTGACTTTTTTTCTAACGTTCAGACAGGTGAGCTGTATGATTTGTTGTTAACGGTAAGACATGATGTGTGCTCTTCACTAAATATTTATGTCATATGTGAGAAACATGGAAAAAGTAGATCAATAACATTGCTTGAGTGTCATTAGAATGTGCTTGCCTCTGCCACAGAATTTAGCTGCAGGACCAAACTGGTAACTCTTACATGCAAACCTGATCTTGATAGATGTATTTGTTTAAATAACTTAGACAGCATTTGATTTAATTAAGTCTAGACTGTATTAAAAGACCTCTGTATCTAATTCAGACCACTGTGGACCATTGGTACAACATGACAGCGAAGGATGTAGCAAGGAAAATTTCATTCATGATTCCATACCTTTGACATGAAAATATATTAGCAGTATGGAAATCATTTCTAGGAATCTCATTTTTAAAACTTTGTGAAACATATGCTATATCTTTGAACTTCTTACTTCAAAACCAGAATTTCAAATCAATAATTCAGGTACCCTTACTGTTAGTGACATATACCCTGAAGATATAATATATGAAATACAATGTTCTATACATATATATATATATATATATATATATATATATATATATATATATATATAACATTGTATTTCATATATTATATATATATATATATATATATATATATATATATATATATATATATAAATGTGTGTGTGTGTGTGTATATGGAGCTAGACAATGTCAGAGCTGCTGCTTTCAGTTTAGAAATCATATTTATTCTCTGGCAAAGCAAGTGAACTGGGAAGATGCCAAGGTCAGACAGAATCTGCTTGGAAGACAGCTAGCAAGTAGCATTTGCCTTAAAAGCAAACATGCAACCTTATTTTACAGCTTTTATTAATGTTGAATTTGTTCCAATTCCTCAAGGCTATTTATGTTGCTAAATGGTTCAGGAATAACTGAGGCAGACAAACAAAGGCACTAAAATCCTTTCATTAAAGCATTAACAATACAATAGTAGACATTATGAGGCCACAGGATAATAAACAGAGTTACAAGCCAAACCATTTATCATTACATTGGTCCTCTTACTAAAGAGTAAATCTTCCCCAAATGACATAATATTTTAAGCTATGAAACAAATACAAATGTTTGAACTTGTGTTTGTGCGTGTCTGCATGTGTGGGTCTATCTGTCTGTCTTATCTGAGCAGTGTGTCTGCAATAAACCTGAAAATGCTAGACATTGCTAATAGATACGTTATAATACTTAATATTTGCCATTTAGAGATTACAGCTGTTGCATTAATGTGTAACAACTGCAGACTGCAAGATATCAGAATTAGCTTTTTAAATGGCAAATATAAAAAAAATTCAACATTGCAATTTATGTAAGTAGATCTGTATCTATTTACAATTTTTCCAGTTGCTGCCTTAGAAATGCATCTGAGAAAAAACTCATCATAGCCAGTAAAACAGTCAAACTTTCAGATCAGGTTAAAAGAAATCCCTTACCTGCATTGTTTAGCATTTAGCAAGCATTTTAGATTTTCAGACTGAGCAAAGAAGGTAAAAATTTGTTATGATGAGCAGCAGGCATGAGGAAAGAAGCTTTTTATGTCTTTCACATACAGTCCTAAGGCCCGTCTTTAAAAGTATGGTCTGAAGGCATTATTGCAAGCTCTGCAAGGTGGACACTAACCAGTCAAGCTAATCCTATCCATTTATGTAGATTAAATCTGCACCTCATTATCATAAAAGTCATAATTCCTAATATGCACATATATTTATTTTATTTTATTATAAGCAGCGATACAGCTGATCTTTGATGGTAAGAAAAATACATCATTCCCCTTATCCTGACTGCTGGGTAATGTATAAAGAAATGAATTAGGATCCCTGTCAGATGCTGTGTAGTTTTTTTCATCTTAGAAAGGCTTGACTAGAGCATTATAGTAATCAGAAAAAGGGACCACGTGTCCTTATACAAGGAGCATAGTACAGTTCCATCTTCCTGAGGTATATGATGGAGGAAACAGACTCAAGAGGCCTGGAATCAGAATGGAAAATTCAGTGCCAGAATCCCACATTAACACATTCTGGCCAAGCAATGCACTGCCAGCATTACAGAAGGCAACTGCCCCCTTTCATCTTTTCTCACCATCACTACTAGCTGTAAAGGCAAAGCATGTATTTGATACGACTTACTCTACAGAGTGTTAAAACATATCAACAGAAATAAAAGGTAATGTCACCAGTGTTTGCATTCTGTCTGTTCTTTAGATGCAAAATGCTTTAATCAAAAAACAAACAAAAAAAATAGTGCACAGTTTTTTTTTTTTGCAATATGACAGGTACTGATAAGCATTGATGAGGAGCACCCATTCTTTACCTCAAGAGAGAATCCCATGTTCCATTGTAATTAAAGCTATTGCCTAATTCTGTTTGAAATAACAGCTTTAAATAAAGTCTTTTCTAAAGATCCAGGTAACACCCCAAGCTGCGTTCGACATAGGCTCCAACATGAATTAGCAACACCATTGGGTATTCTTTTCAATCATAGTCTAGGCACCAGCTTCATACCAGCTGAATGGAAAACAACCACCGTTATTCCCTTGCACAAAGGTGGTGCTTCCACTGACCCTGGGAACTACAGACCTATTAGCCTGACTAGTCTTATCTGCAAGGCCATGGACTGAATCATCATGGACCTTATCAACAAAGATATAGGTAATCTCCAACCACTTGACCCTATTCAGTTTGGATTTGTCAGAGGGAGATCATGCCTGTTAAACCTTGCGGACTTCTTCAAGGCAGTTACCAAGGCCCTGGATGAAGGGGAAATCTCTGCATACAGCCTACCTGAACTTTGTCAAGGTGTTTGACACTACTCCCCACTCAGAGATAATTGACAAACTCACCCAACTAGGCATCAACCCTTATATTATTAGATGGGTCACTAATTGGTGCACTGATAGAACTCATACAGTCAAAATAGAGGAATCCACCTCCAACAGCAGACCTGTAACCAGTGGTGTTCCACAGGGATCAGTCCTGGACCTCTACTGTTTGGAATTTCTCCGAAGTACAAGCAAAAACTAAAGGTCTGTGGCTGACAATGTTTGCTGATGGCTGCAAACTGGGAGCAGTCATAGAATCTCCCAGTGATGTCAACATCCTATAAGAGCATCTCACTCAAATAAATTATTGGTGCCAAAGCCATGCCCTTAAACTCAATGCAAAAAAAATGTATTATTATTTCTTTTGGTAAAAGCAATGTTCCTGCTAACTACCACATCAATAGCAACACCTTAAGTATGCACTCAGTGGTAATAGACCTGGGCACAGAGGTTGACAGCAACCTTACCTTTGACCATCATGTCTCCACAGTGGTAAGAATGGCATTCTATATTGCTCATCTCATAAGTAAGGGCATTGCCTTCAGAAAAAAATAGGTTATAGCCTCCCTGTACTCTTCCCTCATCAGACCAATAACTGAGTACAATGCTCCTTTTGGTATGTATCTTTTTTACGTGCCAAGTTGCTGGCCCTGACGCACAACCTTCAACGAAGGTACGCCCATTCATGCATGTCTACACACAGAAGATGCTCTAGCTGAGAATCGAACAGGACAACGTCTTACTGTGAGGCGACAACGCTACCGCATAGGAGTTGATATTAGAACATTCGAAGTTTTGAAACTTCAGTGTTCTAATATAGACCCAACATGAAGCAATGTTCCTGCTAACTACCACATCAATAGCAACACCTTAAGTATGCACTCAGTGGTAATAGACCTGGGCACACAGGTTGACAGCAACCTTACCTTTGACCATCATGTCTCCACAGTGGTAAGAATGGCATTCTATATTGCTCATCTCATAAGTAAGGGCATTGCCTTCAGAAAAAAATAGGTTATAGCCTCCCTGTACTCTTCCCTCATCAGACCAATAACTGAGTACAATGCTCCTTTTGGTATGTATCTTTCCAAGCACCTGCAGCAATAGGAGAAACCACAAAGGTTCCTCACAAGGAAAATTCAAGTTCTTCAGCATCTGTCCTATGGGGACCATTTGAAATCACTGTCACTTTATTGTGTTTCATACAGACTACTCAGAAGTGATCTCTACCTTGCATACAAGGCAATATCTGACCCTGCTTTATTAGAAATGCTGCATATCCGTAAGTCAAATGGCACATGGGTTACTCACTCTAAAGACTTAACCTGTATGTGACTTAATAAAACCTGCTGGAGGGACACAATTGTTTCCCAGAGGTTACCACACCTTTGGAACAGACTCCCACTTCATGTTGGGTCTATATTAGAGCACTGAAGTTTCAAAACTTCGAATGTTCTAATATCGACTCCTATGCGGTAGCGTTGTCGCCTCACAGTAAGATGTTGTCCTGTTCGATTCTCAGCTAGAGCGTCTTCTGTGTGTAGACATGCATGAATGGGCGTACCTTCGTTGAAGGTTGTGTGTCAGGGCCGGCAACTTGGCACGTAAAAATCTACTGCCAATCATTAGCGGACCGGAGTTCTGCTGTGGCGACCCCTAACCGGGAAAAGCTGAAAGACACAACAACATTCAGCAAAAGTTGAAAATATCGAAGCAACAGAAAACCGAATTTTTTCCTAGGGAAAAAATTTGGTTGTCCGTTTCTGTTGCTTCGGTATTTTCAGCGCAGTGGTGGAAAGTTACAGGTCGGGTTCAGGTAAGTGTGCGATTGAGTGCGTGTTAGGTCAGTTAGGGTTAGGGTGCGGGTTAGGTATGTGTGCGATTGTGTGGACATGAGGGTTAGGGCGGGTTAGATGAGTTAAGGTTAGGGCACTGGTTAGGTATTTGTGCGATTGTGTGGACATGAGGATTAGGGTGGGTTAGGTGAGTTAGGGTTAGGGCGCGGGTGAGGTGAGTGTGCGATAGTGACGGACCTTAGGGTTAGGGTTTGGGTTAAGGTAAGTGGATAGATAGTGGTGTGTGTATAGTTTAGTGTAGGGTTAGGTGTAAGATTTTAGGTGTATGTGTGTGGATTTCTGTTTGAGTGGTGTGCTTGTGTTGTGTGTATGTGTTTTGGAACAGCGATTTTTTTTCCCTAGGAAAAAATTTGCTGTTCTATATGTTCGATGTTTTCAGCTTTCGCTGAATAGGGGTCAATATTAGAACACTCGAAGTTTTGAAACTTCAGTGTTCTAATATAGACCCTTCATGTCAAACAGAGCACCACTTTGGCCCTCTTCATATGCAATCTGGATGATTGGATGGGTGACTGTAAATTCACCATGAGGGTTCCACCTATGTCCCTCTTGGACAGGGGCAATAGGTGCTGATCATGGAAATAAAGGGTAAGAACTTGGCCAGGCTTGTAAGGGCCCTAGGGCCATCAGCCTAGTAACTTCCTATGATCTTATGATCCTATGATCACTGTTAGACTAAACCAGCAAGTACTTTAATTGCCCTGAAAGGAGCTTCCACTTGAACTATAGATAGAAGATTTGTACTGATTAAGCTACAATGATCTTGGATTTGAAAACACATTTACTCAAGTCCACTTTGTTGCATGATGTGAAAAATAAACAGGTTTTATGAATGGGTAATACCCACAGAAGGAAGCAGGGCATAATGAGGAGAACAGTACATAGGCAGTAAGACAGTAACAGAAGGGGGGAGAGGAAACAGGCTGCTATTAGAGAAGATGAAGAAAATGACAGGAAGGGCTGTCTTCAAGACTCCGTGGAAATCTGGCCAGTGTGTTAGCTGACACTGTCAGATATCTCCAACAGATCAATGGCTAGGGCAGAAAGCACTAATGACTGGAAGACAGCCAGTGTACCCTTCTATAATTGGGGGAGCAGTTAAAATCTGGGGAACCATTGACCTGTTACCTTCACAACAATTGCACGAAAAGGCATGGTGAGAATACTTAGGGAACAGCCATCTCCAGGTCACCATCCAGCATTGGATCATGGCCAGAAGGAGCTGTAAATCAAACCTGAACCAGTGTTATGGCTGGTGTACAGGGGAGTACCCAGTAAAAATGGTGTACCTAATCTTCAGAAAGGCCATTGGCTTAGTTCTGCACAGCTGGCTGTTAGGGAAACCAGGTGAGGGGTTTGCCAGGGTTTTGAATCAAGACTGAGTAACAGGACTGCTGCATGGTTGAATGACTACATGCCACAAGGTGGTGGTGAAAGTGGTAATATCAGGGATCAGGACAGTAACTAGTAGGGCACTTCACAGATCTGTCTTGACTCCAGCATTCATTGTATACTAACATATATGGTAGATTGGTATAAGTCTGGATATGGATAAAAATGACCATAAATCACCAGTGCATGCACATTTGCATATCACCATGGTCTATTGTATGTTGGCAATGCTGCTTCTCTCTCTCTGAAAAAAACATGTTTGGTTTAGATGTTAGCTGTTTATGCCATGAATGTTTCTACTTCACCAACAGCAACCAAAAACTAAGACAAAAATTTGCCACATGTGGTATTCCAGAAAGGTTTGAACATTTGTTTTAACAGGACTTAATAAGCCCAAGTAGTCTGCCATTGTTAGTGCCTACAGCATTCTACCCTCAATCTCCCTTCATACCTGCCTTCTCCATAACCTTTTCTTCACATGTTCCATGTTCCATTCAATCTTGAATGTTTCTGTAGATTCTCATCCCACCACTCATTCCACTAATCTATTTCTCTTGAATTATACTGAAAGATCCAGAGAGTAGTTAGTCTCTTCAGTTTACTGTTTGTGCCCCTTTCTTTCCCCATTGTCTTTTCTTGTAAGGATAACCACTTCATGTCTCACTGATCCACTGTTATGTCTTTCTGTATCCTGTAGCCTCAAGTGAGAGGAGATCTAGTTCCGGTAGTCTGTGGTCATATCCCTTCCACTTCAGTCCCACAGATATCTCTAGTGACTTTGCTGTGGATTCCTTCTACCAGCTTGATGTCCCTTTCTTTGTATGTTTTTTTAGAATTGTAAATATCACTCAAGTTGTGGTCTGACCAGGAGTGTGTAGAGACAGAGAATTACATCTTTGCTCCAAGTGTCTACTCCCTCCATCTCGGGGATGCACACCAGCATTCTGTTTGCTGCTACCATTACCCTCTCATTCTACTCTGAGAGGTCCAGTCCTGGTGAGAACAGCACTCCAAGATCCTTAACTTAGTCTGATGTTGGGGTCTAAGTGCATTGCAGTTGAATCTGTTTGGAATGACCTTCAGTTGTCATCTCTATGTCTACTTTGTCAGCCATTCTAAATCCTTCCTCATGCTGTGCCAAGTATTCTGCACTCTTGCTCTAGCTTTGTGCCATCAGCAAAGAAGTTGATTCTGTTCTGTATTCCCTCAGATAAGTCTGAGACGCATTGATCCTAGAAACTAGAACCACAAGCCAAATAACATATTCCTACCTGACCCTATGGTACTCCACTAGTTGCCTTAGCTGTCTTCTCAAACAGATTATTGGTGTCTACAAGCATCACAATATGTGTCCACCCCTCCTCATCCCCCTTGGTGATCCTCATTAGCCAAATCTTCCCTGAGCCTAACTAATTAAACCAAAATCTGTTCTCTCCTTTCCTTCTTGCTTAAATTCGTAATCCCCTTTATGACTGAGTCTCTCCTCCGCAGATGAATAGGTGAATATTAGGCTAACTGCCCTGAAGGGCCATTTTAGGTCTAGCCAATAATCCAGGATTAGAATTGGACCCTGTTCCTTGTGTCTATGAGGTGAAGATCTTAACCATTATGCCACATACACTCACAGAATCCTCTCCGCTCTTCTGTCTTGTCAATTCTTCATGTCTCCCACTGACTGACTGTCCCTCCTTACTCACTTTGCCTGCCTTGTTGTTCTTGTAGTCTTGTGTACTGCATGGCCATATCTTGTACTAATGGTTGCATCTGTTCTTCCATCCTGCTTTGGTATCAAAGACCTCCCTTCATGGCTTCATCTTCCACTTTCTTTCTTCATTTTACTCCATGACAGTCCACTTGCCTGTATTCCTCTGATAAACCTGTTCATATCCTCCCTTTACCCATCCCAAACTGGCTACTAACCTCCTTCAGCTTTGTCCTCTGCAGTCATATTCTGTCATATTTTACATATTAGGTCAGTCCACTACCATCTCTACCTCCCAAATTCTACCATGAGCTCCCCATTCCCCTGTTTACCCTCCAACTACCACCACCCCAAAGTTACCTAAGATAGACAACTGCTCTGAATTCTAAGCACCTCACGTTTCTCTCCCTGTCTTTTTTGCCAGTCTGCACTACTCCCTTCAAGTCTCATTCATGGTTTCCTAACCTTTTCACCTATATTCAATGCATTATTTCTGTGGATATACCCTTTTAACTTAGGTCTGCATCTTGTCTCATTGGTAAGCAACTTTCTAATTGTATGAAGGTGAAGTGCATTTCATCATGTAACATTTATCCATTTCATGCTTCAGCTAGTACCCTGGCAGACAGGACTGTACAGGCATTTGAATAAAGGTAAAAAAACAATGTAGACATGGGCTATTGTGCTTGGGTCCACTCCATTTCCTGAAATTAATTTATCTACAACCTAAAAATCTTTACTCATAAATGTAATAACAACTAGGGGTATCATCTATTGAGTCTGGTATTAAATAGAATGAAGTGTAAGAAATACACAGAAATATGAATCACTAAACAACTCCATGAGTACAGCTTGGCCACAAACAATATTTATTTATTTTATGTATTGACATTTGTTAACCGGGTTAGTCCAGCTGGACCAGGAGCCCAATTTCAGTGGAGACCAGAGGAGAAAAGCTCCAGTTACAGACAGCTTACAGTAAATAAAAAAAATCATACTCCAAGACAGTACAATGAAAACTACAGAACATCAACAACAATATTGTAGGTTACATACACATCATAGCAAACAAGTAGCTATGTACAATATATACAACAATATACAGCAACTAGAGCTATCAGCAGCTAGAGGTCAGGTTGACCATGATAAATCCCAAGAAGGGTAGTGCTTGATGGAGAGAGACTAGTACATGTACATACCAATACATGTTAAGATATAGTGAGAATGAAATACAAGAGCATGTGCCAGAGTTAGGTGGGGCCTTAACAGGGGCAGGTCTTGGTTTTAAGAAGATAAAGTTTGACTTCTTTTTTAAAGAGTAATGGTTGGGTAATGGAACATAAGTGTGTAGGGACTTTATTCCAAGCTTGGGCCACAGTGCATTTATATAGTAATTTGCCTACATTTTACTTTGGTTGGTAAATATCTAGGAGTTGCTGTTTTGAGGTTTGAAGGGTCCGAGAGGGGGTATGGGTGGATACCAGGGAGCAGAGAGCTGGGCAGGATGATGGTTTGTATAATATAGACTGTATTATTTGAAGTTGTGATAGGAGGAGTTGTTGGGGGAGTTCAAGTCACTGGAGAGAGTTGAGTGCAATGCAGTGATGGGAGTTGTAAGGAGAGTTGGGTGATAAATCTTGCTATTTTGTGGCATGTTTGTTGGAGTTTGGACAGGGTTGCAGACTGTAGTAAGGACAGTGGCAGCATAGAAAAGGGAGGGGGATGGGGAGGAGAAGAGCATGAACCGGGGAGAGTCTAGCATTTGAAGTTAGAAATTGTTGTTAAAATAGAGCAAGCCAAGTTTCTGGTGAGTTTTTTTTTATACATTGGAATATATGTAAGTTAAATTTGAGTTCATCATCAATGATGACACCAAGAAGCTTTGTATGCGGTTCAGTTTGAATAATGGTGTTGTTGGAGGATATGATAGGTGGATTTCTGATGAGAGGGAAATCGAGGGAGAAAAAGCAAAAGTTTGGTTTTTTGGGTTTAAGATGAGTAGATTGTCAGACAGCCACTTTTCTATGGTTCAAAAGGTGTCTTTGGTTAGAGCATGGAGTTCAGAGATATTATATGAGAAGGAGATGAGAGTCAAGTTGTCTACGTATTGAATTAGGGAGGATTGTTTGCAGGCTGTGTGAAGTTCATTAGTGAAGATGTTAAACAGGAGGGGACCCAAGATGGAACCTTGGGAAACACTGCATGGAACTGGAATGGAGGGTTAGCAGGAAGAGAACCATCTGACAGATTGTTGCCTACAAGAGAGGTAGCTAGAGAACCAGGCTAGGGAGGCAGCAGATAGGTTGAGATCAGCAAGTTTAGATAGGAGAAGGGGTGAGAGACAGTGTCGAAAGCTTTGGAGAGGTCAAGGAAGAGACAGGATATGATTTGGTTATTGTAACGGGCTTCAGCAATAGTATGAGTAAAAGATAGGAGGCCGGTGGCTGTGCTATGGTTTAGCTGGAAACCATGTTGAGTGGGAGTAAGAAGGTTTTCTTGGAGGATATATTTGAGAAGCTGTGTGTGTATGCATTTTTCAAGTATTTTTGAGAGAGAGGAAATATGGCGATAGGTCTATAATTAGAAGAGTAAGTAGAGGTTCCCCCCTTTGTGCAGGGGGATGGTGAAGAAGGATTTCCAAATGGAAGGCACTGTAGCGTTTTGAATGGATCTATTGATTAATAGTGATACAGGATAGGCTATGGATTCAGCATCAAGTTTAAGGAAGATAGGAGGGAGATTATCTTTGGAGGGAGAGCAGGGTTTAAACTTCAGTAGCAGTGACTTAATGTATGATGTAGGTACAGGTTAAAAGGAGAAAAGGGTTTTGTTGAATGGGACAGAAGGGGTGGGAGAGTAGGTGTGTTGAATTTAGGGGACATGAGTTTTTGGACTGTGTCAATGAAGTGTTTATTGAGGAGTGGAGTGTAGCAGTTTCAAGAGGGGTATTATTCGGTAAGGGAGAGGGGTTGGAAGGGCAACCTGGACAGAGGATTTTGTTAAGGGTAGACCAGAATTTACATGGGTTGAATTTGCTATTTGTTTGGGAAGTGTTGTAGTAGGTCTTGTTGTTATTATTGGTTTGTTTTTTTGACAAGATTTCACAGTTCTTTCTAGTTTTTTAGCAGGGGTAATTCATTTGTTTTAACCCAGACTTTCCAAGCACTATCTCATTTGCACATAAGAGATCTAATATTCTTAGAAAGCCAGGGAGCATAGTTAGATTTAATTCTCCTGGAGTGGGCAAAGGAGTTGAGAGTGTCTAAGAAAATGCTATTAAATTTAATCACTGCATCATCATCATGGGGAATTTGCCTGAGAGTGTCTATACACACTGAGCCGAGTGGGTAAGGGGCATTGACTACAACTCTGATCTGAGATATATAACAATAAGTATTCTGTTTTTTTTTTTTGGCTTATTTATACTGGTTATTGCTTCTAGCAATTTACATATAGCACTTTGTACTGCCTGTTGCATACTTTTTACTGTATTTTATTCCTATTAACTAATCTGCATGGTTAAACTAAAATTGTCTGCCTTACAGTTTCTAAGAAATACGTTTTTTACTGTCACACTGTTTGTAAAGCTTTATAGCTAGTTTCTCTGTATTTCACTATGCTCCTTTATTTGTTTAAAAACTTCATTTTGTGGATCACTGCTGTGATAAACATTTCTGTAGTGTTTATTGTCTAAAAGAGTGTAGGCTACTAGCTTTAGTATTGTTCCCAATCCTCCCTCCCTGTTGGTGTCTTGCTGCTATACTTGGTGGCTTTGCAGTTGCCTGCCCTTACTATAAATTTGATCTTGGGCACTCCTCCCAGTCTAGTGTCATTAGCTCATTCTACCTAATATGGAGAGAACATCTGAGAAGGCCAACCCACTTAGTTTCTTTCCTTCTGTTCCTCCTTTCTCCCTTTCTTACAAAAAAAATTTGCCTGAATCTCCTTGTGTTCTGACTGTGCTTCTCAAACATTTTGGAAATATAGAATATATTTTAGTGCATTTATTAAAACTGTATTTGCCTTAATATTGCTGCAACTCAAGTGCTCTGGTTTGCACTGCATTTGAATTGTTTTAGTGTGTTTTAGCTGTTTTTCAGTATATATAGACTTTTCTATATATGTAGACTAGCTACTTATTCTACTGTATTACTGCCTCTTAAATTGTTTTTCAGTTGTGCAGTTGACTTGCTTCATTCAAAAAGTTTTAAATTGCTAATTTTGTAGAATTTTAATTGCATTTACTGTTTAGGGCTACATACTCAAATGTGATAGCCTTTTCTGTGTTTATTTACTGTATTATTGCATTGTTTAGCCTGTTTTAACCAAAAACAAACAAAAAATACATATTACTATCTTGTTTGCTCGTTTCCCACCTTTCTTAGCTAGTATAGTCCAGATCCCAGGCTTTGCTGTTTTCAGGACTTTATTTTTTGTGTTCAGAGCTATCCAGACCTTGCTGTGGTAGAGGGAAGTCCTACTGCTTAATCAGTGGGAGTGGTGAGCATTGTACTGCCTAACACTAGAGGAGTGGTTTCCAGCTCTGAAATTGTATTGGGCTGATTTCTATCCCTTTCAACTTTCTGGCTTAAAAATGCATGTGTTTGCACATGTTTCACATCATGCAGCACTTTGAGGCTACAGTTAAACTATTCCAGGTGCCAGAAAGTCTGCTATTTAAATTTTCCCATAGAACTAGCTGGTTTCTCAGTAGTAGCACTAAAATCTGAACCCCTGTGACTAGCACTTGCTCTAGAACCTGCTGGAAAGCACTAGGAAGCCTTAAACTCATACAAGCACTTAACTCTCCTTAATTGTAAGCACTAAACAGCCTACAATTGCAAAGTACCTTGCAAAGGTAAGGGAAACAGCTCTTGTACTTTACAAAAAAAGCACCTAAACAGGCATGTCCAAGGGTCAGCTTCCAGTTATTTCTCCTGTCCACCTGGTGAATCTGGGCATACTGGAGCAATGCAGCAACTGCCTCCTGTACACAGACAACACCCTCCTCCTACCACCCAACACTACAACCTGTGAGAGATGCACTTACATAGCAAAACTGGAAGCAAAGCTACATGAAAAGAGACATGGAAGAGCTCTTGGATTATGTGGCCCAGGTAGGTATGACCCTAGCCCTGAGTATCATCCTGCCTTCGCCCAGAATGATACCACAGTATAAGGACAAAATGACTGACTTCAACAACTGGCTAAGCTTCTGGTGCCATTCAAAGGGGATCCAGTATCTGTCTTCCTGGGACAACATGATCAACAAACCACAATGCTTTGCCAGAGATGGTCTGCACCTGTCACCCCTGGGATTCAGGTTACTGGCTAAAGCTCCTGACACCCCTATAGTGCCATTTTTAGGCAAGTTTCAAAGGACAAAACCAACACCATAACAGGTACAAGCATGAACAATCTGACAGTAGTGCTACTCAATGCTAGAAGTCTAAACCTCAAAATGCACTCTCTCGAGGCACTCCTAAAAATTGAGAACACCGATATCTGTGCAGTAACTGAGACCTGGTTCAAGACTCCAGAGAGCACCCCTGCAATACCAGGCTGCAACTCTTACCACACTTTTTGGCCACCAAACCAAGACCAAAACACTAAAGGTGGAGGAGTGTCCATGTTCACCAAGGATATTCACACTTCCAGGCTAGTTGCCCAACACAATGCATCTGAAATTCTCCAGGTGCAACTAACACTAGGTAAGACTGCAATCCAAATTGTAGCTTGCTACAGAACCCCCACCATGCACCAAGATTCTCACTACACCTTTCTAAACATACTGGAAAATATTAAGATACAACCAAACACCCTAATACTGGGTGATTTCAACTACTCTGCCATTAACTGGGAAAACTACTTGGCTACCAAAACCTTTTCCCAACGGTTCTTGGAATTCATAAATTAGAATGCCCTGGATCAACTAATTCATTATCCCACCAGGGGCTCCAATATCCTAAACCTGGTCATTACCAACATGGGAAATAGATGCTCCACACCAGTGGTCACCCCCTCATTGGTCAGGTCTGACCATAAGCAAATCACCCTTGATATCCACATCCACCCCCACCCCCCAGTAAGGAAACCTCCGTAAAAAACTTCTCCAAAGCCAAATTCATGCTAATTAAGTCAGAAGTGACAAACTTCATGGCACCGATGCAGAAGGGAACTGAAAGTTCGACTGCTGAATCCTACACTAAGGCACTGTACGACTACATCCACGTCTGCATGAATCGTGCCATCCTGAATAGAACCAAGACAGTCTCCTCCAAAAAAAGGAAGCCAATCTGGTGGTCCCGTGCCATAAACAAACTATACAACAGAGGAAAGAAGCTGTTGCAGAAAAGAGGAAAATCCCAGGATGCGAAAATCTCTCTTACCAGCCTCAGTAAAAAGCTGAGATCCCTCATAAAAATCCTCCAAAGCTAGTTATGAAAATAAAACTGCCAAAGATTCCAAAGACAACCACAAGGCATTCTATAACTATGTTAAGAATCTAAATGGCAATGCTCAGATCTGCTCTGAGCTACAACAGAATGGCATCCATAGGACCAGATAACATCCCGGGCTGTGTACTACATGAACTACAAAATGAACTGACACCTCACCTAAGTGTCATGTTTAATCATAGCCTAACCTCAGGCTTTGTGCCCACTGAGTGGTGCACAGCTACAGTTATCCCACTCCACAAGGGGGGATCCACCTTGAATCCCGGGAACTACTGTCCCATCAGTCTGACGAGCCTGATTTGCAAGGGCATGGAACGCATTATCATGGAACTTATAAACAAAGACATTGGCAACCTTCAAACACTGGACCCCACCCAGTTTGGGTTCGTGAAGGGACAATCTTGTCTCCTAAACATGATTGACTTCTTTGAATCAGTCTCCAGAGCTGTGGATGAGGGTAAGGCAGTCCACACAGCCTATCTGGACCTCACCAAGGCCTTCAACACCATCCCCCACTCTGGAATCATAGATAAACTTACTAAGTTGGGCATAAATCCCTATGTCACTCGATGGGTTGCCAACTGGTTTACTCTCAGAACCCAGACTGTAAAAGTAGCTGACTCCAAATCCAGCTCCAGACAAGTGACAAATGGAGTACCTCAGGGTTCATTCCTGGGACCACTCTTGTTTGGCATCTACTTCTCTGAAGTACAGGCCAACACTAAGGGACTCTGGCTAACAAAGTTCGCAGATGACTGCAAACTGGGAGCCATTATTGAATCCCCAAATGATGTGGATATTCTACAAAAGGGCCTTACAGAAACAGATGCTTGGTGCCAGAGCCATGAGCTCAAGCTTAATACCAAGAAATTTATAGTTATCCCCTTTGGGCAAAAACATGTACCCATGAATTACCACATAGGTGGCAGTACACTAAACACTGAAAGTGTGATGAGAGACTTAAGGACACAAGTGGACAGTGGTTTCACCTTAGATAACCACATCGCCACAACAGTCAGGAAATCTTTCTATGTGGCACACCTCATCACTAAGGGTTTTTCATCCAGAAAAAAGGAGGTCATTGTCCCACTGTACTCATCCCTCATTAGACCTGTTATAGAGTACAATGCCCCATTTGGTATGTACCTCACAAGACATCTGCAACAGCTGGATAGGCCACAGAAATTCCTCACTAAAAGAATCAGAGACCTAAAGCAGATGCCCTATGCTGACCACCTAAAAAAACTCCAGCTATACTCTGTGGCATATCGTCTACTCAGAGGCGATGTCTGCTTAACATACAAGGCCATGTCAAACCCTGAGCTGTTGGACATGCTCCACTTAAAGAAATCCCAATCCCTCAGAGCTACATGTTCCAGGGATCGAAATGTTGTCATTACAATGAACAAAACATGCTGGAGGGATAGGTTCCTGACCCAGAGACTCCCCATACTCTGGAATAGACTGCCCATACATGTCAAGCAGAGTGCCTCCTTGGCCCTCTTCAAAAGGAACCTTGATGACTGGATGGGAGATAGGAAATTCACCCCGTGGATCACGTCAGTCGCCCTGCTAGACAGGAGTCCAGGGAAGTAAATATTGTGGGAAAAATATCCAGGGAATTGTTTGGCTAGTCTTGTATAGGCCCTAGGGCTGATAGCCTAGTACCAACCTATGAACCTAAGAATAGACCAGTCAATACTAGACAGTATGGAGTTAAATTGGGCAAAGTTAAAGTTAGTGAGTTTTTTGTAGTCTATGTAAAAGGGAGATTTGGGTAACTGAGCAGAGTGTTTTAGGATGGAGGTATGAACATGATCACTTAAGGAGTCTTTAAGGTTGTTGGGCTGTGGTAGAGGTTGGGGGAATTAGTGAAGATCTAGTCAATAGTGGAGCTGAAAGAAGAGATTTTGTGCAGGTGGGTGGGGGATTTAATCAGCTGATGGAATCCCTGTAAGTTGACACTAATTTGTGGAGAGTCAGTTGTACGTTTGGACCAGTCAATATTGACATCTCCAAGGATGAGGGTTTTATAGTGTATGTTGTGGGAAAAACAAGGCAAGGATGTTTTCTAGCATTGGGATATTATTACCAGAGGGAATATATGTGGAAGCAATGGCAAATTTCGTGTGTGTGTTAATATGGCAATTAAGGATGATTAGTTTGGCTGGGTAGAAGTCAGGAATTGGGATGATGATAGGTGAGAGATTGAGGGCATCAGAGTGGAGGATGGCGACGCTACCTCCTTTTTTAGAGAATCTATCACAGCAACAGATATTATAGCCAGGTGGGAATATTTCATTGTTTGTGATGTGGGATTTAGCCAAGTTTCAGATAAGGTTAGAATGTGAGAAGAGGTAAAGGCTATCCAGGTGTGTAGCTCAGTGATTTTGTTAGTGAGACTTTGAATATTTAGAGAATAGATAGCTAGGTTGTGTGATGGAGTGTGTTGATTGGGGGACGGGGATGGTCTGCATGAGGAGGAGAGGGGGGGATAGGAAGGCTTGTGGGGTATATGACTGTGGGGGGCAGGATTTGAGTGGATGTCTCCAGAGAGGAGTAACTTACTAACAAAAAATGTAAGAGGAGTTAACAATAAGTGTTGGTTGTACAATTTAAATTTGGATTTATAGGAGAGAAGATATTTCTGAACTAAGGTTAGTTTATGAAAGCAGTTTATGGGGAAGTTGAAGAGAGATAGGGAGATGATAAAGGAGTGAGAGGTAGGAAGAGTTTCAGTGATGCATGAGGTAGGAGAGCATATGTAAGGATGGGTATGGTTAGTGTGAAAGGAGGTTAGAACAGTGAGACGTATAAGAAGTGGAATGATAAAGAATATATGTTCCATTTTTTATGTGTGATGAGTAGTTGTAGAATGGGTGGAGGCGGACTTGAAAGATAGGAAGTGATGCAGTTGATTGTGACAGCATTAGGCGAGTGGTTAGAGGCAGGAAGTGGGTTGTGAGTGGTTGAATCAGACAGGAAGGGGAGGGATAGGATAAAATAAATGTAATTGAAGTGCGGGTGGGTGAGATTGGGGGTAGGGTAGGGGCAGAGTGAGCCTGAGTGGAGCAAGGGAGAATGGAGCGGGGCTACACCCACTCAGAGAGATCAACAGAAACAATCAAGACAGCAGGTACGTTTGGGAGAAGTGGGAGCAGGGGAGGCACAAAGGAGGTAGGGTGACACAGATGTTATTCTTAGTAATTCCGTAGGAAAAGAAATAGCAAGATAGAGTGTAGAAACAGGTGGTAGATAGTCAAATAGAGAAATGCAGGTGGGTCTATCCAGGGGTGGAGAAACAGAGATGGGTGGGGGGCACAGCAGGCAGAGAGCATAGAAGGATGAGTAGTTAGACAAAGATATGAAAGGGGGGAGAACAGGGTAGACGGAGAAGCAAGAAGTGGCTCAAGGTGTGCAAGAAGCAGCCAAAAGAGGCGCAACAGTAAGGGTCTTAGCTTAGCAAGTGAATGTAGCAGTACATACATTAAGTACACTCAAAGTGGAGAGAGGCACCATGCAGGAAATATGCAGGAAATGTGTACCGTTGTCCTGGGTAGGGTCCTTGACCATCAACACTCAAGAATATGCATCACATTGCGCTACACTGAGCACAGTCTTTGGCCCAGCTGTCTAACCCCCATTTTTCACCACTCTGTCTGGGTTTCAGTGCCTTGCAATACTCACTGGTCCAGAGCAACTGTACTTTTAAGAAACTCTTACATTCACACAGAAAGACCCATAGAAATGCACACACACACACACACACACACACACACACACACACACACACACACACACACACACACACACACACACACACACACACACACACACACACACACACACACACACACACACACACACACACACACACACACACATGCACACACACACACACACACACACACACACACACACACACACACACATGCTTACGCCCGCACACAAATATACACACACACACACACACACACACACACACACACACACACACACAGACACACACACACACACACACACACACACACACACACACACACAAACACACTCACACACTCACACACATGCATGCGCGCGCACACACACGCATACACATGCTCACGCTCACACACAAATATACGCACACACACACACACATACACACACACAAACACACACACACACACACACAAACTCACACACGCATACAGGCCTAAAGCAATAAACAGCCACCACATCAGGTTACCAGACTGTAGATCTCAGTTACTCTTTTGCTGTTGTTAAGCCACAAACACAAATGATTGTGTGTGGCAGAATGCTTTGTTAGCTAGAGGTGAATCCCAGCAACTTGTCACCATTTAGCAATAAATACCATGTTATTACTACCTGAATAACTAGACAATGACCCACAACTTTTAAAAACTGACTAAATGAAAATAATTAAAAAAAAATATTAAGCAGTACAGATATGAGTTAAATTAACAGGAAAAATATGAAATTACACAGGGAAACAGAAAATAATCTTTTGGAACTAATAGATTACAAGAAAAAAAGTCTGTCTACTTCTAGGGTCTATATTGGATGATTGAACTTTCAAAAGTTCGACTGTCATATGGTTTACACCATATAATCGAATTTTTGAAAGTTCGAACATTTTAATGGACATTTCCATACACCACGGAATGGGAAGATTTCCCTTTTCTGCACTGTAGTGTGATCTCGGAATTGGTATATTTAAAGAGCGGGGTGTGTATGGGGTGCAGGGGGACTTGCCCCCTGATTAAAACATTTAGGTAGGTCATTTCTGTAGTTTAATTTTTTTATTAGATTTTCAAACTTTTAAAAGTTTGATCATATGGTGTCGACCATATGATAGTCGAACTTTTGAAAGTTTGATTATGTAATATAGACCTTGCTTCTAGACCCCTACTCATAAAAAAAGTAGTTCCTTATATATATAATTATGTTGACTAATGTTTGCTATGTAATATAGACCTTGCTTCTAGACCCCTACTCATAAAAAAAGTAGTTCCTTATATATATAATTATGTTGACTAATGTTTGCTATTCTTGTAGTGACTGTATTTCATGGGGTTGTGACTAGTACTTCTTAGATATTGTCCTTTTGTGTGTGTGTGTGTAGTTTGCTTATCTGTTTTATTATATGTCCAACAAGGCCTCTGGCTTTAAAAAATGCAGTGTCTATTCTCCCAAAAGACCCACCTGATTTGTTTGTTTGTTGCTTGGAGACAGAGCATCTAAACATCAAATGTGAGTCCTGTGCCTCCTTTGGAGCCAAGGCTCTGGTGCATCACAGAAATAAATTAGTTTTAAAGGGTCTTCTCCCTGTCTAAGCAGGCAGGAGAATTGACTCCTCTTGCTTCCACATCAGCCTCTCATCAAAGAAATTGGATAAATCTAATACTTCTACAGATAAAGACAGAGTGAAAGTGAAAAGAGCAAGGAGAAAGGAAAAAAAGGAGAAGGAGAAACAAAAACATCATTTCAAGAATAGGTCTCTGGATCCAACTTCCCAGTCAGGGCTGGCACTGAAGAATCCCAAAATGATTTAACTGACACCACATGAAGAGCAGAAAACGATCCAAATTTCTTCCCCAGCAAACTGCTTCATCCCAGATCTGTCCTAAACTCCATTCACTTATCCTCCAAGATAAACATCTGTCTCACATGCCTACTTTGATGGAAACATCCAATTCAACTTTGGCACGTTCCCTTACCCTTTCATCTCTGGCACTATCAGATTGCAAAGGGTCAAAGAGTTGAGGGGTCAGGGTGGGGCCTGGGGTTTGAGTTTGATGCTGAGGTTTTTGCAGATATCTCTATCTTTCAGCAACTTGACCTTGGACAGCTTGACTCTGATGTCAGCTTCAGAACTGAGTTCAGTAAAGACTGAAGCTATTCCTTCCTTATGGTCTTTTTGTGTTTGAAGAACGTCTTTGGTTCCAATTTCAACTTCAGCATTCAGAGCTTTTTGAAAGGGTCCTCTCCAGATCTAAAGAGGAAGTTCCTCACATGTACTCAGTTCTGTCCTCACCTTCTCTGGATCCTGCAACTTTGACCGAACATCCTGTCAGTCAGAGACAGCCATCCTCAGTTTGCTTTAAGGATCCTCACTTGGTGAGTCCCCATTTTGATTCCAAGACTTCTCTAGAGTATCCCCCAGGGAAAGTCAAAGGAACTGTATGTGGATTCTCTTACCAAACATATTGATTGCAAGGAAGGAGTGGATTTCCCCAGGTCCCTCTTGGAAAATATCTTCTATGGAGTGATCCTTGAATTTATGAAGCAGAGGATGGAGCTGGTCATCCAAAGTTCCCTCCCAAAGGAATATGTATTCCTTGAGGATTTTAGAGCTGGATCATCTACTGCCTGGGTGATCTTACCTACTGATGAGCTCAGTGATTTGGTCTCCCAGCAGGCTTGGAAGACGCCCAATGTGGTGGAGCTCATTCCTAGGAAACAACATAAAATACTTATGTCTCCCTGAAACAGATCACACTGGAGCAAGGGTTCCCCAGTTAATGCTATGGTGGTGGTGATGGCAACCACAAAGAAAGAGCCTTCTGTGGAGAGCACCTCTGTCCATGCCCTAACAGGAAGTCCAGAATGTTGGACAGATCTGGAAAGCAGATATATGTTGTAACTAAGTTTCATCTTTGTGTGCTGAACTACATGACACACATGCCTCATTTTCAGAGAGATTTGACTAAAGAATTTTCCAAATGCCTCTTAATTTATTTTCCTGAAAACATCAAACCATTTCTTGGGTGCAGAAGATCAATCATCAAAGGCTGCATTATTCCATTTATTTTCTCCCTAACTAACAAAAAAGAAATCCTTGATGTTACACACAGTCAGAGGGATTTAGCAGCAGCAACGGTATCACTGCTGCTAGAAAAGAGAGATATCCAGGAGGTCTCACCATACCAGCAAGGATCAGGAGTCTATTTTAGATTCTTTTTGGTTCTGAAAAAGACTGGGGACCTCAGGCCTGTCCTGAACCTCAACCACTTGAATCAATTTGTGAAGCAGATAAAGTTCTGGATGGTCATGGTATAGTTCATTTTACCTTTTCTGAGGAAGAACCACTGGATGTGCTCAGCACACCTTCAGGATGCTTACTACCATGTAAAAATAGCAAAGCAATCCATAAAGATTTTATGATTTCCACTTCAGTGCCCTGCCTTTGGGTCTCACCATAGCCTCCCCAGGTGTTTATCAAGTGTACAGCATTGGTGGCAGCTTACTTAAGACTGCAAGGGATCTGGATTTTCCCATATCTGGAGGAATAGCTCATTACCATTCCCATCAGAGATCAACTTATACAGCAAATACAGCACATGGACTTCTTACTTCAATTTTCTCAATACTTGGTCATCACAATAAACTTGAAAAATGACAGCTGGCATTGAACAAACAATAGAATTTACAGTGTGCCACCATAATGCAACACCCCAAATAGACAGACTCCTGGAATAAAGGATCCATTCTATTTATCTGCAAGCTTCAGAAGTCGTCTGTTCCCAAAGTCTTCCAGCAAGACTTATTGTCATGTATTGGGTCAATGGTTGCATGAATTACTGTAATTCCACAAGAAAAGTTTTACATGAGAGTACTACAGTGGACCCTCTCAGTTCACTAGTCATTGTTACATTAAACCCACTACTTTCTGATATGCCTCACTTCGGTATGCAGGAGTCACATTCTGTGTTGACTGACCTGTAATCTTGCCTCCTGGGGTTGGCCATTGTCCTTTCCACCCCCGATAGCCACTGCGACCACAGACACCTCCTTCCTGGGATGGGGTGGCACGACAAATGGAAGACTGTTCAAGGTACATGGTCAATAACAGATGCTAACCTTCACATCAGTGTTTTCAAGATGACAGCAGTTATTCTAGCTCTGCAGACATTTCAGGACTCTTTCCCCAAAGTAATGATCTCCATCCAGATGGACAACATGGCAGTATTCTGGTACATCAATAAACAGAGAGGAATCCATTCATACCTGTTATGCAAAGAAGCCATGAGGATGTGGCAGTGGACAATGCCTTCTCAACACGTTCTAGTGGCAATGCACATTCTGGGGAGTTTCAGTGTCTTAGCAGGAAAAACTTTGCAGGTGTATTCTTCTGCCTCATTAATGGTTCCTCAGCCAAGCAGTGGCAACAATGGTTTTCAACTGCTAGAACCACAATCTTTTCACTTTCATTTTTGAACCCCAAGTGTAGCAGCTACTTTGCCCTAATTCCCTCATAAAGTCAGTCACCAAAGGGTGATCTGGTCCACAATTGGACCCCGTGTCTCCTGTAGGCCTCTCCACCCTTTCCCTTTATAACCAAGTTTTTACAGAAATCCATCAGGTACAGTGTAACTGTAACTCTCATTGCCCCCTTCAGGCCCTGACAGGTTTGGTTTCCCTGTCTTTGGCCTCATCTGAAACAGCCTCCATGGATGCTAAATCTTCTTCCAGGCCTTTTATATCAGCCATGCACCAAACCTCACAGAGACATAAAAACCTTGAAATTAACCACATTGTTCTCCCAATTGCACTGATGTCCAGAGATGCCAGGCTGTCCTTTTCTGCTTCCCATATTTTATTATCATGTCAGAAACCTAACATGAGAAAGGGTTACAGAAGTAGAGGAGGAAATATTTGTTGTTTGGGCTTCATTTAAGGACTTGGACCCTTTTTTGGCACTTCTTCCTTTTATTTTGGATTTTCTAGCAGGTTTATTCCAGGAAAATGCCAGTTTTCAATTTCTATGTTGGGAAAAATCACAATCTTTTTACATCATTAAAATAATCTAAGACTTGCTTAAAGGGAACTTTTTTGTCTTAGACCCCCCCCCATCAAAGATGCAATTCTCCCTTGGAATATTACACTGATGCTTCAAGCTTTGACCAGGCCACCTTTTGAACCATAAGCATCGGCAGAACCAAAGTTTTTGTCTTGGAAAGCTATTTTGCTAGTGGCTATCACTTCTGCCAGGAGAGTTTCTGAGATTCAAGCCTTGTCTTGCAAACTTCCCTATTTAATTTTTCACAAGGATAGGGTATCCCTTAGACTAACTTTAATTTTCTTTCTAAAGTGGCCTCATAAGCTTTTCTGAATCAAAATATTAGTTTACCATTTTTCCCAAATTTCTCTAGCAAATATGAATATATCTTATACCTGATACATGTTCACTGTCAGCTGAGAGTTTATCTACATCGTACCAAGGAATTCAGGAATACAGATTAGCTTTTTATATTATTTTCAAAGACTAAGTTCAGACAAGGTGTTCTAAAGTCAAACTGTCCGTGTGGCTCTCAGATTGCATTACTTTTGCTTGTAAAGAAAAAAAGCATTAGCACTTCCACACAAACCCAAGGCTCACTCAGCCACAGTAGTTGTTAGATGTATATTTAGAGATTATAAGCTCACGTATAACTGTTTTCTAGTTAGATGCATATAGGCTTTTGTTGCTATAATATATGTAGGAACAATATGGTCAGTTAGATGCATACATTTCTGTTTGCTGGCATACATATTATTAAAGGGTTAAACTGTTCTCAGCTAAACAGCATTCATCTGTATGTAACATGATTCAAGTTCTGGTACAGCTTCAGGAAAATGCTGATAAGAATACTCTGAATGTTCAGTGTCTGGAACAAGCTTCAAGGGGAACAGATAAGGACCCAGGTGGAAGAATCAACAGACTTCCTTGACTGTTACATAATTCACCTTGAAACAGAACCCAAAGGAGCTTATTAACAGACTGCATGACATCATTAAAGACAATTTTCACACAAACATTCTCGAACAGGAAAGACTCCCTAAAAGTTTAATAAACAGACTGTATGACATCAGAACATACCAAAGCAATGACTTTGAGAGTTCCCAAAAGACTGCTTTCATAAGAATGTATATATGGGAGATCTACTTAGATCTGCATACTGGAGAATACCTTTCATGAATAAGAAGCTAACTTGAAGACATTAAAGCTGTGAACTGTACATTGTTGTACGTTATGTCTGTTATATAGACAGGTTATTAAATACTGCACAAGAAAAATAATAACATGCTGTTGAAAACGTTAATAGTCTGCAAAGTTTATGTGCACTATCCAGACTTTATTTTTACAAGGCACTAAATCAGCAGCTAATCAGACTTTGGTTCCAGCACACAAAAGCTGCTTTGCATTTATTTTTACTAGGCCCTAACAAAGAGCTGCAGTCAGCGGCTTCAGGCTAGCAAGACAAAACTGACTTTCTATCATTTCATATTAAATAACTTTTCAGTATTGGCAGCCTCCACTGCCTTTTTTGCTAGTTCCCATAGATTTGAGAAAGAAACACAAAGAACCAAGGCACAACGAGAAACCAATAAGTGAATAAAGTGCCACGGACTGCTACAGACAACCTGGATGAAGTTGATAATTTATTGAATAATCCACAAAGGTCACGTCAAACAGTTATACATTAACGCCTTAATTACAACTGTGTTTTCGTCCTACTACAATGACTTCTTCAGATAAACTCTGACTACAAAACTAACCTTTTTATACATAAATTGAATAAATTAACCAATCACATGAATACATTAATTAAAACAATTAATTAACTAGGTTCCTTTAAAACCCTTTTCAATTGAATAAATAAAATTGAACTAAAACTTTTTTTAAAAAACTAAAACCTTTTAATATAGAAATTAATTTGTGGTCTTTAATAACACTTTGTGACCATGAATAAATAGTATAAATAAATTCTCTTAAATGAATAAAAAATACTAGAATGAAGTATAAAATAAGCTTAAAATAAATAAGAATAGCCTGCCATCTGCTGGTTGTATTACAAATTGCGTGTTAAAACTTTATAATTTTCCTGCTTTTAATTTTAAAAGTGGTACAATAGAAATAAATTCATTAAGACCTGGGGGGGGGGGGGTGGTAGCATCAAGGGAAATTTGCCACCATAATTCCCTGAACTCCAAGTTCTCTTCCCTCAAGCCCCCCCTCACATCTTTCTTAACTTGTTCTAAAACCATAAAGTGGAATTTTGCATTGGGACAGACCATGGTGTGTTTATATAGAGCATTTGTTTCCTTTCTTATTGATATTTCATATTTATGCTCATAAATTCTCCTTTTTAATAATCTCTCTGTTTTTCCCACATAGAAACAATTACATTCTGAGCATAAACCTATATAAACCACTCCCTTGGTCTCACAATTAAAATAATCATTACTAGTAATCCACTTCTGTCTACTTTCTAGGAAGATTTTATCAGTGTTCATAATGTTGCTGCATTGCGCACAATGCCCACATTTAAATGTACCTTTTCTAGTCCTAGTTGGTTTGCATGTGCCTTTATGTTCCAGTAAATTCTTAAAACAATTTGAGTTCTTATACACAACATTGCAACTACTTCTATTAGTTATTTCCAAGTCAGTCAAACTAATAAACTCAGCCCATTCCTTTTCAACAACCTTTTTTGTAATATTATTATTAAAGGCATTATATTCAAGGACAAGGGCTTGCCTATAATCAGGTTGGTTAGTATAAGGAGGAATGGTGCTCAATGAGGAATAATTTATTACATTAATAGAGGCCTTGTTTCCAAGGATGGGTTTAAATCTACCTTCTCTCCCATCTGTTACCTCCTTCTTAATTTTTTCAATGAATTCCTGGGGATATCCTCTTTCTAAAAACATTTTACTAAGTAAGTTACATTCAACCATAAAATCAGTATCAAGGGTGGTCATACGACTTCCCGTAACAAATTGTCCCTTCAAAATGTTTTTTTTGCAATAATAAGGATGTGCACTTTGATAGTGTAGAAATGAATTACAAAAGGTGGGTTTTCTGAATATTCTAGATTCAAATCTACAATTCCTCTTGTATATTTCCACATCCAAAAATTGTAACTTCTCAGGGGAAATATTGAAAGTAAATTTCAAAAAGGTTGTTTTTTCACTTAAGTATGTCTTAAATTCTTCTAATTTCGTACTACCCCCTGTCCAAAAAATTACTATATCATCCAGGAATCTTCGATATAATTTCCAACATGACTGAAACTTGGATTCTAGAATGTATGTTTCCTCCCACCAAGACAACACCAAATTAGCATAGGTGGGGGCACAGGCTGCACCCATTGCAACACCTCTAACTTGTTTATAAAATTCCCCACAAAAATTTAGGAAGTTATACTTAAGGACAATGTCCATTAGTGATACACATACCACTTTGTCATTATGTGACAATGTGTCATTTTGAAACACAGTCTCTTCAAACATTTCCATTCCTTCCTGGTGGGGGATACTGGAAAACAAATCCACAATATCAATAGTAACAAACAACAAATTGTCACAAGAAAACTCTTCAGTAATGAATTCAATAAAGTCCAAGAATCCTTTAAAATGGATTCTTTCTTAATCCACAAATCTTTTAACTTATTGTCAATAAACTCAGCTAGACCATGTGTTTTCGAGCCACAAGCTGAAACGATAGGTCTTAAAGGGGGGTCCCCTTCATTTTTGTGAATCTTAGGGATCCCAAAAATGGTAGGGACTCTAGATTTATCAATTTTTAAAAAATCAAATGTTTTTTTTATCATATAACCCTTCAAAAAACATGTCTTTCAAACAAATATCAATTTTATTATATGCAATGTTTACTTCATTGATAGACACGTTGGTATATCCTTCTTCATTCATTAAAATTTCATTCATTTTGCCTTCACATATGATATTGCCCATTAAAACCACCCCTCCCCCTTTATCAGGTTTCATAATTCTGGTCTCATAATTATCTCTTAAGGTATATAAAATATCCCTTTCTTTATTACTCAAATTAGGTCTAACCCCACTTTTTTAACCTTATTTCTTAATTCTTTTTCCATTAAAATTTCTAAATCTTTCAACTGTGGGTGCAGGGGTGGGTTGAATACAGTTCTTCTCCTCAATTGTGGATTAAATACTTCTCCCTCAGAAGGTAACAATAAACCCAAATTAATTTTTCTTAAAAAAAGCTTTATATCTAACAAAGATTGTGTGAGTTCACCCTTTTTGTAGGGTATAAATTGAAAACCTTTCGAAAGCAGGCTGAAATGCTCTTTTTCTAGTATTATATTACTAAAATTATAAATACTGAACTCATTAAAAGTGTGCTTAACACCACAAACCAATATATCACTACTATTGAAACGATTGTTAGGGGGGGATTCACTATTTAGTATTTGCCCCTCCCCCTTCTCCCCCCTCTCCATGGAAAATTTCTATCTTGGTACCCAGGTTTGTTCATTAACCTCTCAGATCTACGGAGGGGGGGGGATTCTTCATAGGGGGGTCCCCCTTCTTGGAATATGTTATCATCCTCAAAATCTACCTGGTTTTCCTGTACATTATTATTTCCATAAAGGTTTTTCAAGAAACCTGGAACTCTTGGTTTGGGGTATACTGTACCATTTTTGTATTCCTCAGTATCACGTTCAAGTTTCTTGAATTTCCTTTGAATAATATCCATACATTTCCCATCAATTTCTCCTCTAATATTGAAATACTTATCATTCTCTTCCTTAATGGTGAAAATTAAATCATCTTTTATACATTGATCAAGTTCAGTTATTTCATTCTGTAAAGTAACCTGATTCCTAGTATTTTCTTTGATAATAAGTTTCAGCATGTCTAAACCACAATTATTAAATAACTCAATTAATTCTTTATGAAAAACAGACCCTTCACAAACATTATTGGGGTATTTAATAACCCTTAGTCCTTTAGGGACAATACCCCTACAAATACATTCATTTAGATATTCATTTTCGATCTCCAGGGTTCGAAATTTTAACATAAGTTTACCTAAATTGTCAAGCTTGACTCTATAGGAGTCAGCCACTACAGGTTGTCCATGAGGCAGTTTATTCTTGAAGGTATACTTTTTAAATAACCAGTACTTAATTTCTTTTAGATGTAAACTAGAGCCACAATCGTTGTTAAGGTTAACAGTACCTGAAAAAGTTTTGTGATTGGAAACCGTTTTTTGACCTGCTGGAATGGTACCATTAGTTCCGTTTGCGTTACCACCAGAAGTCCCTGCTTCACACAGAATACCTGGAGTAATAGCAGCATTGAAAGAATGGTCGCCACCCTCATTTCGATCTTTCGATCCATTTTTGTCGTTTCGTTGCCCAAGATAAATGCCCGACCCAGAATCCGCTTCCACTGCTTCTGCATTGTGGACACGAACGTTGCTGTATAGTCCTACCAAGGACTGTGTCAAAGGTGTCAGTAAATCAATCAGCTCAGTTAGCTGACCAATCAGCTTCCTCGACTGCCCAATTTCATGCACCCCTTTTCCTTCCGGAGGGTCCGTTTTCTCCATAGCAGAAAATCCAAATAAACTTGAGAAAGAAACACAAAGAACCAAGGCACAACGAGAAACCAATAAGTGAATAAAGTGCCACGGACTGCTGGAGACAACCTGGATGAAGTTGATAATTTATTGAATAATCCACAAAGGTCACGTCAAACAGTTATACATTAACGCCTTAATTACAACTGCGTTTTCGTCCTACTACAATGACTTCTTCAGATAAAGTCTGACTAAAAAACTAACCTTTTTATACATAAATTGAATAAATTAACCAATCAAATGAATACATTAATTAAAACAATGAATTAACTAGGTTCCTTTAAAACCCTTTTCAATTGAATAAATAAAATTGAACTAAAACTTTTTTTAAAAAACTAAAACCTTTTAATATAGAAATCAATTTGTGGTCTTTAATAACACTCTGTGACCATGAATAAATGGTATAAATAAATTCTCTTAAATGAATAAAAAATACTAGAATGAAGTATAAAAATTTTCAGGTACTGTTAACCTTAACAACGATTGTGGCTCTAGTTTACATCTAAAAGAAATTAAGGATTGGTTATTTAAAAAGTATACCTTCAAGAATAAACTGCCTCATGGACAACCTGTAGTGGCTGACTCCTATAGAGTCAAGCTTGGCAATTTAGGTAAACTTATGTTAAAATTTCGAACCCTGGAGATCGAAAATGAATATCTAAATGACTGTATTTGTAGGGGTATTGTCCCTAAAGGACTAAGGGTTATTAAATACCACAATAATGTTTGTGAAGGGTCTGTTTTTCATAAAGAATTAATTGAGTTATTTAATAATTGTGGTTTAGACATGCTGAAACTTATTATCAAAGAAAATACTAGGAATCAGGTTACTTTACAGAATGAAATAACTGAACTTGATCAATGTATAAAAGATGATTTAATTTTCACCATTAAGGAAGAGAATGATAAGTATTTCAATATTAGAGGAGAAATTGATGGGAAATGTATGGATATTATTCAAAGGAAATTCAAGAAACTTGAACGTAATACTGAGGAATAAAAAATGGTACAGTATACCCCAAACCAAGAGTTCCAGGTTTCTTGAAAAACCTTTATGGAAAAAATAATGTACAGGAAAACCAGGTAGATTTTGAGGATGATAACATATTCCAAGAAGGGGGACCCCCCAATGAAGAATCCCCCCCTCCGTAGATCTGAGAGGTTAATGAACAAACCTGGGTACCAAGATAGAAATTTTCCATGGAGAGGGGGGAGAAGGGGGAGGGGCAAATACTAAATAGTGAATCCCCCCCCTAACAATCGTTTCAGTAGTAGTGATATATTGGTTTGTGGTGTTAAACACACTTTTAATGAGTTCAGTATTTATAATTTCAGTAATATAATACTAGAAAACGAGCATTTCAGCCTGCTTTCGAAAGATTTTAAATTTATACCCTACAAAACGGGTGAACTCACACAATCTTTGTTAGATATAAAGCTTTTTTTAAGAAAAATTAATTTGGGTTTATTGTTACCTTCTGAGGGAGATGTATTTAATCCACAATTGAGGAAAAAGAAATGTATTCAACCCACCCCTGCACCCACAGTTGAAAAATTTAGAAATTTTAATGGAAAAAGAATTAAGAAATAAGTTTAAAAAAGTGGGGTTTAGACCTAATTTGAGTAATAAAGAAAGGGATATTTTATATACCTTAAGAGACAATTATGAGACCAGAATTATGAAACCTGATAAAGGGGGAGGGGTGGTTTTAATGGACAATATCATATATGAAGGCAAAATGAATGAAATTTTAATGAATGAAGATGGATATACCAACGTGTCTATCAATGAAGTAAACATTGCATATAATAAAATTGATATTTGTTTGAAAGACATGTTTTTTGAAGGGTTGTATGATAAAAAAAAATAGATTTTTTAAAAATTGATAAACCTAGAGTCCCTACCATTTTTGGGATCTCTAAGATTCACAAAAACGAAGGGGACACCCCTTTAAGACCTATCGTTTCAGCTTGTGGCTCGAAAACACATGGTCTAGCTAAGTTTATTGACAAATAAGTTAAAAGATTTGTGGATAAAGAAAGAATCCATTTTAAAGGATTCTTGGGACTTTCTTGAATTCATTACTGAAGAGTTTTCTTGTGACAATTTGTTGTTTGTTACTATTGATATTGTGGATTTGTTTTCCAGTATCCCCCACCAGGAAGGAATGGAAATGTTTGAAGAGACTGTGTTTCAAAATGACACATTGTCACATAATGACAAAGTGGTATGTGTATCACTAATGGACATTGTCCTTAAGTATAACTTCCTAAATTTTTGTGGGGAATTTTATAAACAAGTTAGGGGTGTTGCAATGGGTGCAGCCTGTGCCCCCACCTATGCTAATTTGGGGTTGTCTTGGTGGGAGGAAACATACATTCTAGAATCCAAGTTTCAGACATGTTGGAAATTATATCGAAGATTCCTGGATGATATAGTAATTTTTTGGACAGGGGGTAGTACGAAATTAGAAGAATTTAAGACATACTTAAGTGAAACAACAACCTTTTTGAAATTTACTTTCAATATTTCCCCTGAGAAGTTACAATTTTTGGATGTGGAAATATACAAGAGGAATGGTAGATTTGAATCTAGAATATTCAGAAAACCCACCTTTTGTAATTCATTTCTACACTATCAAAGTGCACATCCTTATTATTGCAAAAAAAAACATTTTGAAGGGACAATTTGTTAGGGGAAGTCGTATGACCACCCTTGACACTGATTTTATGGTTGAATGTAACTTACTTAGTAAAATGTTTTTAGAAAGAGGATATCCCCAGGAATTCATTGAAAAAATTAAGAAGGAGGTAACGGATGGGAGAGAAGGTAGATTTAAACCCATCCTTGGAAACAAGGCCTCTATTAATGTAATAAATTATTCCTCATTGAGCCCCATTCCTCCTTATACTAACCAACCTGATTATAGGCAAGCCCTAGTCCTTGAATATAATGCCTTTAATAATAATATTACAAAAAAGGTTGTTGAAAAGGAATGGGTTAAGTTTATTAGTTTGACTGACTTGGAAATAACTAATAGAAGTAGTTGCAACGTTGTGTATAAGAACTCAAATTGTTTTAAGAATTTACTAGAACATAAAGGCACATGCAAACCAACTAGGACTAGAAAAGGTACATTTAAATGTGGGCATTGTGTGCAATGCAGCAACATTATGAACACTGATAAAATCTTCCTAGAAAGTAGACAGAAGTGGATTACTAGTAATGATTATTTTAATTATGAGACCAAAGGAGTGGTTTATATAGGTTTATGCTCAGAATGTAATTGTTTCTATGTGGGAAAAACAGAGAGATTATTAAAAAGGAGAATCTATGAGCATAAATATGAAATATCAATAAGAAAGGAAACAAATGCTCTATATAAACACACCATGGTCTGTCCCAATGCAAAATTCCACTTTATGGTTTTAGAACAAGTTAAGAAAGATGTGAGGGGGGGCTTGTGGGAAGAGAACTTGGAGTTCAGGGAATTATGGTGGCAAATTTCCCTTGATGCTACCACCCCCCAGGTCTTAATGAATTTATTTCTATTGTACCACTTTTAAAATTAAAAGCAGGAAAATTATAAAGTTTTAACACGCAATTTGTAATACAACCAGCAGATGGCAGGCTATTCTTATTTATTTTAAGCTTATTTTATACTTCATTCTAGTATTTTTTATTCATTTAAGAGAATTTATTTATACTATTTATTCATGGTCACAAAGTGTTATTAAACACCACAAATTGATTTCTATATTAAAAGGTTTTAGTTTTTTAAAAAAAGTTTTAGTTCAATTTTATTTATTCAATTGAAAAGGGTTTTAAAGGAACCTAGTTAATTCATTGTTTTAATTAATGTATTCATGTGATTGGTTAATTTATTCAATTTATGTATAAAAAGGTTAGTTTTTTAGTCAGAGTTTATTTGAAGAAGTCATTGTAGTAGGACGAAAACACAGTTGTAATTAAGGCATTAATGTATAACTGTTTGACGTGACCTTTGTGGATTATTCAATAAATTATCAACTTCATCCAGGTTGTCTCCAGCAGTCCGTGGCACTTTATTCACTTATTAGTTCCCATAGATGACATTTGTGCTGCAGATTCTGTCCCATTCACTGATATAGATGGAAAATGCATTAGATAAGATAGGTATATACTTAACCTAATGCTAGATCTGTGCTGTCATTATCAGTTCAGCTCAACCTTCCTCCCTTCATCACCCTTGCCAAAATAATCGCATACAGCTCTTAACTGACTGATTGGACCTGTCCAGGGCCTTATCATTTTTCCAGCACTGAGCTAACTTTTCCCCCATTCTCATTTTTGACAGGATATGAATTGTTGTTTTGAGTCTATTAGATAGGATATGAGATATAACTGGGCAAACTCAATCTGAAGTATTGCAGGGGCATAAAGGAATTGTAGGCAAAGGAGGTGCCAGAGCACCAGATCCAAGAGCTTAGAAAAAAGGCACTGAGGATGGATCCAGTTTGATCTGATAACCCATTTGTTGAGCCAGACAGATAAAGATAACACAGATCTAGCATTATGGTAAGTGCATAACTTTAGTTTTTTACATGTCTGCTATACATTTCATACCCTAAGCATAACTGCTGTGTTTTCCAGAAGAATGCAAATAAAAACATCATATTTCTTTTAATTTGCCAGAAAATGTTCACTGATTCACAATTCATTTCATGCCTCCAAAAATGTGCACAATGCAGATATAAACTTCCTAGGAAAAGATAAGTTCTCACATATTGTTAGTTTACCTGCTGCAGGTTTTACAGGTCTGAAGTGTAGCTCACATATCTGTTAAAGAGTCTCACTCTGAAAACAAAGTATCAGACATATTCTCAGACATCATAAACAGGTGACAAAAATGAAAGGATAGCTTGTGGACACAATTCTTATGTAACTATAAAATAGCACTTCCTCAAGTGAAGAAAGTTTTGTCTCTGTTACAAATGCTTACAAAAAATTCAAAACACACACAAAATTCAAAGTCCCAAAGTGAAATATTTTTCACAAGAACATGGTGTATTTGCAGAGTAATTCATCAAATAAGAAGATATGCATGTTGGGTAACCTTTAGGACTAATGCTACAGGTGTTGGAACTGTTCAGCAAATAGCAGATAAACTTTACAAGACAAGGGCACTAACCCTTTCCCATCATGCAGCATGGTTGCTAACCCTTTCCCATCATGCAGCATGGTTGCTAACCCTTTGCCATCATGCAGCATGCATCCTTCACTCTTCACATTTCCTATCTACAGTTAGTTTTTTTTTGGAAGAAATAGCCTCATATTGCCTTTTTAAGTATTTCCAGTATATTAAGTAAATGTTTTGGCATCTTTACAGTAATTATGATCATTTTTTTCACCTTTTATTTTCTTTCACTGACAGTTAAAACTTTCTCTAAAAATGGCCATTCTGTTAAAGTTCCTTTTTCTTTTCTTCTGTGTGGCTGAGCCTAGGGTTTTCCCACCAATTTTAAGATGTCCACGATTGTTTTCACTAGATGTGCCTGTAGCTAAATGATTCTGTCTGCCAACTTGCACAACAGGTGTTTATCTTGTCCGAGGAAATATCGCAATGTTTCCTGTAGGTTTTTGACTTGGGTTCAACAGCACAATCAGAATAAAGTGGAGAAAGGCTCTTCAAGCATTTTTATTCATATTCTCAGGGCCCTTCTCCTTTCTTTAATAACAAAAATGTTATAAAACTTTAGTTTCTGTTCCCATCTTCCTCTCCTTTTGCTAAACAACTTTTACATGTTTTCTTAAAAAGCAGGCTTTGCTTTGCTTTGCAGGCCTGTGTTACCAGAAACAATGATTGCCCCCTCCACCTCATTACCCCACTGAGTGAATTCCTCTCCTTCTACTTTACTGTAAAGAGTTTGTCCCAAGCTGGTTATTAATGTCAGAAATCTGAGAATTTAATAAAAGTCTCCTCTGTTTTAGTGAAGTCCACTGCTCTTGTATTACCTCAGTCCATGCCAACTCTCTTTTTTCCTTTTTTTTTTTTTTTTTTTTTGAGCCCTGACACTCCCAGGTCACTCAGGTAGTCCCTCGCATACTAAACTATTGATTATGACAAATTAGCTAGGGCTAAAAATTAAAAAACAAAACATGTCTGTCTCTAAAGTTGGAAAATCAAGTTGGTCGGTAGGAATACTTGTTATGATAGATAACAAGTCAAAACACAGTCCATATAGGACTGGTCATCACCTTGGTGCCAAACAATCAAAACTTCTAACCTTGTCCCTCAGAAATAATGCACCATTTAGTTTTGTTTTCCTTTTTAGTGCTACCTTCACTCCAGCATCTGTAAAATTTCATTGGTGCACACTCTAGCATCTGTGAAGTCAGTATTTCATCACTGCTCACACTAGCATCTGTGAAGTCAGTATTTCATCACTGCTCACACTAGCATCTGTGATGTCAGTGTTTCATCACTGCTCACATTAGCATCTGTGATGTCAGTGTTTCTTCACTGCTCACTCTGGCACTTGTTCTTCCATCTTTGCTTCACATGATGCCATCTGCCTTATGTATACCCCTTCAGCACTGATTTTTCCAATGAGATACCGTCTACCATCAGCCATGCTACAGATGCTTTATTCCTTTCTGTTGTCTATTGTCATGACCCAAGTATTTATTTTGTTGTAGTCTCTATGTCAGGACACCAGTAGCAGACCTGACAAGCCACAGGTTCCTGGCATCAAGATGTTGGGTACCTGTGTACTCCATTTCTCTGATGGCTGTTTTTCTAGCACACATTTTTACTTCATTTTCCCAAATTTCAGGTTTTCTCAGGCACAGCCCCTAAAGCAAATGCTTTCTTATAGCATATTCATTATGAATTTAGCTGTGCAGTGTCCCCCCATTTGACAGGCAGAGCCGCCTATCCCCAACGTCTCTCAGGTTCTTTATTATCCCCTCAGCTAAGAGGACCCTATAAACCTGAGATTTTGAACAACCTGAGAAGATGCTTAGAAGATGCTTAGAAAATGTTATCTAAGACTAAGCACATTAAACAGTCATGGATCCCAGAAGAGAAGACATGGACAATGAAGAGTAGACCATATAGAAATCATGTGTGTCCCACCACCTTGGCTTAAATCCCTCCTTGTAGTAACCATTGGCTGCATATGACTGCTGTTCAGGGATTAAACATGACTCTGCACATCAGCATTTGACATGCAGTCAATATGACCTAATTCAGCTGCATCCTTCTATACCCTGATTTGCCAACAGGGATCAGCAATGCAGTAGACCTAGTGACCTCTCTTCCCTAGAGTGGGCAAGCTATTCACCTCTCCTTCTAGCACCCACGTTGATAATCTCATTTGGGTCATCTAGACTGCAGACTCTGTGTCACAGGGTCAGACCTGAGCTACAGTGTTCGTGAAGTTAGATATATAAGTAATAGCGGTATAAGGTACAGTTTCAAAGCCTATTCGTGAATTTAAAAGTTTAATAGTGAGTTACACAATTCATTTTTTTTTGTCAACATCATACATTCATTTTGAAAGTGTTGAAATTTGAACTATTTAGTCTAGCATTTCTGATTGGAGGTGGTTCCCAGCAAGATCATAAGCACAGAGACCAGGTTTCCTGGTTATTACCAAGAAGTTGTGGTCACTTGTATGATGGATCACAGCAATCCTTACTGTCTTCTTTTTCTTCTTCGGGAGCAGCCAAAAGAAGAAGAAAAAGAATCCTTACTGTATGCCCAACAATTCCATTCTGGAGGCAGTCCAAGCCTCCAATCAATGTCCAGGCATGAAGAAACATCTCCAAGGGCAAGTGGATAAGTGGATCCAGCAGTGACATATATGCATTCATTCCCTCCTTGAAATCAGTAGCTCTCTTTGCCAGACATCACACCCTGTCAGTAACCATGGATGGGGAAAGAGGTGTTAAACCTATTGCTTGTCTGCAGTACATAAGGATATTCAGTCTGTGATTGTATCATTATATACAATGGTTAGTCAAACTTGGCAATAAAAGTATTTCTTGAAGGCAATTCTGCCGAGGTACCAGAAGCAACAGTAAAAGTTTCAATTTTATGCAGTTATTCTGCCGTGGCACTGTTTGTTTCTTTTTTTTTGTTTTTGTTTTTTTTTTATTTTTGCCAGTTTGGTAGTAGTTTTGTATTTCAATAAAAGTATTTACCTATAATCCCAGTGAATAAATTACACAGCAAAAAAAAAAAAAGACAATTAATTACTGCTGTAATAAACATACCATTATAGTTAAATAAATCCAGCAGTAAAGTAATTATGTATAAAAACAAGGTCTTAGTGCCTAATAGTTAATTAATTAGGAGCTGTTCTCTTAGTAAAAGTTAAAAGGGGCTGTGCAATTTATATGACCACTCCCCAGCTATGATTATAAAATATATAATGGCTTTTTCAGTAAAAGTTTGTTTATACTTGGAATGAAATTCAGAGTAGTGAGTACCAGAAAATTAGATCCAAACAGTAAGAAAGCTTGGTCATTACAACTGAGCTCATTACAGGCCTCCAAAGGGAGAAGGCATAATTAGGAAGGAACCTAAGATTACAGTTTTTCATAACAGTCTCTTTATTAATAATGTGCAAGTGTCTAATTTAAACATTAGTGATGTTAGTACGAGATCTGATTATTGTTGGACTGGAAGCCAACAGACTAGATAAAACTGAGTAGGGGTGTTCAGTTAGGTGTGAAGGTTCTCTGTCTTAGAGATCAGTTTTTGACTAGTGTGCCTTTAATGCAGAGTCTTCTTTTCCTCCCTGTGTATATGTGGGTTTCTTTTCACATCTAAAACATGTGTGGTTTGTGGATTGGTGATTCTAAATTGTTTTAGGTGTGTATGTAGTGTCTGTGATTACACAACTTATTCAAAACTCATTTCATTTAATCACAGTTCATAGAAAACATTCTGCGCAACAAATATACCATAAAACCGTTTTTACTTGTTCAGCTATAATACATTTGAAATATATGCAAATAATACTAGTGAGACTAGTAGGCCTGTAGTTCTCAGGGTCAGTCTTTTCCAAAAATGGTATATGCATTGGATCATCACAGGGATGACCTTTATGCAAGGGCACCACGACTGCCATTGTTCATCATCCCCACTGTTGCAGTAGTCTTTAGGCTATATGAGTTGTGTCTTATCACAGACACAAAACCGGAGTTGTGTCTTGTCACAGACACAAAACTGGTCAGCTTCCAAAAGCTCTGGTTCCCTTTCACACTTCCACTCTGAAGCTGAAAACAGTGAAAACAAGGCTCCACAGAAACTGTAATATCCAATTTGTTGGAATAGCATATATAAGGCTGTTGGGTAATATGCTGTGTTATTCTGAAGAAGTTTCTATTCAAGAGACAAAAGCACTCAATAAACGTTGCTTGTGTGGATTGGATCCTGGTCTCCTGCTTTTTGGATATTCCAATCTGATGCTGACAGGTCTGCCATGAGGAGGAAAGATCAGCAGCCAGAGTGAAAACTTTCTTGATGCTTCATGAAGACACATAGTATTTCATTGCTATCAGAAGTTTCCTGTCAAGGACTGCTATTTTTAGCTACGGCTATTTTGGGGTCTTATTTTGTAACAAAATGTACTGCTTATGTAAACTTTTGATTATTTAAAGAAAAGTTTTATCTGAGTAAGTGTTTTATTCTGCTATGGAATATGATGGGTTATGTACGGCATGTGTTCATGCTGTGACAACTTACCTGCATTTTTTCTGTCAGATTACATTTATTCTAAAGGCGTTTCTAACAGGAAATTAGTATGCTGCTTGTGTATTACGGTGTTGTGGTGACTTTGAATGTGTGTGAAAGTGTAAGTGTGCTCGTTGTGCACACTATTTGATAACATACCTTCCAAGTGACTTACTGCAGTGTTTCTGACTACATCTGAAGCACCATCCTTGGTCACAACATGAATACTTACACTGCTGCTACTGGTCTGATGTCTGCAGTTCCTAGAAAGACAAAAAAACTCACCAATGAGCTCTTGCTGACTTTGGGGGCTCAGTCTTCAAATCAGCTGATGATGGGTGACTCTATAGTGGCCACCAGTCATTCCTCAGGCCACACACTTACCTCTCTGGCTACCTTTGGTGTAGTCCTTTCAGCAACCGTGAACTAGGGATCAGCCACATCCTCATCAGCTGTTTCAGTGTCCAACCTTGCATGGGAGATCCATTTTTGCTGGGGCATGTAGATATACCAGGGGATGTTGGTGAATGTGATTGACCAAAAAGATCTCTTGATGATCAGATATGTTCTCCAAGCTGGTAAGTGAAGATAGCTATAAAGAAAAAAACAAAAGGTTAAATACTGTTTATCAGAAGCTATGTTATTCATAAGAAAAGATCATTTTCTTACCTTGGCCAAGAATTTTTACAGATTGTCAGTCCTCGTATAGAGAATTTAGTACCTGTAAATCAAGTTAGTAGAATTATTCCCAAGGATGAAGTTACATAAACATAAACAAGGTTTCATTGCCTGCATAATCTCAAGCCCCGAACTTTAATGCTGAGGAAAACCAGCCCTCACAACATCCTTTAGGGGAAGTTTCTTTTTCTCAGATTATTTCCAGGATTGGAACAAACTGATATCCCCCTACATTCAGGAGATGTTATTATATGTTACAAGTGGATACACCTCATTCTATACCTGTTCTTCCTCTAGTGCCAATCTTGGAGGGTATCTATAATGCTGCCTGTCGCAACCCTGATTCACAACGTTCAGTTCTGAAAAATAGCAGATAGGCTTTACAGAGTGTTGCAAACTTAAAAAAAAGCATTTGTTTTCTTACCCTAGGTTTGACCCTGCAGCAATCCTGGAATCTATGCCAGCAGGAAACTCCTGTTATCATCCAACCCTATCATTATTTAACCTGACTTTCTGTTAATGTTTCCACTTCACTGATACTCCCTGTGATTCTCTAGCCATTGTGCCATCCACTTGACTATTTTTTTCCACTGCATATCACCCTTTTCAGCTTGTTCTTCAGCCTTGTGTCCTGTAAATGATTTAATTCCTTATGTTTAAGAATATTTTATGCTCACTATTCATGTATCTATTTTGACTGCAGTCCAGTATAAGGTTTATGTGGCATTTTCTGGCTATGAACCCATGTTGTTTGTACCCCAAAAATTGTCCAGCCTTTCCAGCAGTACTTTTCTGAGCTACTCTAGACAGACTGTCCAGCTGATATTTCAGCAGGTTGATTTTTATGCCAGTCCACAGAGGGTGATATTCCTGATCTGGAGTTCCAGTCTTTTTGAGTCTTCCTCTCTGTCCCAGGCTGTATATCCATGCAGCTTTTGCACCTTCCCTTCCCTGAGTAGCATTTTGCACCCTCTATCATTCCATCAGCCCACATCTGAGCTTTGTTGTCATTCCTCTTTTTTTCCAAGCAGGAACTACAGCCTCTTCTCTTTTCTGAAGATCATCATCATCATCAACAGCCACCTTTACCCATTTTTTTTACATGGGGTTGGAGTGGTGCACCAAGTGCTGCCATCTCTCTCAATTCAGTGCTACTTTCCAACCTTCTTTGACACTCCTGCCTGATTGTCCCAGGTCTTCTCTCTTGCTGTCCATCCATCTCTTGATTGGAGATTCTAATCTCCTATTGCCTTCTTCCTATTGCCCCCAAATATTCTTCGCCATATCATCTTCTTTTTTCCTGTACATGTGTGAACCACTGTAATCTGTTCTGTTTGACATTCTCTGTGAGTGGAGCTAATTTGACTTCTGCTTTGATGTTGCAATTTCTTGCCTACCACTTATCTCAGGCACTTCTTCTCCATCTCCTCTAGCTTCCTCAGTGACTCTGCCCAGGTTTCTGTGCTGTACAGAAGTGATGGTCACACTGCTGTTTTGTACACCTTACTTTTCAGCTTCATTGGCATTCTTTTCTCACATACTCCCTCTGACACTGTGTGCCAATTGGCTGCAGTGCATCTGATTCTAGGTTTGAGCTCCTCGTTCATATTTCCATTCTGTTTAGTGGCGATAAAGGTAAATAACTCATTCATATTATGTGCCTAATGATCTTCACTGGAACACTGTTACAGTTTTCCTGACTTATGGGATGTTTACTGCTAAGGATGTTGTACATCCATCAGTCTACAAAGCTTTGGCACCTTCCTCTCATACTGTATGTTTGACCTATAAGCTATGCAGGAATGGATGTAGGGTGCAAAAACCCTTAGAGTCTTCTTGTCAGTAGCCTGTGAATGAAGGCATTGTCTGCATTGCTGTTTGTTCCATCTACAGTGATTGTGGACAGTTAAGTCTTCCAACTACAACAATTGTGGACAGTTAAGTACCATGAAAAGGACCCTTCATCTTTATCTTTAATATTTGGTGAAATATTGTGCTTTTCATGACAAGAAAAAAAGGGAATTGCTACTGTGCTTGACAAATCTCTTATAAAAATAAAAACTTTCAGTGTATTTTCTGCTTAAGCCCTGAACATAATTATAAAGAGTGTTCTATTTGTTAGTCCTTTGTACAACAGACCATTCAAAGTCATGTCACTTCTGTGAAACTCTACATTGAAAACTAGTGACTTCAAGCATTGGATCATGGTAGGATAGCTACTGAGTCTTCATCATTGGATGTCCCACTTCAGCATAAAAACAACACTAAAAAGCTAAAAGAAGAGACCATGTTACCAGAGAAGTTTTCTTCTTTTAGTTGGTCAGAGTCAAATGTCTCTGTTGAGGCACTTGATCAGCCTTTGGACCATCCAACTCTCATAACTGTCCCCAGTCTAGCGCTATGCTAGGCCAACATGGTGCAGGACTCTCATACATCCAAATCAAATGACCAGATCAGCAGTTCAGCTGTGAAGGGAAAGTCAAGGCTGATTCTCTCTGAGTGAATTAAAGTGAATTCCACAAATCCTTGGCTAGAAAGACATCACTGGTAGCCTTATGGAGGTATATCCAAGTTGAAATCATCATTATACAATTTCCTTAGAGACTTCTAAGGAAAGGAAACCAAACAATAAGCACATTTCTCCTCCAGCTAGTCCAGCTCTATCACCTAGGAACCCCAAGAATAAGTGATTCAGTTTGTCTCAATGGCTTTTTAAAGTCCACATGGTTTTGCAACTTTTATATTTTCTTTCTTCTTCTGTTTCTATATCTCATAACAGAAAGAAGGAGAACTCCTCTATGAAGAACATTTCTCAGATTCAGATTCTGATGGCTTGGAGTATTCTACAGAAGTGCACTCTCCTGATGGCTATGAATCTGAGGTGGAAGACACAATGTCTAAGAATTACCCTCAAGAGGGCATCACTTTTGGCAAAACAATTTACAAGATGATGGAACATTTTAATCAGAAAAGTAAGCAAAAACTGATTCCCAAGAAAAGATATTATGACCTCAAAATAGCTTCCAAACAAGCTTTGCACCACAAAAATGGAGTACTGCAATGGTTATCTCATTTCACAAGGGTGGACCACCAACTGACACACAGAAGCTGCAGAGCTATTACTCTGACTAGTCTAATATGCAAGAATTATCATGGAAATGATAAACAAAGACACAGGCAAACTTCAGTGGGAGGTTGGCATAATGGTTAAGGTGCTTACCTTAGAAGTACAAGGTGCAGAGTTTGATTCTTGTATGGGATAATTGGCTAGGCTTAAAATGACCCATGAGGACAGTTAGCCTAGTACTAAGCTATGACTAATGAGCCTATGGACCCAACCCAGTTTGGCTTTGTCAAGGGAAGGTCATGCCTACTAAACCTGGTGGACTTCTTTGAGAAGGTCGCCAAGGCAATGAATGAGAGGAAAACGGTGCATACCACTTAACTGGACAAGGCATTCAAAAAATATCCCACTTGGGTATAGTTGACAAACTCATTGAATTGAGCATAAATCCTACATAACTCACTAATTGCTAGCTGGCTTGCAGACAGGACCCAGGAAGTCAGGATTGGTGATGCCACCTTCACTAAGATACTGGTCACCAGAGTGGTACTTCAAGGATCTTTACTAAGACTGCACTTATTTGTCATCGCCTTCTCAGAGCTAAAGGCTAATGTCAAGGGCCTTTGGCTGGCCAAGTTAGATGACTGCAAATTAAGAGCTATCATAAATTCCTCCCATGGCACAAAACTCTTACAAGAAGATTTAACACAGACAAATAACTGATGCCAAAGTCGCAGACTAAAGCTCAATACCAAGAAATATATTATAGTGCCTTTTGGGAAAACTGCCACCCAAGTTAATGCTCCATCAATAAGACAGCCTAAACAGTTGAACAAGTAGTCAGGGATTTGGGAACATATGTAGACAGTGATCTGTCCATTGACCAACATGTGACCAAGCTAGTAGGAAAATCATTCTATGTTGCCCAACTTCTAAGTAAGAGCATGGCATCCAGGTCCAAGGAAGTCACTTTATTTGGCCCTTATCAGATCAGTCATTGAGTATAATGCCCCCTTTGGCTTGTACTTGACCAGACATATACAGCAGTTGGAACACCCACAAAGGTTCCTTACCAGAAGAATCCAGCGTATAAACACATTGTCCTATATGAATTGCCTTAAAGCCCTATCTCTATACTTTGCCTCCTACATGTTACAGAGAGGTGATCTATGCCTGGCATGCAAGGTGTCCTGAGATCCAGCTCTGGTGTGCCTTTTGCAGATCTGCAAAATAAGCAGCAGCAGAACTACTACATCCAAGATTTAAATTTTGCATGTGATATAAACAAGACATATTGATGAGACAGATATGTGTCTGAGAGGTTCCCAACCATGTGAAACAAGGTCCATCCCTAACCCTATTAAAGCGTAACCTTGACCAATGGATGGGAAATCGGAAATTCACCCTGGGTGTAGCCACCATGTCTCTGACAGACAGAGGCAGGCAGTAATGCCTAAACTAATACCCCCTTCTAAAAACATCCTAGCTAACATATCCCCTCATAATAAATGTCCATGATACATAGGGACACAATTTTTGGATTGCATTGCTAGGCATATAAAGGTCCTGGTGGTCGTTAGCCTAGCATATACATATGAACCTTATACATATGGAGATGCCTAAACCCTCTGCTATTCCACCAGCCCTAGAAGCCCTGGAAAATACCTTTTTGTCAGCTTCTCCGTCTCTTGAACATATCATTTGCTCCCAGGACATCAGGCAGATTTTACAAAACACCTGATACTTATAAGTACTTGTATAAAAACTCTAATTCAAAAGTTGTGGTTATTTCAGTGGAATCGGATAAGGTCTTTAAGCTGCTTCCTTCCAATAATGCTTTACCAAATTGACAAAGATAGAAAGGCCATGAACATGCATGATAAAAAAAAGTTTACACTTTTGCTGTCCATTTGTGCCATTATATGACCAGATAGATGCTTTCTATTTTTGATAATATGGCCAAAGTTCAGTTGTCAGAAGGTATGCCTGACTCAGGCTGCAATTCATCCCTGATGATGTCAGACTACATGATGCACCTTTAGAGAAAGATAATCTGTCTGACAACTCTTCTGCTAAGAATTTTCCAAACGAGAGGTAAGGGGGAGGATTGTGCAAGGCTTTATACAGTTGTATCTTTCTCATTCTTATGTTTCAGAGGAACTAACCTTTCAAATCTGGACAGAGGCACCAAAAGCTGTTGAAGATTGGGAAAGTGGATGGTGAGAGGGGCACGTAGTTATTTAAAAAGGGCAATTTTTTAAAACTGCTTACTACCACAACATAAGTTCACTTGGAGGACATTTAAAGCTTAGCCAATTTCCCTTTTGGTGCTTGAATTAACATTTCCTGATTGGTCTTATCTATCCCATGGCTAATAATTGTATATTAGTCCTAGTGAGAATAACTGTGATCATACTATACATAGTTTGAGGGGACCCATGTAAGGGATGCAGCGTTTAGGAATTGCCTCTATCCATTAGTGGTAAGAGGGGCAATCCAGGAGTACATTTTCTATTACCCATCCTTAGATCCAAGTTGAATTTGAATATGGACAGGGATGAGTTTTGTTTCACTTGAATGGATTGTCTGTTCCGGAAGAGTGGTAGCCTCTGTGATACATATGCGTCTAATTAAAACATTCAGTTTAGATGCCTGGACTGAGTATTTCTGATGCCATTTAACTTGCTGATGTTCAGTAGGTCCATCAGTATTGGGTTGGAGAATGTCTTGTATGCCAGACACAGGTCACCTCTAAGTACTCTGTAGGATACTGAGCATAGTGATAAATCTTTGAGGTGGTCCATGCAAGACCTATTGTTTAAGACTTGTATCCTTTTAGTAAGGTATCTCTGTGGGTATTCCAATTGTTGCGTGGGTCTGGACAGATACATGCCAAAGTGGGCATTATACAAAATGAGTGACCTATGAGGGCTTTGTAAAGTGGGACAATAACATCTCTAAATCTAGTCACAATCAATGTGTTTATAAGCTGTGCAATATAGAAAGACTTTCGTATGACTCTGGGCACATGTTTTTCAAAAGTTAGGTCATTAGGTTACTGTACACACAAGTTCCCAAATGCAAACAACTGGGTCTGTTCTCAGGGGGTATTGTCAATTTGGCAGTTCCCTGGAGTAGATGACTTCCCAAAGGATAAGATAATGTATTTTTTGGAGTATAGTTTCAATTCATGATTCTGGCACCACTTATTGTTTAGGACAAACTGTCCTGCATGATGGTTAAGTCATTTGGGGAGTCAATAACTGCACCTAGGTTGCAGTCATCTCAAACTTAGTTGTCCAAAGCCCTTTGGTATTTCCTTTTACTTTTGAGATGTAAATGCCAAAGAGAAAAAGTATCAGTACCAAACCCTGGGGGACTCCATTGGTGATTGGTCTCTCCCTAGTTTAACCTCCTGCATTCTGTGAGCAAGTTGGCAATCCAACTAGTGATATAAGTGTTCGCTACTAGATTACTCATATTTTGTACTACACCTGAGTAGTGGATTTGGAATGAAATAGTGAAGTGTCAGTTGAAAAAATAAGCGGTTTCTTTCCTTTACTGTCAAACACAGAACAAAGGTGCTTATTTTTTTATAACTGACACTTTGTTGTTTCATTCCAACTTCTGATCATTTATAGTATATAACAGTGCAAAAATACTAGAGCTGGATCAGGGTTAAATGGGGCCCTAGGCAGGGTAATAGACTGGGCCCCCCAGAGCAGCCCCTCCTGCAGCAACCCCCTACCACTCCAGCAGCAGCCTCCTCCCCAGCCAATCCAGTGTTCCATTACGTGGCTATTTCTCCTCAGTTGCCATAAACACTGTTCAAACTTGTCAGCGTGCACACTGTTTTTTTATTTACTAATACAATGATTACAGAAATTGAAATAAAATACCACAAACACTGAGCCATTTGCTAAACAAACAATACAGTCTCGCAATGAAAACAGACTTAGCATGAGTAGTAAACTTCTCTGCCCTTGAAACTCACATTCATTGAAACGGCATGAAAACCCACATTCATTTTGCATCTGACCAGTGGAGGATTAAGGTTACCTCTAGGCTGTTTTCAAACCATAGGCTTCTTACACATTTTTAGGGCCATGCATACATGTATGCATTCTTTGATTTATCTTCCCGATTGTATTACATTATATTCCTTGTATAATACAGCACCACTTGTTAGAATAGGTTTTAGTTTTGTAGTTTGAATAGTCTTCTAGTAAGCAATGAAACGAAATGGGAGATATTGAAGATGGTTAACCCACTCTTCGGTTCGCGCAGGAATGGGCATGGCCTGCTTGACTGACAAGGTGGCGGGCAGTGTTTCAATATGTAAATGCGCCATGATTGACACAAAATGCATTGTAATATAGTATTTAGGGCTTCAAAAACAGTTCTTTAAAGAGCAAGACATCAGCAATGCCTTTTACTGCAAAAGAAGCAGCGGGTTTGAAATTATTATGTAATGTTTTGGCAGGCTCCTTTGCCAGACACAGCCCCTTACAAAATATTCATGCACACAACCAACTCCATCCTCTTCAAAATTATTACTTTTTCTCCTTTTTCAGGAGGGCAAGCCCCCCTTCACCCCCTTGTGGGGCGCTGCGCCCCCCACACCCCCTACTGAACAAGTGCTGTGCAACGGTACTGCTACTGCAAACAATTTCAGCCGTTAATAACAATATTGTTTAGAGAAACAGTTTTGACTGTTGTGAACTCTGCCCGATTGACTGACTGAAATGCGATGTACAACATGCATTTTAGTTTTATGACTTATGTCCCTTGTAAAAGATTTCTTTTTGGTAGTGAATGTCTACAATGTCTACAATAAAACATTGGGTTGCTTTCGGCACAGATGCTGAATATTAATTGCATTGCAATGTGTCAGGAGGGGTTTGGGTGGGGCTTGCTACTGTGCATCTGGTGGGTTAACCATCTTCAATATCACCACAAAATGTATGAACCAATAATGACAAAACTACCCATTTCAGAAAATTTCAACCATGAATGACCACTCAAACGTCTGTCATTACAATACACCAATATCAGTAAATAGGTAAAATCTCTGCAGAAGTAAAAGTCATCTAAATAATTCTACATTAAAGGGATCTGTAATTAATGAAGAGGTTGCTGCTAGCAAAGAACTTTATATTTCATGGTTTCATCTACAAATAAAGTGGCTGTTGCCCTTGAAGAATAAATTGCCTATGTTACATTAAAAAATGCTAAGCTAGTAATATTGCAATAGGGAATGGATGGCAAACTGATTCATAGGTTCATAGTTACCAGATAACTCCTCCAAAGGAGGACATTCACAGGACTGTAGCATTCACTTCCTTTAAAGTACAACACAGTACAGTATCAGCGATCCATCTGCATACTGTGGAAGTAGAACCCACAGCCTTCTGCATCAAAAGTATACTACCTGTTGTGCTACTAACAATGCAGACTTGGCATAAGCAGCACCAAACTTCTCTTCCCCTGAAGCTCTCAGCTCTTTGTAAAATCCACTTGACAGTCAACTATATCTCTCAACTTCACAGCACAAGAAATATGGAAAAAGCCAACATTTATTTTGGGGGGGCAAAAGCCCAAAATCAGGGACACATTTTAAACATTGCTTGTATAATCTTAAAAAGTTGATAAAAATAAACTGTTTTGTGTTACCATGCATTTTCTGAAAGACAGGAACACTGAAACTTAAAGGGCTATCATTATTTAGTCAATTCAGTTCTCACTGATCTGCCAGAAAACCACAAATTGTAAGAGTAACAGACCAAAAGTATGAGCCAAATATTCTGAGAAGATCTGGACAGTTGAGAGCTATAGAATCAACTCCTTGAATCACAAGTGGTGGTGTGGGTAGAGAATTCAGGCTCTTACATACACACATACATTCACACGCACATGCAAGCACACACACGCGCACACACACACACACACACACACACACACACACACACACACACACACACACACACACACACATGGCACAAGCAACACAGAAGCATTTCAGGCAGCAACACTTGGGCACTGGAAGCATGATAAGAAAAACACTCGGGCAACGGGCAGCTACAAAACTCTCTCCATATCTGGAAGCTCTGGCAGCAGTGATCCTCACACTTACTATGGAACAGCTAGTTTAAATTCCACGCATGTAAGTTTGATGCATGTATGGGTCCTCCTTAAAGAAGACACTGCCACTATGGAGTTTTATTGTGTTTTTTTTTAATTGTTGAAGCCTGCCATCAGGGTCCTATGTCTTACAGCTGTAAAAGTGGGGGGGGGGTCTGGAGTATATTTTAACAAATCCCAAACATCTCAGCAAGAAAGTAAGACATTTTCAAATAAAGAAATCACAGGACTATCCAAGGTCTGAATTTAAAGGATCTATGAGATCTTTTAATGACAAAAACAGCAATGTCTGACTATCTTCTACAGCCCTCTCCCTCCCCTCCACCTCAGCCAAGCCTTTCCCAAGATAGCTGGGAAACTTTCTCTTTCCCTTCCCTTTTGGAAAACAATAACCTCATATGTTTAGGGTTTGGACATAATAAAAAACAGATGCAGATATCAGTGGATTTCTCCTCTAGTACCTTCAAGAATTCCTCAGTTCTCTTCAGATCAACAACAACTTGCATTTCCAACCCATTAAGATATGTTTCTACAAGGGGTAATATAACCTTCTTTTTTCCTCTCAAATAGGGTTAGGATTTTACTCCACACTTTTCCTAGTTCCATGGAAAGAGGGAATGTGGAGACCAATTTTAGATTATCCAATCTAAACACCTTTCTGAAAGTTCAAAAATTCCAAATGGTAACCCTCCAAAACTATTTTATTTTATCTTCCCTGTCACCTTGGATCTGAAGGATGCCTACCTGCATATCCTTATTTACACAAAACACACACCGTTTTTAAGATTTTGTGCATTGCAATATCTTTCTACTAGTTCTTTCTTTGAGAATGTGGTGCACATATTCTCAAACTGAAGTTAATAGTGTAGATATATGTGTTTACTTGATTTGGTTTTTTCCTAATGTTTTTATGTAACTTAATAATTAAACTTTTTTAAACAGTTTTTATTCTGTATGTATAGAGAATGTTCAAGCTTTTGCTTAGTTCATATGGATTTCTAATCCTCTTGGTGGAAGTGTTTTTAGAAACATGCCCTCCTAATGCTGTTGTTTTTAACTGTTTTAATTGTTTTATAGAATCATTGAATGTGTTTAACTGCTATTAAACAATTAAGTGCTTTTGGGTTTTGTATATAAAGATGCTCAGTTAGTTGAAACTTTTATGGTCTGAAGAAGCGTACAGGAAGGTACGCGAAAGCGCTTACCACATCTCAATAAATCATTTGTTATTTAAAAATTGTACAGAGTCGTGTTGAGTCCGTAGTTTATATTTTATCACAGTTACTTTTGTTAACCACGGTCTCTTCGTTGTAGTGGTTTTTACTTATATATATTTTTTCGGCTTATTTCCGCTACAACACACGACATGACTACTCCTAATGTTGAACTTGACTATGTGCCAGAACCGAGGATTCCAAGGAGAAAAGAAATGTGGACAACATTTCTCTGTGATGGACTTAATCCTTTATTGGATCTGGATTTGAAAGCACCGAATGGTAACACTATTGAGACTAACAATGATAACTTAGAAGCCTTTAATACCAAGATTAAAATCTTGGAAAATGATTTGTACAAGTTTCAATGTTTAAACTGGCAGAGAAAACATATGGAAGCCTGTGTACGCTTCAAATTGATCCCTAGAGGCATGCGTATACTTTGTATGTCCTCCTATGGTGATGCTCATCCCTTCCTGCTTAAGCGATGGCAGGAGATTAATTTGGAAGCCAGTATGCAGTATGTTCGACTCCTTATAGACTATTTTAGTCCAATAGAAAAAGAGTTACTCTCTAAAATTAACATCCTTCAACAAGAACTTACTGAAAGTTTTCTTGGTGATCAATATCAGAGAAGAATGGATAGTCTGTTTAGTCAAGTGAGCTCATACGCTCTCCGATTGCAGCAAATTAAACAAAAAAAGCTACAACGTGACTTTGAAGACTTCTCTTCGGGGAATGTCTTCATTTGGCCAAGAAAAGACTCACCTAACACACAGGCTCGTATGCAGACACCAAGTGTGGCGCCGCATGATGACACAATCGTAACGACAACAGAGCTGGTATTGGCAACGTCAAGAGCTGTTCAGGAGGACAGCTCGAGAGAGAACTTTACTACACCACCAGAAGTCCCTGTAGTAGCAACGGCTACGTCGACCCCTCTTCCCAACCAGGAAGCGTATCGGAATAAACTTGGACATAAGAATCTAGGTGCTATCCCCAAAAATGATAGCACGGCTTTTTTACCGTATCCTATAAAAAAGTTAGCGCCCATGAGAGAACGCCGGAACAGCTGGAGCAAGAAAAGAAAGCTATCGGAAGACAACGAAGCCTTCCAGAGAAGGAGACATTACCAATAAGGAACCAGCTTTTCTTTAATATGTCCAGGTATGTGCTCTCTGCCCATGATGAAGAGCTTCTTAATAAGGGACTGTCTTTTGTCCCGTCGCAAAGTAGTGTTTTGTCCGAACTATTGACTGACCTTAGAATGTTTGGGCGTTCTATAGCCCTGAAAATTTTATTCAAGTCTAAATCCATAGAAACAGATAATAGTGTTGCTAACGCTGTTAACTTTAAAAAGAAAAGCTCGTTTTTTCCAGCAATACCTGGTCATGTTGAACTTTTTATCAAACTATGTGAAAAGGAACTGTATGAATACTACATGAATAATAAGAGAAAATGTATGTATTTCAATATGACAAGTGGTATGCATTCCTCTCTTTATAATTTAATGAATGACAACAGTTTAGTCTTTAGACCAGTAGACAAAGGGGGTGGGGTAGCTATATTTGATAATTCTGTATACCAGACTTTAATGTATGATATGCTAAGAGATCATAGTACATACAAGGAAATTGATAATTTTGAGCTGTCAAAGATTTTAGCCAGAGTTAAAGATGAGATTTATGATTCACTTATGTGTGGCCAAATTTCTGAGGAACTCTATGATTATTTTACCATAGAAAAAACGCTTTTACCTGTCATTAAAGGACTGCCTAAAATGCATAAAGGAGTCATACCTCCACCTATTAGGCCGATTGTTGCTAGTGAGGGATGGGTAACAGAAAAGGTATCAGTCTATATAGAAAAAACTCTAAGACCTATAGTTAACAAAATTCCAAACATATTGAGAGATACTTATCATCTTTTGGAGTCGTTAGACTCCATTCATAAAGAATTAGTTAAGGGACAACACCTACTGGTCACATTAGATGTGACTAGCCTTTTCACCTCCATACCTAATACGGAAGGAGTCCAGGCAGTGAGGGAACTTCTATCAACATTTATATGCTTAAAAAATAATGATGTTATCCTTATTTGCCAGTTGTTAGATCTAGTTCTCCATAATAATGTGTTTGTTTTTGAAGGGTGTTTGTACCTGCAGACATCGGGGGTAGCCATGGGCACTCCTAGTGCAAACACCTATGCAAACTTGGTCATGCATAAGTGGGAAAGAGATTTTGTTTTTACTCATCCATCATTTAGGAAAATATTGGCCTACTATCGTTTTGTGGACGATATTTTATTGGTTTGGGAAGGGTCTGAAGAAGAGTTTGTTGAATTTAAAAATTATCTGGAAACTACCACAACATTTCTTAAATTCACAGCGCATATGTCCTATGAATCAGTGAGTTTCTTAGATGTGTGTCTCAGTATAAACAATGGTAAGCTAAGCTCAACCTTATTTAGAAAAGCCTGTTGGAGAAACTCTATACTATGTTATGACAGTATGCATCCCCGCCATGTTTTTAAGGGGATAGTAAAGAGTCAGTTCATTAGAATATCTAAAATTTGTAAAAGCAAAGATGATTTAACTCGTGAAGCAGACATTTTGGAGAGTATCTTCCTTGAAAGAAAATATGAAGAAAGGTTAGTGAAAAATATTAGGTCACAGGTTTTGAAAGAAGCAGGAGCTTTAAGATTACCATTAGAGAATAATTTTACACATAACACTGAATATAGAAATTCACCTCACACTATAGGAAAACTAAGTTTTTTCACTACCTATACCAATGATAGTCCAAATATCAGGAGAATAATTAATAATAATTGGAAAGTGCTTTTGACTGATGACTATACGCAACAGTTGGTAGGTAAGATACCGCACTTTGTTTATAGGAGCAATAAAAGCCTTAAAAGAATGCTCTGTGATAGACCTAGCAGAATGGAACAGAAGTTGGTTGAGAAAGCAGGCACCTATCCATGCAACCGCTGTAACTATTGCAAATTTATTACTAATGAACAAATCTTCACACATCCTGAAACAAGATATGTCTTTGAGCCAAGATTTTTAGCTACCTGTGACAGCTCGGGATTGATTTATTTAGCTACCTGTGTAAAATGTTCAGCATTTTATGTTGGCTTAACGAAACGTAAGCTTAAAAATAGAGTGTACAACCATGTTTATGATATCAAAAAACTAAATGAATTGAATGCCCTAGCGAAACATGTACAAAGCTATCCAGGTCATTCCTTTGTGTTTAGAGTCTTGGAAATAGTGGAACCGAACACTAGGGGAGGAGATTATATTAATTTATTAGAGCTCAAAGAATTAAAGTGGATCTTTAGATTAAAAGGGCATCATCATCCAGGTTTGAACCTCTACGTTTCAATCAAACCATATCTTAATGCACGCAGGTAATTGTTTTGATTTTCAAATGATTATAATATGTTTTTCCACCTATAGGTGTGAAGCAGTTTATTTGTTAGCATGATTTTATTCCTTTTTTGACAAGCCTGACACATCTGATTAACTTAGCATTTGTGCCTATTTTTACCTTATTTCCATACATGGTAGTAAATATTCCTCATATTTTTGTGTTTCTAACCTCCCTTTCTTTCCCCCCTCCCCCCCCTCTCTCCTTTTCCTTTACCTGAATTGTTGTATGGCCCCCTATAGCCACATACATTTGTGCATATATATACTTGTTCATGCATTTTTCATTTATAGAATGGTAAACAGCATATACATATGTTAGTTAAATTTGTAGGTTTCATTAATGAGTCATGAAGTAATGTACACTCATATAGTCTGGTTTTTGTTTACCAATACATTTTACTCATACATTTTATTCTCATATAGTTTTGCACATCTAAGTGCATTTACTTTTATTTGTTTGAATGTGGTGCACATATTCTCAAACTGAAGTTAATAGTGTAGATATATGTGTTTACTTGATTTGTTTTTTTCCTAATGTTTTTATGTAACTTAATAATTAAACTTTTTTAAACAGTTTTTATTCTGTATGTATAGAAAATGTTCAAGCTTTTGCTTAGTTCATATGGATTTCTAATCCTCTTGGTGGAAGTGTTTTTAGAAACATGCCCTCTTAATGCTGTTGTTTTTAACTGTTTTAATTGTTTTATAGAATCATTGAATGTGTTTAACTGCTATTAAACAATTAAGTGCTTTTGAGTTCTGTATATAAAGATGCTCAGTTAGTTGAAACTTTTATGGTCTGAAGAAGCGTACAGGAAGGTACGCGAAAGCGCTTACCACATCTCAATAAATCATTAGTTATTTAAAAATTGTACAGAGTCGTGTTGAGTCCGTAGTTTATATTTTATCACAGTTCTTTCTTTCTATTTAGTTCTTTTCCTTTCGGATTATCTATGGTCCTAGGATTTTTTACAAAATGCTTAGTTCCTGTCACAGTTTATGGAAGACTCCAATGTATCCACATCTCTCCATGAGTCTACCTTAAGTTGTTAACTGGCCACATCATCATCTCACAAAACATCAAACACAAAATAGCAAATGGCCAAAAGATTGCTATGGGCAGTGGCTATTTGCTCTTTCTCAGCAATAGTGCACTCTTGGAGTTGGTATACATACATACCCCCCACACACGTGTATGTATGTATGTATGTATGTGTGTGTGTGTGTGTGTGTGTGTGTGTGTGTGTGTGTGTGTGTGTGTGTGTGTGTGTATGTGTATGTATATATATATATATATATATATATATATATATATATATATATGGGTCTATTATGCTGACAGCCCATTTCACTGAAACCCATTTCGTTGACAGCTCATTTCATTGACAAACATTCTACCCCCCAATGTGGGGGGCTGTGCCCCCCACACACCACCAACTATATATAACAACTCCACAGTCGCACAACAGTGGGGGGGGGGGGCAAATCCCAGGTTTTTGCCTTGAATACTTTTGTCAATGAAATGAGCTGTCAACGAAATGGGTTTCAGTGAAATGGGCTGTCAGCGAATAGAAGTAGACCCATATATATATATATATATATATATATATATATATGCATATATAATTAGTAGGAGGTGAGGGTATGGGGCTTGCCACCTGCAAAAAATGTTTTTTTTTTATTTCTATTTGATATTTTTACCATTTTCTGTTTTATGATCAATGTTTTGCATGCCAGATGACACTTTAAACAATTTAAAATATTTCCCTGTCCCTACCTAGATGACTGCTTGATTACCCCACCTTGATGCAAAGCACTCTTCAGGACTTATGTTTTACAACCAATATTTTTCTTCAACTAAAATTTACTCTGAACATCATCAGGAATTCTGCCCTAGAACTTGACTCACTCTCTGGTGTTTCTGGAATGCTCCTTGACATCTCATCTATGATGACATTTCTTCTTTCAGAAAAGGTTCAGTTTCTGAGACCTTGCTTCCTATCCTTGACAAGCTTTCAAATGACCTCAGTAAGAGGGATTTTGGGAGCTTGGAGATTCACAGCATCCACAATCCAAATGATCTCACATACCAGACCTCACCTGAGGAAAACTCAGTGATATTGCAAATCAGTTTGGGCTCAGCATTGTCAACCTCTATCTTTTATAATGCCTCACTTGCATTTTGTGATGAAAGAACTGCTTTGGTAGATCATTCAGGTCACAGTCAATCCAGGGATTTTGTTGTTTGTCCCAGGTCCACAGCAAAAGTTCTCAAAATCTGCTTCAGATTTTGCATGAAGAGCCTATTCAAAATGTATCAAAGAACAAGGAGTCAGGGTCAGTCAAGAAAATAACAAACACATAAATAAGAGGTCTCTAATCTTTGCCCTTCAAAGTCTTCATCTTCTCTGGAACCCAACAGCACTTCTAATCCTAACAGACAACACTATGGCAGACAGTGCCCTGTCCCCTTACAGACTTCTGCCATGATAGCCTGGGACCTTTTCTAATACCTACTCTCCTTTATAGCTGCCACCTACTTACCAATCTAAACTCATCTCTTCTCACCAAACTAGAAGCCACCTACAATAAGGTTGTCAGATTCGCTACCAATCTACCCTACAAATCTCACCATTGTGTTTCTTTAAAGCAACTTAACTAGAATTCCTCCATCTTTTAAAAATGCATCAACTTAAGATCATCCATTCCATCTTATATCAGTCTAACTATTGTCCCAATCTTATCACTGTTATAACAACATACACCCCTGCAAGGCCATTACGTAGCTCTGACAAAGACTTACTACTGATTCGTAAACCAATGACTAAAATGGGATGCTTACTCTATAATTATAACCCTGCAGCTTCTTGGAACCAACTACCCCTAGAAATCAGATCACTTGATCATCCCAAACACTTCAAAACTGCTGTGCAAAAGTATCTTATGGAAAACTGGTACTGCCACTGTAGTCATCCCCCATGAATATTCCCCATCTTTTAACATCTACTATTACACTCTCTACTCCCCCCTCCCTCCCCATTACTCTCCTCTTCTTTCCCCTCCCTCCCTCGGTCTCTTACTATCACCTACCTCAACATGTGAAACTTTATCCACCAAATGTATAAATGAAATTGTTTAAAAATGTCTACTAAACCTTAAAATGTTTTTTTTTACTATGAATCTATGCATATGTATGTTTCTTTATACTCTGGATGTTAATTTCAAATAAGTCTGTAACAAATGTTTTTAAATAATACTATATCATAAGTAAGGAGCTTTTCTCCCCAGGTCTCTGCTGAAAATAAGCCTTTGGCTCAGCCAGACCAACCCGGTCAACATATGTAAAATAAATAAAAAATAGCCTGGGACCTTGCAATTTAAAAAAACCCATGGTGAGAGAACATAACTCAAATGACAAACTGCTTGAGCAGATCTAAGGCAGACTCTCATAAACTGGTATTAAGCTGAGAGGTCTTTCTTCAGATTGTCCATCACTGGGAGAATTCGTCGGATAGATCTTTTTGCCACCACTCTAAAAAAATAGCTCAGACTTGTTTTGTACCAGCTAGAACTTCCAACAATTAAATGATAATAAAATACAAACAATATTGCAGATTATGAATTTGTGTTCAAGACATGAATGTCAAGACGTTCACCTGAAGAGCAGAACAAACAACAGTTAACATGAATTTTAACATCCATTTTGAGAACACACCGCTACTTAGTTATGATCAGACGCACCTGATCATATTTAGTACAAACATGGAGGTGTAGCTTCAAAAACAAGTAGAAGCAAATGAAACAAGACAAAATTACAACCAGCGTCCAAAAAATGAGAAGGATTTATTTAACTTCTCTAACTTCTCTAGCGCCTCGGCACAACAATGCCTTCAATGGAGTAAAATATTTTTTCAACACACAACCACCTTATACACAAAACTGTTAAATAATCAACATCATTAATCAATCAAACAATTAAGCAACATGTAATCATATTAAAACCTTCCAGCTACATTCCACATTAATCCCATCTGGGATTAAAGTTCCATACTTTAAAATAAAAACTGCCTCTTTATACAAAAGTTTTTTTTGGTAACATTTATCATCTCATTTTGTTTTATGATTTTCTCTAAAACTGTACCCTGTAAGCCCTCAGGGTTACCACCATGACACTGTAAAAAATGTTGTGCAAGAGGACTTTCAAGTTTTTTATTCTTTCTATCTGTCACATGCTCCTGCAAATATAACTTGAAAGCCCCTTTGCTTTCCCCTATGTAAAACCACACGGACACTTCAAGGTATAAATTATACATTCTATATTACAATAAAATTTCAAATCTGTGTTCATAAATATAATCAAAGGTACGAACTATATATCCACACACTATACATTTACCACAGGGGAAAGTTCCCTTCTGTGTGGGAAAATCATACATCTTAACACTAGGACCCACAAACTTACCATGCACTAACCAATCTTTAATACTTTTACTCATCCAAAAAGAAGACAAAGGGGACTTACATAAATCTGCAAATTCCTTAAATTTGAAAAGATAGTTCCAATGTTGTCTTATAACTCACTTAAGAGGTCATGGTAGGAACCACACACATTTATGCTGTTCTTGGTCATTATACCTTCCATTATTCCCGTATCTATACCCAATTTTATCAAAATGCTCTTTCCTTACTTTATACAAAGAATCCTTTACTATACCTAGATCATATATTTTATGGAGGTGTAGTTTACCTGATATACTACTAGTTACAGAAAAAAGCATACAAGTGTGGACAGATTTTACAGCCTTGAAAACTGCAACATTTAGTGCTACCAGACAGAAAGCCAACAGCTTTAAATGCAGTTAGACACATTACCCTGACACACTTTTGTTATTAGTGTGGTAGTGCAAAGTGTTTTTCAGCTTTTAAAGGTTTCAGATCTCTAAAACGTGGTTCTGTGGAGGTTATCATATGTGCTGTAGCACAAGACATTACCATAACAGCTCTAAAATGGGGGCAACCATCTGCCGATTTCAGTGTGTATTAACCATGTTGTTATTATAAAACAATGTGCGCAATTTTGGTGAATAAGTAAAGGAGAAAAATAAACTAGTGTTACATCACAATGTTTACATAAAATGCAACTAAAACAAACTAGCTTATCCAATATGTAGTAATAAACTAAAAAAAAACACATTACTCTATATATATATATATATATATATATATATATATATATATATATATATATATATATATATATATATATATATACACATATATATATATATATATATATATATATATATATATATATATATATATATATATATACTTAGTTCAGTTAAAACTCCATATCTACATATATTTTCTTTATTTTTTTTTTGCATCCACATAAAATATTGCAAGTTAATCCATGCCTTTGAAAGAATACATATGCTGCAGATTAAATTACATATTTTTGTTTTCCTAAAGCATGATGTAAATTTCTTCAATCTCGCCTTTATTCTTACTGATTAGGTTCGGAGCCGATCCTTAGCTCCGAGTCGGCCTATTTGCAAAGCTTGAGGTCTCTAACAGCTCGAGGCCGAAACCCTATCCCATGATGCACCTCCACCTTCCCCAGATCTAGTTTGCCGCTGCAACAGATCGTGCGTCTTCTACGGCTCAGGCCGTATTTATTCAGATAAGTGTGTTCTTTTTGGAGTTTTTGGTAGTTTTCTTTCTAGATAAAGAATTGAGGGTATTCACCCAGAGGCTAGGCTATCCTTTCTTTATGTTTTTTGTGCTAAGTATATGAGAAAAATTCAAAGAACTTGTGCTCTCATTTCTGGCGTTAGGCCCTGTTGGTGCTTCTTTAGGTTTTCTACCCTATCCCATATAGCCGAATTAGGATTTCTTTAGTTATATTACTGCAGCCAGTTAGGCTTAATTTCTTTTGCAGCTTCAGGGTTTAAGAATTCGAGTTCAGACTTTCTTGTTTAGTCTTGGATATTAAAGTTTCTGGTTGAAATTGTTGTTGGGATATCTATATCTTATAGTGAATTAACTGCAAGGTCTATCACTATGTCTGAAAAAGCTAAGTCAGGGTTTAAAAAGTGCCCTAAATGCAATCAAAAAATGTCCATCACAGATGGCCACACCACCTGTGTTTACTGTTTGGGAGAGGTACATCTCCAGGAAGTTTGTTCCATTTGCCATGGATTCAGTGCCAGGGTTTTGGCGGAGAGAAAAAGAAAGTTAGTTGAACGTGGTCTTACCAAGTCTGCTTTTTAGTCAGACTTGGATACTGCTTCTCCAGGAAAACCACAACCATCATCTTCTGCTTCTTCTACTGCAAGTTCAAATCCAAAGGGCTCTTTGGTTCCAAAGATTTCTAAAAAGGTTCCTGTCTCGGTTCCACAGTCATTGGAGCCATCTATACAGGTAGTTGGTAGGAGCCAGTCCCCAGTCTTGGAACCAGTATCTCCCACCTTAAGATCACCAATTCTGGGCTCACTGGCACATTCTTCAGCTTCCTCTCGAGCTTCCAGACTTTCAGATTCGGACATGGATCATGTGGTATGGAGACTGTTAGAGAATCCAGCGGTGGCTAAAATTCTTTTGGCTTCGACTCAGGCAGCTTTGAAACTGATAAAGTCATCTCCCATACTTTCTGCTCCTCCTCCAACTTGAGTCGGGACATCGGAGCCAGAGAGAGCCATTTAGTTGATTGTGAAACCGGTTCTATCATTAACTCTTCCATGCACCTTGTATCATACGCAGCCGATGGCATGAGTAAGGCAGCAGGTACAGGAATAGCTCTTCAGAGAAATTCCTGGATGTGCTTATGTTCTTTTGTAGAACCTTTCAAGTTGTTCTTTGTGAACACCCCATTTGATGGTTCTTCCTTTTCCAGACCAAAAGTCAAACAGACCCTCACTAGATGCGAGCAAGATGGAAAGACTCTATCTGCCGTAGGAGTCCATTTTTCCACCCCTACTAGACCTAATCCTAAAGGTCAACGGCGAGGGAAAATGTGGTTCCACAAAGCCCAAGGAGCCTTTTCGAAGCCTCCTCCAGGGGCAGAGGAGGGGGCAATGATGGACGATGATGCCCGCCTGGCAGAGGGAGTCCGCAGAACCAGGGCAACAGGGATCAGTTCCTTGGGAAGCCCTACCAGCACTCCTGAAAGGAGGCCTGACTGTCCTGCTCTGGAGGCAATCGGGGGATGTTTATCTTTGTACCTAGGTGCCTGGCTCAAAATTACAAAAGACAGATGGGTACAAAATGTCATATCCAGAGGCTATTTCATCCCATTTTATACCCACCCCAAACCAACAAAAGGAATCCCAGACGTTCCACCCAGTCTACGGGATGCAGCAACAGTAGAGGTTTAAAAACTGTTAGAAAAAAAGAGTCATCCAACCAGTCCCGGCAGACCAGCAAGGCTCCTGAACTTACTCAAGATTCTTTTTAGTGCCAAAGAAAACAGGGGACTGGAGAACAATTTTGGACCTCAGCTGACTCAACAAGTATGTAGAAAAGACAAAGTTCCAGATGGTCAATACTCCCATTCTTAGGGAAAGACAATTGGATGTGCTCTGTAGATCTTCAGGATGCGTACTACCATATCAAACTGGTCAGGCCATCCAGATCACCTACGCTTCAGGCTGGGAGCCAGTCATTACCAGTTTCGTGCACTGCCATTTGGTCTCACTACAGCCCCCAGAGTGTTCACCAAATGTGTGGCAGTGGTCATGGCTCACTTGAGACATCCAGGAATCTGGGTGTTTCCATATTTGGATGACTAGCTCCTCACCGTACCCACCAGGCATCAGCTTATTCAGACGAGGGACATTACCTTAAATCTCTGCTTTCAACTGAGCATCACAACAAACTCAGAAAAGTCTGCTTTATTGCCGTCGCAGCATACAGTATTTATAGGAGCAGACTTAGACACAGTCAACATGTCCTTACGACTTCCTCCAGAAAGAGTGCTTACTCTATGACATCAAATTTTAGATCTTCTTTCAAGACACAAAGCACTGGCATCGCAGATTCTCAGGCTGCTGGGCACCATGGCAGCAGCTATCATTGCAATACCTGTGGCGAGATCACACATGCATTCTTCAGTGGTTGCTATTCACTCAATGGACTTTTCAGGATTTACCAATGAATCAACCAGTTCTCATAACCAACTCTTGCAAGAAGGATCTTAGGTGGTGGCTGATGTCCGAATCTGTGACCATGGGACATCCCTTTGTACTTCCGGTTCCAGTTGCAACGGTGACCACGGATGCCTCCCTGATTGGGTGGGGGGGTATTTTCAGGGATGGACAGCCCAAGGTACATGACAGGCACACAAGGCTCAATTGCATATAGACGTCCTAGAGATGAGAATGGTTCTCTCAGCATTGCAGTTTATTCAAGACTCTCTTCCTCTGGGCACAATTGCAATCCAGTCAGATAACATGTCCATAGTCTGGTACATAAACAAACAGGGTGGAACCAAATCATACCCCCTATGTCTAGAGGCTCTAAGAGTATGGCAATGGGCAGAGTCCACCCAGTGCTTTATGACAGCAATGCACATCCCGGGAAAATCCAACGTTATAGCGGACAAGCTCTGCAGGGAAATTATGTTGCCTCAAGAGTAGTCCCTCAAAAATGAAGTCACGGAAATGATTTTCCACAGATGGGGCCAGCCTTGCTGTAACCTCTTTGCAACCGCCACAAACACCAAATGCAGCAACTACTTTGCCCTAATCCCTCAACAGGGACAGTCCCCGAGAGAAGCACTCGTACACCATTGGCCCCAGGACTCCTTTACACCTTCCCTCCCTTTCCCCTGCTTTCCAAAGTTTTGCAGAAAGCCAGTTTTCTGGGCAGGACACTTATCTTAATAGCCCCATATTGGCCTCGTCAAATCTGGTTCCCCTTCCTGAAGCCTCATCTAGTAGAAGAACCTTGGATCCTGGACCCAGTGCCAGATCTTCTGACCCCCTCATCAGGAGCTCTTCACCCTTCACTTCAGTCCATCAAACTGACAGCTTGGCTGCTCCAGTTCCCAGAATAGCCAGGTTCCAAAATTTATCAGCGGAAGCTCAACATATTCTTTTGTCCTCACATAAATCTTCAACCAGGAAACTATACCTCAGTAAGTGGAAGAGATTTTCAATCTGGGCTCAGCAGACTATCACTGATCCCTTTCTGGCCTCTGTATCGAGTATCTTAGAGTTTCTGATAAAACTGTTCTATGAAGGAGCTGCAGCAGCAACCATTCATGTGCAACTGGCTACTATATCCAATTTCCATATAGGTGAATCAGGAAACGGTATTATGTCTCACACATTGGTGAAGGCCTTTCTGACATCTAAGACCACCAATTAGATCACCTACCACTCCATGGAATCTGAATTTAGTCCTATCCAAAGTTATTCTTCCACCCTTTGAACCAGCTTCTTCCTGTGAGCTGAAATTCCTTTCATGGAAGACCATTTTCTTGGTGGCCATTACATCCGCGCACAGAGTTTCAGAGTTGCAAGCCATTTCAATTAAGCACCCATATTTGATATTCCACAAAGATAGGGTTTCCCTCAGAGTGAGCTCTTCTTTCTTACCCAAAGTTTGTTCAGAATACACCCTTAATCAAGCAATTGAATTACCTGTTTTCTTTCCCAATCACACTAATCATTTGGAATATATGCTTCACAAGCTTGACGTCCATAGACAGCTTCATTTCTATTTAGACAGGACAAAAGACCATAGGAGATCTGATCAATTGTTTGCCTCCTTCTCAGATTCCAAGAAAGGTGCAGCAGTATCTAAATCTACCTTATCTTAATGGCTGTCTGATTGCATATCCTTTATATACCACACTGCAGACATTTCTTTAGAGAATAAAGTCAAGGCTCATTCACCCAGAGCTGTTTCTACTTCCATAGCCTTTTTGGCCAGACTATCCATTGATTCTATTTGTGCAGCTGCCACATGGTCTAGGCCACATACCTTCATAACTCACTACAAAGTAGACAAGGCCTCTAGGGACAGGGCTTCATTTGGTTCTGCTGTCCTTAGACAGGTATTCCCGTGAGCCGCCCAAGATTGTGGTGCTGGGGACGCTACCCATCAGTAAGAATGAAGGTGAGATGAAACAACTTCACATAAAGAAGTTATGTACTTACTGTAACATTCCATGTGAGTTGTTTTTCTCGCCTTCATTCTTACAACCCCCCCACCTACCCCCTTCCAATGTCTGGAAGTTCGAGAGGGAATCTATGTTTGGTTTTAGTTCTTCTGAGGAGTCTCCTCTCACAGGTTATGTATGTGATTTCCTTTTGATACCTGATAAAGATATTAGCACTAGTTGGCAGCAAACAAGATCTGGGGAAGGTGGAGGTACATCATGGGATAGGGTTTCATCCTCGAACTGTTAGAGACCTCGAGCTTTGCAAATAGGCTGACTCGGAGCTGAGGATCGGCTCTGAACTCCATCAGTGAGAATGAAGGCAAGAAAAACAACTCACATGGAACGTTATGGTAAGTACATAACTTCTTTTTTTACAATATTTAAGTGTAGCTTATGTATGTGTTACATTCTAATTCAGAAAACAGTGGCATATTTATATATAAACCTCCTAGGGGGTTACAGTTACAGTTTTCAGTAAATGTAACAGATCAGGGGGTTATGGAAAGAAACAGGGGTGATTCAGGGTTGGAAGAGGAAAGAGAGAAGATGAGACATTACAGAAGATTTTAGAGAAAGGGGAAAGGAGTTATGTTAGGCACTGAATGTAGGAAGTAAGGTAATTTCATGATCTGGGCAACAACAGAGTGTCAATAAAACACACACACACACACACACACACACACACACACATATATATATATATATATATATATATATATATATTTGTATGGTTTCACTTCAGAATCCTGAAATATCACAATCCTGAACTTCATAATTTGGAAGCCCAAAATCCTGAAAACTCAAAATCCCAAATCCCAAAATACTGAAAATATACAGGACACAAAAAATGACAATATTCCAGTGCAAGGAATCACAGAAACACATATAAGATAAAGGATACCACTTTTCACCAAGTGCAGGCAAGTTAGAAAGCCCCCCTCCACGACACACACTCCCATGAGGGGGGCTGCACCCCACACACACACACACACACACACACACACACACACACACACACACACACACACACACCCTGCTAATTAAATAAATGAACTCCAAGATTCCACTCCACAAAAAAAAAATGGCAAACATGCCATCACATGTTTCATGACTGCCTGTTGTAACCTTAGTAATGTTCCCGTTTAACTTGCTATACTATAGTATAACTCATGATAGTGTAGTGAAGTCCAATGTTGGAGTTGATATATTTAAGTAGAAGGGGGTATGGTGGGTGCAGCCCCCCACATGGGGGGTGCAGGGGGGCTTGCCCCCCCCCCCGCTTATATTTGGTGGAATGTCATATGGTTTGTGTTGTCTATAGTCAGTATATGTATCCTGTGTGTTTTCAGTATTTTGGGATTCAGGATTTTGAGTTTTCAGGATTTTGGGCTTCCGGATTATGAAGTTCAGAACTGTGATATTTCAGGATTCTGAAGTTAAACTATATATATAATGGATATACCTTGAAATATTGGATTACAAAAGTGTGAACTGAGAAAATTTGATTCAAAAGGATTGAAATGCACAACACTGAAAAAAAACACAAACCCATGTTTTTTGCAGAGAAGTTAAGCATCATTGCACCCCAGTATGGGGGGCTATGCCCTCCAAACCCCTTACTAATTATATATACCAACTTTGAGATCACTCTATAGTGGAGAAGGAGCAAATTCTGCTATACCCACTGTAATGTTATCTTGCACAAACATAACGCCGGCAGAATTGATCAAATCAGTTTTGATCACTTATGGCAGTGTAAAAAACATTCAAAATTACAAATGTTTGATTGTATGTTTATATAATTATATATATATATATATATATATATATATATATATATATATATATATATATATATATATAGGCACTTTAGCACTTTAGACCAGACAACAGGCAAAAATACAGAATACTTTCAGGAGGAGGTACGAAATGAGTAACTAGGGAAACCCCCATACAAACATAAGAATAAAATTCAACATCCACAAAGACAATGGCCAGAGTAGTTAGGACTGACCACAGGACCATGGAGCTATGAATCAGTGATAGTTCTAACTACTGAGCTGCTGTATTGCCCATTTCTCCACTGAACCACATCTCCACAACAGAAAATCTGCAAGCTCTGCCTGTTGAAATGGTCACTCCATTTCTTATAAATCTAAAATGACATTTCTGCTATATAAATATTTCCATTTTAATTCATAATGTGAATACCTGCAAGTGTGTGTGTGTGATATATATATATATATATATATATGTTTGTTGTTCTTCTTTCATCTTTTCCTGGTTAGGGGTTGCCACAGCAGAACTCCGGTCAGCTAATGATTGGCAGTAGATTTTTACGGTGCCAAGGTGCCAGCTCGACACCCAACCTTCAACGAAGGCACACCCTACACATGTCTTTTGAACACCACTCGACCACGGGGAGGACAAGCAAACTCCACACAGAAGGCGCTCCAGCCGAGAATCGAATGGAAGAACCTCTTATATATCCCAGGCTGAATTTTCTATTTCCCATCCACTCATCAACATTTCTCTTGAAGAGGGCCAGTGAGGTGCTCTGTTTGACATGTATGGGAAGTCTATTCCATGGCATGGGCAGTCTCTGGGTTATGAACCTGTCCCTCCAGCACATTCTGTTGATTGTGGTAATGAGGTTGAGGTCTCTATAGCATGTGGTGCTGAGGGATTGGAATTTCTTTAGATGTAGCATTTCTAACAGAGATGTGCCACATAGAAGGACTTTCTGACCACAGTGGCAGTGTGGTGGTCAAAAGAGAGGTTGCTGTCGACCTGTGTTCCCAGATCTTTTATAACACCCTCTGTGTTTAGTGGACTACCATCGATGTGGTAATTCATGGGAACTGGGTTTTTCCCAAAGGGGATAACCACACATTTTTTGGCGAGCTTAAGGCCATGGTGCTGACACCAGTCGTTGGTCTCAGTGAGGCCTTTCTGTAGGATGTCAACATCACTTGGGGAGTTGATAATGGCACCCAACTTGCAATCGTCTGTGAACTTTGTCCCTTCATGTTGGACTAGACTTCTGAGAAGTAGATACCAAACAGGAGAGGACCCAGGACCGAACCTTGTGGGACTCCACTTGTGACTGGTAGGCAGTCTGACTTGGAGTCAGCTACTTTCACACTGTGGGTTCTACCTGTGAGCCAGTTTGCAACCCACCTAGTGATATAGGGGTTGATGCCTAGCTTAGTGAGTTTTTCTATGATTCCTGAGTGGGGAATGATATCAAAGGCCTTGGCCACATCAAGGTAGGCTGTATGAACCACCTTGCCTTCCTTCATCCACAGCTCTGGTGACTGACACAAAGAAGTCGACCAAGTTGAGCAGGCATGATCTACCCTTCACAAAACCAAACTGTGTGGGATCCAGAGTTTGGAGATTCCCTATATCCTTGTTTATTGGGTCCATGAAGATGCATTCCATAACTTTGCATATCAGACTTGTTAGGCTAATGGGGCAATAGTTCCAAGGGTCTGTAGTTGCTCCTCCTTTGTGGAGAGGGATGACTATAGCAGTGCACCATTCAGTAGGGACAAAGCCCGAGGTGAGGCTGTGATTGAACAGGGCATACAGATGAGGTGCCAGTTCACTCTGTCGTTCAGGTAGAACACAGCCAGGGATATTGTCAGGTCCCATAGAAGCTGTATTCTTGGTTTTGGACAGTGCTGTTTTAACCTGTGCAGCAGTAATACTGGGTGTCTGGTAATCTACTGGTATTGTGATTGGTGCTTTAGGGGGGTGGCAGAGGGGAAAAGTTGGCACTGAATCTGTTGGCCAGTATATTGGTAATATCTATTGGCTCGGTATAGGAGGTACCATTGTGCAGTAGCTCAGAGCAAATCTGGGTATTGCTGTGGAGGTTCTTTACATAACTATAGAAGGCCTTGTAGTTGTCTTTACTGTCTGCTGCAATTCTGTTTTCATAGCTACCTTTAGAAGATTTGATGAGGGATAGGGGAGTTTTTCCAGTCTTGGGACTTCACCTTATTCCGCATCAGTTTCCTCCTTCTGTTGTAGATCTATTGATCCTATATATAGTTTCTAGAAGAGCAAAGAAAATGCTAATAGAGAAGTTGTTCTATGTGCCATTGCATTTTGTTCCTTTTTTTCTAAATCTGTTTTATCTTCATTTCACTCAGTCAGCAAAATTATCTTTTAAAAAATATGTATTAAATTAAATTAAATGTGCTTCCCTTATGGATGAAGACCACTCACAACTAATGTACACTGGGACAGTAGAAACAGTCTTTATTTAACAATTAGTGAAATATTCTTATCTGTGAACATTTGCAGTGACATTTGAAAGCAGACCTTGAAATAATTACTCATGCTATGCATTGATATAGTAAAAAGAAAAACAAATAATGTTACAAACTGAGAATGACAAATAAGAGCAATTTAAAGAAAAAAATATATATTACAGTTTAGATGTAAAGCTTACTGTCAGTGGACATCACACCCACCTGATGTGCATTGTATCTTTGAGAGATTATTAACATAAGCAAAGGGGAACATGATATTTCTGTGCAGGTTTTCATGCGCCAATACATTTCTTCTTATGTACTTGTTGACCAGGTAAGCACCCTGTCCAAACCAACCCTTTTCAGTGGTAACTCATGACTACTTTCTAATTAAGTGACTTGCTCAGTCGCACAGCAGGCACAGGAAGGCAGAAGGAAAGGTGAGAATGATATTTCAGCAGCTACAAAAGGGAAGCTCTTGTTCTTAAGACTTGCAAAAACTGCTAAAGACAACCACAAGCATCTCTAAATGCTGCACATACAGCTGTTCAATGTCAAAGAAATAAAGCAAGAGTAAAAGGGACGCAAATAACAAAAGATAAAATACAATTTTCTCGTAAGAAACCTATCATTTATTTCCTCCTTAACTGACAGGCAAGCATTTTGTGAAATATGTTTTCACTTTCATGCCGCATTAGACAGTTTTACTGAATGAATCATCTGCAGTTATTTTAATATCAGTAAGCAAGAGCATTTCATTAGGATCTTACCAAGAGGCTGATGGGCACAATCAGATTTGCACAAATGGTCTGTGAATGACATAATGCAATAAGATTCAATACTAATAGAAGTGTTAAATATTGCATCTGCAGAGCAGCAAATTTTTTATGAAATCTTTTCAGAAAACAAACTTGGTCATGGGGGATTAGGTCTTTTGAGTTCTAAATCAGATGCTTCCTCTACTCAAGGTATGGAGTTTGATTCCTTCCACCTCCATTTGTTCACTGTGCAACTGTGAGCAAGTCTTTTAACCAGACAGTACTCCCAGCTCGGCCCTAAAAAGAGACATTTTGTCCCCTGGGCTTACCTGGTTGACAAATGTATAAACAACCAGTAAATTAGTGTTCCTTTTCTCTCCATTAACTTGTAAATGGATAAATAATGCTGTTGTGTTTTGTACTTTTTCTTTTCACTTAGTGAACACTGCCAAAAATGCTTGCTCAATAGTATTTTTACCATACTGTTTGCAAGATTGTACTTTGCACATTATGCACTGTGCCTTTTTTAAATACCTTTATTAAATTATCACTTAAGACATAGCAAAACATACATTAACAGAAAAGAAAACAAACCGAAACCATATTAACCTTTTTTTACATTTACATATATCACATATCTTTTCTCCTTGTAACAGTCCATTACATAAATTGATGAATTCCTGCTTCCCCTTAAACCTCCTGAACATTACTTGCATGTATTCTTCCTACAATTTCCATTTATTGTTATGCAACTTGCTCTTTACCTTTTCTAAAGATTCCTCTTGCAGTAATTGTATCTGTTATATAATGCTCAACACCTCAAATACAGTTGGTTTAGACTTTGATTTCCATTTTCCAGTAATTGCTTTTTGGCAACCAACAGACTTGAACTTCATAAGGCCATACTATTTCTAGACAATTCAGATCCTGTGTCCCAGCTCGAAAGAAGCACTTCTTTAGTTACAGACATTTCCTCGCTTAATATTTCTGACAGTGTACTATGTAGGGAATTTTTAAAATCTGTCAATTGATTACACTCCCAAAACATATGTCCCCAGTTACCTCTTTCTTCACCATCATACCTCCAACATTTACTATCTACTTGAGGAATAAATTCTGCTTAGGGTATAAAAATACCCATACCAACATTTCCAAGCAAAGACCCTAAACCTCCCAGAATTTCTTGCATAGTTGGGGGCCATGCATATCTCCTCCCATAGTTCTCTTGTAAATTGCTTTTCCAGTATCTCTTCCCAATACCTCCTGTGATTAATGCTTAAAGTTGTCATGCAATATTAATTATCTAGACTCCTTTTAACAGCAGTGTCTGTTCTAGATTCCACTAAAAACTCTACCAGACCAAAGATTGCCCTGTCCCTTTCTCTTTGTATGTGCTATTATATCAATTTCTGATAGGGAAGGCAGTGTAACCTGCAGTCCAGACATGGTCTGGGCATCATCCCACTCTACTATCTTTCTCTCTCTACTTATTTGCTCTGGATACCTTGGTTCCTTTGCCAGTTTACTCCATTAAATTCCAACCCCTTCTTGCCTGTTTTCTGCACCCTTACTTGCATTCATCCCTATTGATAAAATCTCTTTTCTCTGTTCTCAGGTTGGTTTAGTTCTAAGAATACTTGTTTTTATTCTCTGTAATGATCTGCATCCAAAATTCCACCTCTCTTTATTTTGTGAATCCCCCCCACTTCATCATCATCTCATTTCATTTTGAATTACAATCTTCTGCGTGTTTAAACCTCTACCATGTCAATCAATGCGAGAGCTCCAATAAGCAGGAACAAACACTGGTGAAAGGTGGATCATTTAAATAAAATCTTGATTTCTCATAAAGCACAAAAAATGCTAATGATAAAACAAGATCGTATACTGAAGCAAAAAGTCAACAGGCCCAAAGGATATATAAAAGGTTCAATAAACAATAAACATTTTATTTACACAAATAATAAGTGACAATTCTGTACATCACATAGAACTTCTTCAGAATTAAATTGTAGCTCAAGTCTCCTGAGATTTATTAACCATTAGCTGCATCCTAATCATGATAACATAACCTTTAAGGAAAATACCAAAATAAATAATAAAAACAGTTTTCTAAAATAATTGCACATTAATAGTGCAATAAATACAGTCAATAACCAATCAAGTAAAATATATTTGACAATTTCAATCAAATGTAAATAAAAAATGAAGGAAAAAATATATAAATATAAAAATAATAAATAATAAAGAATGAATCGTAACTTAATTGATCTTAACCTAAGTACTGGTGCAACAGAGATTAAATCACTTGTGTAGAGCAGGCTAAGTATTCTTCGCCCCGATTAGATGCATTCTCACTAGTGTTACTTGCGTCAGCACACATAGGAAAGGACTGGGGTGGTATATTGACTTAATATCAAATTACTCCAGAGGAAGGGCTTTGGACTGCTAGGAAGATGGGATCAGACTTGGACTATGGGTGAGATATAGTCTCCTTCATGGCTCTGAAGAGGCAGCAGTGCTTAGAGCAAGATGGGAAAAGTACTTCTTGAAGATTGTACTTTCAAACTAAGATAGAAGGGAGAAGGGAAAGGGCAGGTGCAGAATAGTGGACACAATCAGGTATTAGAAAAAGGTAAAAAGAGACCAAAATAAAGGAGGAACAAACACTAGTGATTCAGAGCATGGCTGAGGAGTATTACTGTGCTGTGCTAGGAGTCCGGGTAAGAAGATGGAAGTTGTAGGAAGTGATGCATGAGGGCAGAGTAGACATCGTAAGCAGCACAGAATAAGGACCAGTGACAATAGAGGCAGGGCCATACATTGAGGTAACTGGGTATAGGTTGTTTAAGAATAACAGAGAGATGAGGGATGGAGGTAGAGTAGTGATCTGCATCGAATATGAGGTCAGTGAGGAGGATAAACCCCAGTTCATGAAGGGAACAAGGAAAGGGACTGGGTTGTAACCTAGAATAATCAATCTGACAGTTAAGGTAGAAGAAGGGGGTTTTACTGATAGGCTGGCATATATTGTACAGTACCAAGAGACATTAAGGAAGGAGGAAGAAAATCTGCAGGCAATAAAGGAGAGGGGAGGAAAGGAGTAAGAGTAAAAAGAAGTTATAGTCACTGGAAAATATTAGATATGGAAGGTCTAATTAATTCAGGAACAGAGCTGGGGATTGCAAAAAAAAAAGTTATATCCAATGGAAATCTAAGTCTCTTAGGTGCACACATGATGATTCCAAAAAATGTTATAGGTCATGGGAGATTTAAATGTTCTAGGAGAAAATGTGGTTATTCCAAGTTCCAGGGTAGAAAATAACTGTGTATTTTTAAGGTCTTGGAACATGATGGCTTTAACCTACTAACATGGAGCTGTACCAGAAAGAGCGCCATTCAAGATGTAGTTCAACCAGAATGGAGTAGGCCATGGATCTCTGTGTGAAGAAGCCATTACTCAGCAGTGTTCATTGCATTATGTGGTTTAGAGAGGGAAGATGAGTAAGAAAATAAATTTAAAGATAATGGTGTGGCATTCTACGAGAGCAAAGCATGATCAATAGTGGAAAGTCAACACTGAGTTGGAGATGGGGAGAAACTGAAGGAGCAAACAAGCCATAGGAGTGGGTCAGGGTTGCTGTATTTAACGGTTTGGATAATACTTTGAGAAACAAGGGGAAAAAGAGGAAAAGGCCAGTGTGACTAAACGTGTAGGTAAAGACAGTGATCATGGTAAAATACAGGTATTACACAAGGTGAAAGGGAGGATGGGGTGGTTGAGCTGGCACAGTGCAAGAAGGTAAGGACAAGGCAATAAATGATAATACAAAAGCTGTTAAAATGGGAAGTACATAGAAGAAACAAGAGGGTGTTGGGTAGTCTTGGGGCTAGCAAAGATGGAAAGGAAATTACAGAAGAGTGGGAAAAAGTAAAGGAAGTGAATGAATTCTTTGCTTCATTATTGACAAAGTAAAGCAAGCTGAGTGTGCCGTTCTGAGAGGAAGTTAGAGTAGACTGGACAGTGCAATGAGCAAACACCAGGATAGAGAGGGTGGACATTGAGAATGAAATGGATTCCATGAGGAGCTTGCTGCATGGGCCTGCCATGGTGCCATGGTCACTAAGCATCTGGCCAGTGTGCAAGCAGAATACTCTGACTAACATTTCTAGAACACCACTGTCAATTGTGGAAATGACAAAGGACAGAGGCTGCAACCACAGTAACCCTGTATAAGAGGGGATGCAGGAACAATCTGAGGAACTATAGGCTGTTAGACTAACAACAGCGACAGGGAGTGGGTTAGCAAAAAATCCCCAGGGTAAGGCTTATTGCCGTTGTAGTGGGAAACAACCAACATGGTTTAAGGCCACAACCGTATGTTTGTCACACTTGAACTAGTTTTATGATTGGGTTACAACAGAAAGACATGTGAGTAGTGATAGTTGGGCTGTCTGGACTTCATCAAGACTTCTCTGTTGATCCCGCATGCAGGAGGGTGGTAGGAAGAAATGGGAGAGCTAGGTTCAAGAGTAGAGATTGATTGCTGCACTGTTAAATGCTAGGGTATAGAAGGCTGTTTTAAGAAGGGCATTGCAGGAATAAGGAAAGTAACTGGTTGGGGCACTAATGGGTTGGACCAATAACCTTCAGTGTGGTCATGTCAGATATATATAAAGGATAAGAGAAAACAGTCGACCTCTCGCTGATGGCACAAAATTAGGACCATCAGTGGAAGATAGAAGAGTCTAAGGAAGGATTTGGAAAAGCTGACCAAATGGGCTAATTGGTGGCATCTAAGTTAAATACCAGTACAAAGACCTACACCTGGGCTAGAGTAACCCTGATATGAAGTAGCAGAAGGAGGCATGGAAGTGATGGCAGCATTCAAGGAAAAGGGTCTGGGGTTATTGATCATACCTGGTTTATACCAGCAGCAGCACAGTGAGAGGGCAGTGGTAGGTGACAAAAGAATACTGAGGCATATGTTCAAAGGGACTGACACAAGAAGCAAAGAATTAATGTGTCCGCTATACAATGCTTTGGTCAGATCCACATCTTGCATTCTGTATGCTGTTCTAGAGGCCATGTAAGTAGAAGGCTATCAGGCTGCTGGAAAGACACCAGAGGAAAGCCTGCAGAAGAGTGCATAGCGCAGAGGAGCAAATGCTCTTCTCATCTGAGACCAGAATAGATGGGGGGACTTGACATGGGTGCACATGACCAAGTCAGGTAGATCTGACACATTTGTCCTGAGTGGTTAGGACAGAAGGGGAAGAGAATGCATAGGGAGCACAATGGATGACCCAGGTACTACATGGGTTTGCCAAAGTACTTTTTCAAGGACAGGCAATCTCTAGTAGACTTCAACTTGAATAATCCCAAAAGGACTATGGTGTACCATACCAACATATATAGTAAACACTGATGTAGACATTTGTATAAATAGTTGCTTGTTTTATTATGTTACTGTATTTGCTTCTATTAAATTTTTTACATTTTTTATTTTACATTTGTTGACCGGGCTAGTCTAGCTGGAGATATTTCCATTTTCAGTAGAGGCCCGAGGAGAAAAGCTCCACAGAAGTACAAATTAATACATATGTAAAAATCAACATAAATAGCAAGAAAAGAATTAGTACATAGGTTAGTATTAGTTAAAAACAGCAAAATTCTTAAAACTCTTCAAACAAATTAGTACAACAAGAAAGAGTTACAACCACAGACAGAGAAATACAAACAACATTATACAGGATAAAAATTCTTATAGATAAGAATACAAAATAAGAGGAAATAAAAGTAGAGTAATAAGAATTAGGTAGGGAATAGGATGGGTTAGATGAGAAGAGAGCACGATAAGATAATTAACAGGTAAGGAAGAAGGCAAGGTCAGAGGGGAGAAGAGAGAGCTAGGTGGAAAAAAAGAGTGAAACAAGAAGTGAGAGAGAAAGTTTGGGTAAGTAGTAGTAATAGAAAATTAATCAGGTTTACAACATGAGCAAAGCCAGTGATTCTGGAAGTGTAGTTTAATATTTTTTTTGAAAAGAGGTAAAGAGGAAATCATTGTTATGTTTGTAGGTAACATATTCCATTTTATACCTACAGAATTGGTGAATAGGGAGTCACCAGCAGTGTTATTAGATTTTATAGACCTAGTCAAGAGTTTACTAGAAGAGCGGAGACAGTTTAGGTTGCTATAGGGGATTATGAGTTGGGAGAGTATAGGAGTGTTGTTTGGATGGTACAATATTTTATGGGCCAAAATGAGTTGATGGAAAGCAAGAAAGTTTTGAATTTCTAGCCAGCCAAGTTGTTTCAGGTTAAAACAATGATGGGTTCAATAGGGGTTGCTAGTAGCAAAGCGGGCAATGTTATTATAGCAGGTAGCCAATTTATTAAGGATGTTTTTCTTGAGGTTGGTAAAGATGGGTGAAGCATAAAGAAGAGTAGAAATAAGATGGGAGTGAGCAATCCTAGTTCTAGTAGTTGGTGTAAGAAATGGTCTAATTCGATACAAGGATCCTATTTTTCTGTTGACTAGTTTAATGGAGTTGTTAATATGTTGGTCAAAAGACAGATTATTATCGATGGTAATACCTAACAGTTTAGTTGTAGAGTCAGGTGAGATGACAGTGGCACTGTTGGAGGAGATAGTAAAGTTTAAGGGGGAAGTCCTGGAAGTGGGGGTAAAGAGAAGAAGTTTAGTTTTTTTAGCATTTAGTAAGAGGAGTCGACTAGAGAACCATGTTTCTACGGTATTAAAGACTTTTTGCGTAAGAGAGATAAGTTCAGAAGTAGAAGATGCTGAGCAGATGAGGGTAGAATCATCAGCATATTGAATGCATGTTGCTTGAGGGATTGTAGTTTGAAGATCATTAATGAAGAGGGAAAAAAGAAGTGGGCCAAGGATAGAGCCTTGTGGAACTCCGATAGAAACAGGCAGAAAAGAAGAAATGTGGTTATCCCAAAGAACTGCCTGTTTTCTATTTGTGAGATAGGAATTAAACCATTTAATGGTTGGGGAATCAAAAGAGAGAGATTCAAGAGTCTTACTTAATAAACTGTGGTTGACCATATCGAATGCTTTAGAGAGGTCAATGAAAATGGCCGAAGAGAGTAAGTTGTTGTTACGGTTCTGATTAATAGTGTCCACAAAGGAAAGCAAGGCAGTAGTCGTACTATGATGAGGTCTAAAGCCATGTTGACAGTTTGCTATAATGCTATGAAGAGAGAGATATTGTAAAAGTTGATGATGGATACATTTCTCCATAATTTTAGCCAAGGGTGAGAGGAGAGCAATAGGTCTATAGTTAGAATAGTCAGTGGAGTTTCCTCCTTTATGAAGTGGAATAATATGAGAGGCCTTCCAGATATCAGGAATGTTTTCTTCTTTGATGGTACTATTGATGAGAATTGATATAGAGTATGAGATGACCTTGGCAGCCTTTTGAAGAAATAGTGAAGGGAGCTTGTCAGCAGAGGGGGTACAAGGTTTTAGTTTAAGAAGGAGTCTGTAAATGTAAGATGTGGAGATAGGTTGTAAAGAGAATTTAAAGGAAGGGTTAGTTAGCTTACTTGGTAGGCAGAAGTTGTTGGCATTTAGTTGTTTTGCTAAGGTTTGTATAGTTTCAGTGAAGAAGGAGTTAAAAGTGTCTGCAGTTTGTTGGGGGGTATCAGGGTCGGCATTACTTGGGGGGGGTGTTTTAGAGGTACCTAGGGAGAGAAGTTTATTGACTGAGGACCAGAAGAGTTTAGAGTTATTAAGATGATTATGTTGAAGTTTAAGGTAGTATTTCTTTTTGTCAGATATTACTGCCTTTTTAGTTAAATTTCTCAGTTGACGGAAGTGTAGAAAATCAGGGTTATTTCTGTGGGATCGCCATGAGGCCCAGACTTTATTTCTAGTAAGAATAAGTTTTTTTGTTTCAGGGGAGAGCCAAGGGGCTGAATTAGATTTCATTCTAATAATGCGTTCAGGAGCATGATTATCAAGAATGGATAGAAAAGTTGTGTTAAAATAGAGTACTGCATTTTCAAGAGGAAGAGTTTTTAAGGGGTTCCAGTTACATGCACCAAGTTCAGTCTGAAACAGGTCTAGATTACAATGTTTGATGGTACGTACTTTTTTTATGGTGTGGGGAATAACACAATCAGCCTTTTCCCTTGTTATGAAAGTTAAAGAGTGATCACTAACATCATCAGGCAAGGTTCCTGTTTTGTAGTTATGTTCAACTCTGTTTATAAGTATCCAGTCTAGAATGCTTTCTCTATTACTATGTTTATTAAGCCTGGTAGTTGAAGTAATAGTTTGGGTAAAACTATGAAGGTTGATATGAGATGAGGGGTTTTCAGCATCAATGCTATTCCAGTCTATGTTAAGGTCTCCTAATATAATGGTTTCTTGAGGATAAGTGGCAGATACCCAACTAAGATAATTTTCAAGGATAGGTATATTGTTACCAGGTGGCAGGTATACACAGATGATATAAAGGGATTTTTTGGAATTTAATTGAAGTTTAGCAATAATGGCTTCTATCTTGTTATCTTGAGTTGGAGTGACTGGAAGGGTAGTAATATTCAGATGATTTTTAAAGAGAATTGCAACACCACCACCTTTGCGGTTGGGACGGTCGAGTCTTACTATATTGTAGCCTTGTGGAATAATTTCCGTGTCTTTAGTGGTAGGTTTTAGCCAGGTTTCTGAGAGGCAGAGAATGTCAAATGAGTGCATATGAAGGAGGGCATGTAGGTATGGTACTTTGTTGTTTAAGCTTTGCATATTAAGATGGCCTATTAAGAAGGTGTTATTAAGTTTAGGTTCAGACACTAGTGGAGAAAAGGAAGTAGGACCAGGGTTAGGGTGGATATCTCCATCTAGAAGAGAAGGATTAGTAGGTTTGTGTAGGAGCATAATTTTAAGAAGGGATTGTATTTTAGTTTTGTTCTCAGATGGTATGGCATAGTTGAGGTGTGAGAGTCTGTGAAATTTAGGTAAGTGATAATTAGGGGTAGAAGGAATATATGGGTAAGGGATTGGTGTATAGAGAAGTGTTAAAGTGTGTTTGTTAGGATGGGAGTGTTGGACATCACGTGGTTTTTCATAGAAGGACAGTAGGTAAACTGAGCATAGGGTTGAAAAAAGTAGGAGTGAGAATAAGAGGTGGGTAGTTAGATAGGCAGTCATTTTGAGAGGAGTAGGAATAAAAAGAGGAGGGTATAAGAATGTAAAAGTGGAGAGAGTAGAGAGGGATATACTTATTGAAGGGTTAAAAACAGAATTAGGAGGGGAGAGGAGAAAACAGAGAAGAGGAGTTAAGAAGGGGTAGTTATAATAGGAGGTGTAAGTATAGTTAGGATAAGAGAGAAGAGTATGTAAGACAGTGAGAGTGTAAGGTGGAGAAGGGGGTGAGCATGGGAGTGGGAGGAGTTGGAGTGGAAGGAGCAAGATTGGAGGGTTAGGATGGGGGTGTGTCCAGAGAGCTATAAGGTTAGGACCCCAGGGGGTGGGTGGGAATTGGGGGTAGGGAGGGGAGCGGAGTGAGCCCGCAGGGCGAACGGAGCGGGTAGAAACAACCAAGGGTGGGCTAGAAAGGAGACTATCAGAAAGGCAGAATAGGTATGGCAGGAGCAAAAAGTGTAAAAAGGAAGGGCTGAGAAAGAAATCAAATAAGCACCAGTGGGATGAAAAGGAGTTGAAGAGAAGTAAAAAAAAAATAAAACTAAAAAAAAGAAACCTGTTGTACTGTGGTTTACCAGCTTACACTCAGGGCCAGCCTTAGCTAAACTGCCCTAGACAGAGAGGCTCCAAGGGCTTTTAAATGCTCTCAGGTGCATTTTAGAATTTTTTAAACAACCTTTAAAAAATGATCAAAGAAAGCAATGTAGTGTTATCCTTCAACTTTGTTTTTTCCTGCACCCTTTCAGCACATCCTAACTGACCAAAACTATACTGCAATAATTAAATTAAGCTGGGCATCTGGGGGTTGCTAGGCACCCAGAACCCATGGGATTATAGATTTTCTGAAGTACATTTTAGAGCTTTTTTCCCCAACCTTTTGATACAATGATGACCTGAACAAAAATCATACATACAGAAAAGAAATTAAATCCTACTCTCTTTCAAGGAAGAAATATGTTGCATCCAGTTTTTAATGCTCAAAGGTACAGAAACACCAGTTCACAATAAAATGAGAAGATAACTGCTTGCGAGGTACATACATCATATCTGGGAATAGTACCTGCCTATTACCCCTGCACCTCAAAACAGTTAGTCACATTATATATCAACTCTGGTATTAAACTGGAATTAAAATTTAAGGAACAAACATCCTCAGTCATATTTCAAGCTGTTGCCTCTGTTGTCATATTTATATAACTATTATTTTTACCCTGTAACCCCCAAAAGACAGACACCTTCTGTGTACCGTTCAAATGTCAGACTGAGACATAACTGCAAAAACAAATAAAATATAACATATATATACAGCATGCTTATTTACTCTCCCACCAAATATAGACACTTAAATATGTGTCAGACACTTCATTCTGAAGACAATGGAGAAAAAAATTATTTCAATAATATTTCCAACTTGTCACTTCTAGAGACAGTACAGTGCTCCTATATAGGTTATAGTCACCCTCCATGCACATCTTTGAAGTTTGTGAGGAATGTTAAAGAAATAATGACCACACTGTCTCCAGTCCAAAGCAAGATATAATGACCCCTGAGGTTTGGAAGTAATGCTAAAGAAATAATAACAGTGTCCCTAGCCCCCTACCCCACACACAAGTACAGTGACCTTCTGTGCATACCTACGAGCAGATCTGGTTTTTAGACTAGGTGGGGTACAGGGCAAAGGTGATTACTAAGTCCATGTCAAAATCCATTTATACAGCTTCGGTGTTGGGGGGGCACCAGCTCCCAGAAGTGCTAAAGATCTGGGTATTTTGTGACAGATTTATCCCTTATTTTGTGAGAAATGACTGTCAAACTGGACAAGTTAGAACAATGTCAGTTACTTTCATCCAGGCAACCCCCACCAAGCACTTACAGCTACTTCTGTGTACAATTTGGACAGCTGACTGTGATAAAAGAGGATGGCCCTGTAATGTATTTCATCTTTTTTTAAAACAGTTACCACACATTTAAATACTACATGTTGTTTCACCTAATCACATTAGTCCTTCAAAGCCAAAATAATAAACAGCAGAGGGCGGCTAGTTATTTCTTCCGAAGAAGATAGCCACAGCAGTTATATCTGTTATGTCCATGTATATCAGGTATCCAGTTAAGCAGCCCATCTTAATTCTCAAGGTCAGTTACTTTCATTCAGCCAACCCCAACTCCCACAAAGCAGTTATACCCACGATATATGATGCCTATGTAATATTATTTCATCTCCATAGGATACCTCTCAGCCTATATACACTGAAAATATAAACAAAAGCCCTTGAAATAAAGGTACATCTGAACATCTAATCAGCATAAAATTTGAATACCAAATAGCACACAACTGCTCCTACTGCCAGTAGGAATGTGGGATGCTACTCATGAACATATTCAAAAAGAGAGTTACAAAAATGAGAGAAAAAAATAAGCATGTTATCAAAGAGGCACTGTAAAATCTGTAAAGGTTAGTGAAGTGTATAACAAAATTGTAACACACGAGGTAATTAATTTTTGCTTCAGAAAAAGGAAATGCAAGATGTGTGCACTAGTTTGTTGGGCAGTTAAATCAGGCCTAAAATAAACTTGCCACAGAAAAGTTACAAAGTTAGAGAAATATTGTCAAAATTATCTGGTTGATCCCAGCCAACATTATTGTAAAAACAGTAATACAAGATGCTACACAGCCCACAGAAACATGTTTATTTATTATTTATTTATTTATTTCCAGTTTGATTACCGGGGAAGTCCACTGGGTCGGAGTGACCCGATTTCAGTGGAGACCTGGGGAGAAAAGCTCCAAGATACATAATACAGATAAGGTACAGAAGTCACACTGGTTAAATTATTCCAGTCAAGTTGTTTCAAACAAATCACAAAGCCAGATAAATATGCGAAAATATATGTGCTTAATGCTTAATCACTGCCCTCATTATTTGGGGGAAAAACAGTAATAGCACTTACCTGATGGAGCCATTCCTTTAATCAGCTATCCAGACAATCCACAAAGCTAAAAAATATTGCCAAAAATATCTGGTTAATCACTGTCAGTGTTATCTCACAAACAGTAATAGCACTCACCATGTCATTCCTCAAGCCTTGAAGCATAGTCCCAGTTTTATCACAATTTACCATCTCAGTTATGCAAGAACTGTATAAAAAGAGTGAGATAGTGCAGACCAGTTATTTTCAAACAGACAACAAACATACGAGACCAGATAGCTTAGTGGTTAAGGTCTTCACCTCCAATTGTACAGACCAACCGTACGGACCAACCACTTTGGGCATCTACTGTGGTGTGCAGTATCCTCAAGATAAGAGAACATGGTGGGAGGAGGGGTGTATGTGCCCCTACTGGCCAATGTGTGCCCCCCATAAAGCCCAGCAGCCCTGGGTCAATAAGCCACTGGCTGGCTGGTGTTTAGTTGCCCAGGATAGCTCTGGTGAGTGAAAGCTGGATGTAAAACCAACCAACATGTCAAACATGTAGGTTCACTGACTGGACACAGCTTGGAAGTGGATGACATGATGATATGGAGGAGGCTGGACATCCTATCATCCTATGTATCCAGGAGATGAGAGGGAAGGGCAGTGTAGCAAAGCCACTTAGCTTGTCTACTACACAGGTGGAGAGCAGGCTAGAAAGTAGGAATTGTGGTGAGAGAGAGGCTTCAGAAGGCAGTAAGGGATATCATCAGAATTAATGACAGACTCATGGCAGTCAGACTCCAGTGTAATGATATGATAGGGCAGTATACATAATACCCACAACAAGGTTGTGATAGCGAGGAAAAGAGTGCATTTAGACAGCAGTCACAGGACCTACTAGATAAAACAGGACAATGATAATGGGTGACTTGAATGCAACCATTGGGACAGACAGAACCAGGAATAAAGAAGGAGAAGCCATTCTAGACTTCTGTCTGGCAAATGGCTTCATAGTAACCAACACATGGTTCAGAAAAGAGACAGTCACAAGATCACATACAAGAGTAGTCAACATGCAACTCAGGTAGACTTCCTCCTAGTAAGGAAATTGCAGAGTTATCCCTAGTGAAACAGTCGGCCCACAGCATAAACCACTAGTTGCCACAATCAGAGAAGGCTCTAAGGTCAACAGGAACCAGACTGAAGACCTGGAAGTTGACTGGACAGAAATTTACTCAGGACGTTAGCACTCCAAGAAGAGGAGGAAATAGGTGGAGTTGAAGATGAATGGCAGAGCCTCAAAACAGCATGTGTTAGGACTACAGAAAAGATATGTGGCCGAGCCAGGTATAGAAATAAGGTACATAAGGAAAGTTGATGGTGGAATGCAGAAGTCCAGAAAGTCATCAAAAGAAAAAAGGAGTGCAGGAAGAAATAGGAGACAGAAAAGACTGACCAGGCTAGTAAGGACTACTGGTTGGCTAAGAAAGAAGTTGCAGTAGCAAAGAATAGGGCATTGGAGGCACTCTACCAACATCTGGAAAGTGACTCAGTAAGGGGCACAAAGAAACTATATCAGGTTGCAAGGCAAAGACAGAAAGATAAAGAAGATAGTCAGACACCCTTCATAAGGGATGCCAGCAACACCCTGCTCACCAGTCCACAGGACATCAAAGGCAGATGGAAGGAGTATTTTCCGCTGCTTCTGAATGAAGAAAACCCCACAGAAGCTGTACTGCCCCAGAAACAGCCTATGATGAGATAAGAACACCCTAGAAGAAGTAACAGCACTAAGGAAGATGAAGTCAGGGAAAGATGAAGTCAGGGAAAGCAGCAGGCTCAGATGAGATCACAGCAGATATGATAAAAATGCTGGGTGAGATAGGGGAGAAATGGCTCCTGATGGTACTAATAGCAATGTGGACAGAAAGGTATATCCCACATGACTGGAAAATAAGCATACTCGTGCCAGTGTACAAGAACAAAGGGGACATGCACAACCAGTACAGAGGCATCAAACTCCTATCACATTGCATGAAAGTTCTGGAGATGGTGATTGATAAACGGATACACAGAGTAGTAGAATGTAAGATGGGAGATGAGCAGTTTGGATTCAGATCAGGATGCAGCACAATTGACCCGATGTTTGCATTGAGACAGATACTTGAGAAGAAGCTAGAGATGAGGAGAGAGTCCAACTGGGCATTCTTAGACTTGGAGAAAGCATATGACAAGGTCCCAAGAAAGTTGATCTGGGCAGTACTGTGGTGGTTTGAAGTCCCAGAAACATTGGTAGAATTAGTGCAGGCTATGTACAAGGACCCAATGACTTAAGTACGAACAGTGTTCGGCCTCACAGAGGGGTACCCACTGGGAGTGGATGTACATCAGGGTTCAGCTCTGAGCCCACTGCTGTTCATACTGTTGATGGACTACATTAGCAAACAGGTTGGAGGGGATGGATCAACAAAGCTGCTGTATGCAGATGATGTGGCAGTACAGGCAGCCTCTGAACTAGAAATTCAGCAAAGGATAGGAGAATGGAATGCAAATCTGAAGGCACATGGAATGAAACTAAGCACAGATAAGACGGTGGTAATGGCAGCAAAATGGGAACTCAGAAGAAGCAGGGAATAGAGATGGAAGGGAAGATAGTAGAACAGGTAAACAGCCTCAAGTATCTGGGAGGAGTAGTTGATGAGAAGGGTAGTCTGAATGAAGAGGTCAAAGCTAGAATCAGAGGGGCTGCAGCCAAATGGCATAGAGTATCAGGTGTAGTCTATGACAGAAGAATGCCAAAGAAGCTGAAAAATAAGGTGTACAAGACAGTGGTGTGACCAGTACTACTGTATGGTAGAGAAACCTTTGCAGTAAAGGCAGAACAGTTGAAGAAGGTAGAGGTGATGGAAATGAAGTGCCTGACAAAGGTGATAGGATGCACACTGTGGGACAGATGAAGAAATGAGGACATAAGACCAGAAGCCAAAGTAGCTTAGTTCTCGGTTTCTATATTCCTATGTAATGTAGTATAGTTCTCGGTTTCTATATTTCTATGTAATGTAGTATAGTTCTCGGTTTCTATATTCCTATGTAATGTAGTATAGTTCTCGGTTTCTATATTTCTATGTAATGTAGTATAGTTCTCGGTTTCTATATTCCTATGTAATGTAGTATAGTTCTCGGTTTCTATATTTCTATGTAATGTAGTATAGTTCTCGGTTTCTATATTCCTATGTAATGTAGTATAGTTCTCGGTTTCTATATTCCTATGTAATGTAGTATAGTTCTCGGTTTCCATATTCCTATGTAATGTAGTATAGTTCTCGGTTTCTATATTCCTATGTAATGTAGTATAGTTCTCGGTTTCTATATTCCTATGTAATGTAGTATAGTTCTCGGTTTCTATATTCCTATGTAATGTAGTATAGTTCTCGGTTTCCATATTCCTATGTAATGTAGTATAGTTCTCGATTTACCTTTCATTGATACCTTGTACAACTCTGTTGAAATACCTTTGAATGGTTTTCTAAACTGTGTAGATGCTAGAAAAAGCATTCAAGCAAAATGGTTTACTTTTCCTTCTGAGGAGATTTGTTTGACAAGTTATTGGCGGTGTTATTAGGTTGAACAATTCTTTGTAAAGAACAGTAGATAGTGTAGATTTTGTACATACGTTTCACTGATATCCTATGTACTGGTAGGCCTTTGCTAGCTCTCTGAAATCTGATAGAACAGGCATTATAACAAATTAGGTCAGATTATTTTAGACTTCTTGAAGACATACCAAGTGAAAAACATACCTACTACTCTCCAAAGAGCATGTAAGAAAGCTGGAAAATGCACACAGTCTCTGTGGCTGTCAAGCTATTTTAAACTCCTTCTCATCCTTCTGGCTACCAAGGTTGTAACTGTCCATCCACCTCACAGGAGCAGCAGGAATGTGAAGAGTTGTCATTCCCCACTATTTAAACCGTTTCTCAGTCTTTGGACTGCCAAGGTTCTGACGAGTGGGTTTGCTGGTGTGCACAATGGGAGTTATGTAAGAAAGGTACCAAAATAAGTGGAGGTATTTAAAGGAGGCACTAAATTAGGTAGGGGTATACATTGCTCTTGGTGATTTCTCAACACTCTGAAGCCCATGAAGATAACCTAGTTGGCTACTAACAATCCTCTGCTAAAGACATAAAAAACAAAATGTTTTCCCATCTGTCTGATCAATATACCCCTGTTTATCAACACCTAATAATGACCATGTAGTCCCTATGAATAATTTTAATTGAGGTGAGTTTTTCTAGCAGTTCCAGTTTGTAAATATAGACTGTTTATCTTCAAAAGATAAATATTACTCAGCCATCCATGCGGCCGTACAACTATTGCTCTGAATAAAAAAAAAAATGCTTCACAAAATTATGTGCACACTAGTGTCATGAAACTGGAAATAAAAAGACAAAACTGCTATCTTTCTCCCAAGTACATTTTATCTCCAGTTGCATGACAAAAGATTATACCAAGTAATATCTACTTTGAGAGATGATGACTTTGCAAAACTACACTTGGACTGTAATGGTTTAAACGTCAATTTTCTGCCTCAGTAGTACCTTGCACCTAAGGACAAACATGCGAACAGGGGACCAAAACATGGACAGTATCCAGAAATGGAGAAGGAGATCTTTGAGTGGTTTGAAGCCCAGAGACAAAATGGATATGGAGAGTCTCGGCTAAGTGTTCATTTGCAAGCCCTCAAGATTGCACAAGCCAAGAAATATGAAGGGTTCACTGCTTCCACAGGTTGGTGTACACGTTTTCTGAACAGACACTCTATAAGTCTGAGACAGAAAACGAAAATTGCACAAAAATTGCCATCACAATATGAACATAAACTTTTGGATTTTCAAAAGTATGTTATTGATCAAAGAAAGGCTGGTGACTTCCCTTTCTGCAGAATTGGCAACATTTATGAGACACCCATGTGCTTTGACATGCCCAGCACAGTTACACTCAACAAAAAGGGTGAAAAAACTGTGCTGATCAAGACGACTGGGCATGAGAAGACTCATTTCACCATGGTATTGGCCTGTACTGCAGATGGGGGTAAATTACCTCCAATAGTAATATTCAAGAGAAAGACTCCCCCAAAGGATAAATTCCCCAGTGGTGTGATCATCCATCCACACCCAAAAGGATGGATGGATGAAGAAGGAGTGAAGAAATGGCTCGATCAAGTGTGGGTGAGGAGAAACGGAGGCCTGTTGAAGAAACCTTGTCTGCTAGTCTGGGACCAATTCAAGGCCCATCTAACAGAGCAGGTAAAGAGGAAGCTCAAGGAGGAAAAGACAACTCAAGCAGTCATACCCGGAGGCTTGACTGGCATGCTGCAACCTCTGGATGTGAGCCTAAACAAGCCATTCAAGACAAAGATGAGAAACCTGTGGACACTATGGATGGTGGAAGGCAAAGCTGAGTTGACTGCTAAAGGCAATTTCAAGCGACCTTCCTTGCCTACAGTTGTGTCGTGGGTGAAGACAGCATGGGATGAGATTCCTGCAGAAATGGTACAAAAGTAATTTCTGAAATGCAGCATCAGCAACAAATTAGATGGCACTGAAGATGACTACCTGTGGCAGGAGAAGACTCAGGAAACAGCCTCAGACAGCGAAGATGATGCAGAACCAGAGGATGCAGATGAGGTACTGTGGGATGATGACAATGTTCAGTACACAGAAGAGGAATGGAGAAAGTTGTTTGGGGAGTCTGACGATGAGGGTGATAGTGACAATGATTTTGAAGGTTTCTAATTATTTGTAAGAACACTACGGTAAATTATAAACAGAAATGTGATAGTTTTTTGTGAATAAATAAAACACAACAAAATAATTTTCGTCTTTATTCATATCAAAATGTATAATTTTTTCTAAATATATACTTCATTAATCATCAGTTGTGAACAACTTATGAGCAGAGGTTCAGATATTATTATAGCAAACAATGTGGAAAGAGCAGAACATGTTTTTGTGTCATTCCAAAAGGCTTATATGCGGGTTTTTGCAAAAACTGGCCATTTTAAAGCAGTTTTAGGGGGGTGGCTTATATGCGATGTAGGCTTATATGCGAGTATATACGGTAATATTTTTTTATTTTTTTTTTATTTTATTATTTATTTTGCTTTTGTTTACCAGGTTTGTCCAATGGGGATTAGTCAAAAAACCTTTTTCATCAGAGGCCTGGAGAGAAAAGCTCCACAATGTTTAAAGCTATAGTACTAGAAATGGATGCCCATATCTATCAATTTTTGGCAATATCTTTGACATTCTTTTAAAAAGTATAGACATAAACACTTTATAATCATGGTTTAAAATTGAAATGGGTCAGTATGATGCTGGATTTGATTGGTCTTTACTGTCCTTAGATAATACAGCCACCACAACTTTCTTCCACGATGTTGGTTCTTCCCCTCCTTTTAAAATACTGTTAAACAAAATCTCCCAGATCTTTATCACTTTCTTCCATCCTAATTTCCAAACTTCCATAGAAATACTATCTGTTCCTAGAGACATTCCTGAAATTTGACTACACCTCACTGTTTTATCTCATCTCTTTCTAGCTTAACAGCTATTTGTTAAGCCTGATCTACATCTAACCTTGGCATAATTAAGTCTTCTAAAAATATTTGTACTCTTTCTTGATTTCCACATTTCTCTGTTTTATACAAATGTTTATAATGTTTCTGAAATATCTCTAAAACATCTACTAAATCACCAGTTATTTTTCTTTTCACAGGCTCCCTAAGTTTGCCAACAATCCTTTCTACTTTCTGCTGCCTGAGTCATTGTGCCAAATGTTTTTGAGCCCTGGAGTTATTATCAAAAAGCAGTTGCTTAACAGCAGTCTGTCTAAACTCATGCATGTTATCAAGGTACACCATTATTTTCTCTTTAGCACTCTTCTTGTTCTGTGAGATTCCCCCATTCTGCAATAATTTAACTTTTGTCAGCCCCTCTAAGAAATTCCTATTACTTCTTAACCATATCTTTTCCTATTTTACTTCTACACTGATTTCAAATTCCATTTTCATTTTATCCCACTCATTAGCTATAACTTCTGGAGATATTTCTATCTTGCCTCACAACTCTTGAATAATTTCCAATAACCATTCCCTAAAATCCTCTGTTTTTGATGGGTAGGTAGGAAAGCACCAATGTCTCATTTTTACTTTATTACCCTACATTTTTTATCTTATATTTACTGGTACATGATTTCCTACTACTGAATTGACATCTTCTGTAACAAGTATTTTCATAAATGACTTCATTACTGCAAATCAAGTTCCAGTCCCACCTATAAGTAATATTCCCTGCTGAAAGTAGATATTTCTCCCAAAATTTCTTTAAGCTCCATAATAGCAATTTTTGGTAGAATATAAATACATGCCAGTATAATTCTCCTCCCTTACCAATTGCACCGTACTACCACAAAACTACCATTGTTGTCTTTTTTCTTTTCTATCACTATTGGTGCCCCTCTAGTAGTTAGTAAAACTACCACCTTTTCCTTTTTCTATCCTAAAATCCTTTCTTTGTCAAATTAATATGCTCATTTTTTTTCTAAATGTGTCTACTGTGTCATTACTATTTGCCAAACAAACAAGCAAAAAACTGTTAAAATGAACCAGGAACAATGAGAGAAGTTCTTCTGTATGTTGAAAAATCCAAGTATTTATTATACTGTTAAAACGTTAGCGTTCAATTTAAAAATGTATATAAGATATACGCTTTCAGCAAAATAAGTATCTCGCCTTCCTCATACAGAAGAACTTCTCTCATTGTTCCTGGTTTGTTTTAACAGTTTTTCATTACTATTTGCACTTGGCATTTCTTAACATAAAGCAATACTCTTTCTTTTTTTCTATACCTGTAAGGCCATTTATGTTCCAAGATAATATGGGTAGTGTACCCATTATCACAAACAGCTATTGTTCCACGTATTATACATGACAGTTTTTTGAGTGTGTGTTTCCAACTTTTGTGTTACATTTATACACTGTTTGGTAGGATGATCTTTTGTATGGTTATTTTTCCTCATCTCCACTTGAACTTGTGTCACATTTTTAAGACTTTTTGTTTTAATGAAAATCTTCAAACAAAAAAAGTAAAAACATTTTCAAAGCACCCTATCCACTGTTAACTTAGAACAAGCACACAAAACAATGTATATCTTCAAAAAGTTAATGTTAACCCTCCATATAGGAACAATTGCCCTACACCAACAACTGCACCCACAGACATTACTTAACCTAAAGGTAACATTATCCATGCTAAAGTGCATGCTACAGCCTGTGTTCCCAGTTAGACTTATTACTGTCTGTTCTTTTCTTATCTCTGTTCCCCTCCTACATGTGAAAAGCAACTTGCATACTTTCAGAAAGCATTAACTTTTAACCTCAGGAAAAAAGTGCAGTGACTATCTTTAAATAAAATTTAATTGTACACTGTTCTATTAAACACATCAAAGCTGCCAGGGAAGGCAGGTCTCTTATTCAATTTCCATAATTTCAAACTTTATTTTTCACTGAAGTGCTTGTCATTGTACCTTTAAATCTTGCATTTCCCTCATCAAAGAATGTTCAAAACTCTTAAGATTAATTGCTTGCACCTACAGACAGATTGTTACCCTGGAAAAGTACTCAGCAATAAATCTTTGAAATTTTCACTTGGAACAGTGTGTACAGGTGAATTCAGCTGCAAACTTCTGGACTCCAACTGAACATTTGTTAATGGAAAAAACAAGATAGACCCCGGGATTCATGAAGCTCGGCGCAAGGCCGGCGTAAGGCCTGCGCCGGCGGTGCATGGAATATCCGGCGCAGTAGCGCCATATACATATTAATGAGAGTGCACTGGAATCACAGACACGTGCGTAGTGTACGTGAGCGAGCCCAGGTAGGATGCGTCTGGAGGCGTGTCTAAGCCGGCATGAGGTGAGCAACCTAATGTGCTGACAGCCACGGTCCGCCCACAATAGTAATGGCAGCAGCCAGGTCCCGTGCAGAATGAAACGCACGTACAGTATGCAACATAGTCCCCGTTCCAAATTAACGGAGAAGCAAATAGAAGCCACGAAGGCATAAGTGTACCCGTCCAAGGAGCAAAGGATATGCATAAGACCGCCGTCCCGCAATGCACTGTCAGTGTTTACACTCAGAGAAGGTGTACAGCCGCATGTCAGCGCCGCACCGACATAGGAGCAGCGACTAAGGTCACCACCTGTCCCACTTTGGTTGGGGCAGTCTCTCCATGGACAGTTGTGTCCCGAAAAACGTATTAGAAATGGCTGATGTGCTACGATTGTAGGACACAATGATATCCCGTATGTAATGTAATGGTAGCATGAATTGGTTATTTCTGTAACAGAAATACCTAAATGACACAATAAACAGAATAAGCAAGGAAATTGCCACAATAATAAGCAAATTATTTAGGCAAACAAGTGAATTTCTATGCTATATAGTGACCGTTTGTATGTGTCGGCCTGTAAAGTCAGATGTGAGTCCCGGAAATATCCCAGATCGGAAAATGGAAAAGGTGGAAACCCCAGCAGCGACATGGGCATGGTCACCAGGGTTACCTGCTGTCCCAATGTGCCATGGACAGTCCCTGATTGGACAGTCGTGTCCCTGCAACAATCGTAAAATGGAAAATGACCCCCGATCCCCTGCCACGCAAATTCCCGCAATATATATGTAAATAGTAGCATAAAACATATACATTACGATATGGAACACAGACATGGCATAAGAAAAGAAATAAGGAACCCAAGCGCTTACAGAATAAGCTCATAGTATGGCAAACAAGTGAAGTTCTGTCAACTGCACTAGCCCTGGGTATGTGTAGTCCTGCAAATTCCGAAGTGTCCACATAACATGCCCCACTATGGGCATTGGAAAAGGTGCCAACCATAATGGTCACAAGCAGTAGTGACAGTACATAGCCGGGTAGCTGTGCTGACATAACAACAGTAAGGAAGCAAGATACCTCAAACACAGGCAAACATGTGCATAGCAACATATCCCAGACCCAGCAACGTCTCTGTTGCATACACTGGATGGTGTATGATGAAGTGTAATATCCAGAAGCAGAACCCATGCATTCGGATGTACTACACAATAGCCTCATTGTACATGTCAGTCACACCCATGTATACCCCTGCACCCAAACCTGCTAGCATCCGTGTGCAGCTATACAACCACACACAATGTGCATACCTGAACTGTGGTAAGAAGTTTGTGTTAGGCAATGCCACGCAGCAAATCATTGCCCACATGTCACCAACCCACCGCAGGTACAGATATGTAAATGGCTGCATGTGAATGTGTCAGCAGAATGTGTACATCCGGCATGTAGTATGTACCCGTCCAAACCATCTAGGTTTGCATACGACACGGTGCACATAAGTGTACACATGTGGACAAGTCGGGTCGTTGGACCACCACATCGATGATTATCTTTGCAGTGAAGTCGATCACATATAGCGGAACTGGTGCCTACCACACAGGACGTCCTAACAGGGTGCTACAGGCAAAGAAGGGGAAACTGGGACATCACATGTGGAGATTAGCGTGGCTGGACGGACAAATACACACGGTCAAGGTAAAGGACGGAACAACATGCATATGGCTGGATGGATGTTGTTAAGTAAAATATATAGAAACACATATGAAGTTCCAGTCCCCACCTATAAGTAATATTTTCTGCTGAAAGTTGATTATTTCTCCCCAAATTTCCTTAAGCTCCATAATAGTAATTTTGGTAGAATATAAATACATGCCAGTATAATTCTCCTCCCTTACCAATTGCACTGCACTACCACAAAACTACCATTGTTGTCTTTTTCTTTTCTATCACTATTGGTGCCCCTCTAGTAGTTAGTAAAACTACCACCTTTTCCTTTTTCTATCCTAAAATCCTTTCTTTGTCAAATTAATATGCTCATTTTTTTTCTAAATGTGTCTACTGTGTCATTACTATTTGCCAAACAAACAAGCAAAAAACTGTTAAAATGAACCAGGAACAATGAGAGAAGTTCTTCTGTATGTTGAAAAATCCAAGTATTTATTATACTGTTAAAACGTTAGCGTTCAATTTAAAAATGTATATAAGATATACGCTTTCAGCAAAATAAGTATCTCGCCTTCCTCATACAGAAGAACTTCTCTCATTGTTCCTGGTTTGTTTTAACAGTTTTTTTTTCATTACTATTTGCACTTGGCATTTCTTAACATAAAGCAATACTCTTTCTTTTTTTCTATACCTGTAAGGCCATTTATGTTCCAAGATAATATGGGTAGTGTACCCATTATCACAAACAGCTATTGTTCCACGTATTATACATGACAGTTTTTTGAGTGTGTGTTTCCAACTTTTGTGTTACATTTATACACTGTTTGGTAGGATGATCTTTTGTATGGTTATTTTTCCTCATCTCCACTTGAACTTGTGTCACATTTTTAAGACTTTTTGTTTTAATGAAAATCTTCAAACAAAAAAAGTAAAAACATTTTCAAAGCACCCTATCCACTGTTAACTTAGAACAAGCACACAAAACAATGTATATCTTCAAAAGTTAATGTTAACCCTCCATATAGGAACAATTGCCCTACACCAACAACTGCACCCACAGACATTACTTAACCTAAAGGTAACATTATCCATGCTAAAGTGCATGCTACAGCCTGTGTTCCCAGTTAGACTTATTACTGTCTGTTCTTTTCTTATCTCTGTTCCCCTCCTACATGTGAAAAGCAACTTGCATACTTTCAGAAAGCATTAACTTTAACCTCAGGAAAAAGTGCAGTGACTATCTTTAAATAAAATTTAATTGTACACTGTTCTATTAAACACATCAAAGCTGCCAGGAAGGCAGGTCTCTTATTCAATTTCCATAATTTCAAACTTTATTTTTCACTGAAGTGCTTGTCATTGTACCTTTAAATCTTGCATTTCCCTCATCAAAGAATGTTCAAAACTCTTAAGATTAATTGCTTGCACCTACAGACAGATTGTTACCCTGGAAAAGTACTCAGCAATAAATCTTTGAAATTTTCACTTGGAACAGTGTGTACAGGTGAATTCAGCTGCAAACTTCTGGACCCAACTGAACATTTGTTAATGGAAAAAACAAGATAGACCCCGGGATTCATGAAGCTCGGCGCAAGGCCGGCGTAAGGCCTGCGCCGGCGGTGCATGGAATATCCGGCGCAGTAGCGCCATATACATATTAATGAGAGTGCACGGAATCACAGACACGTGCGTAGTGTGCGTGGCGAGCCCAGGTAGGATCGTCTGGGCGTGTCTAAGCGGCATGAGGTGAGCAACCTAATGTGCTGACAGCCACGGTCCGCCCACAATAGTAATGGCAGCAGCCAGGTCCGTGCAGAATGAAAGCATGCGTACAGTATGCAACATAGTCCCGTCCCAAATTAGCGGAGAAGCAAATAGAAGCCACGAAGGCATAAGTGTACCCGTCCAAGGAGCAAAGGATACGCATAACACCGCGTTGGTCCCGCAATGCACTGTCAGTGTTTACACTCAGAGAAGGTGTACAGCCGCATGTCAGCGCGCCGCACCGACATAGGAGCAGCGACTAAGGTCACCACCTGTCCCACTTTGGTTGGGGCAGTCTCTCCATGGACAGTTGTGTCCCGAAAAAGCGTATTAGAGATGGGTGATGTGCTACGATTGTAGGACACAATGATATCCGTATTTAATGTAATGGTAGCATGAATTGGTTATTTCTGTAACAGAAATACCTAAATGACACAATAAACAGAATAAGCAAGGAAATTGCCACAATAATAAGCATATTATTTAGGCAAACAAGTGAATTTCTATGCTATATAGTGACCGTTTGTATGTGTCGGCCTGTAAAGTCAGATGTGAGTCGGAAATATCCCAGATCGGAAAATGAAAAGGTGGAAACCCCAGTAGCGACATGGGCATGGTCACCAGGGTTACCTGCTGTCCCAATGTGCCATGGACAGTCCCTGATTGGACAGTCGTGTCCCTGCAACAATCGTAAAATGGAAAATGACCTCCGATCCCCTGCCATAAATTCCGCAATATACATGTAAATAGTAGCATAAAACATATACATTACGATATGGAACACAGACATGGCATAAGAAAATAAATAAGGAACCCAAGCGCTTACAGAATAAGCTCATAGTATGGCAAACAAGTGAAGTTCTGTCAACTGCACTAGCCCTGGGTATGTGTAGTCCTGCAAATTCGAAGTGTCCACATAACATGCCCCACTATGGGCATTGGAAAAGGTGCCAACCATAATGGTCACAAGCAGTAGTGACAGTACATAGCCGGGTAGCTGTGCTGACATAACAACAGTAAGGAAGCAAGATACCTCAAACACAGGCAAACATGTGCATAGCAACATATCCCAGACCCAACAACGTCTCTGTTGCATACACTGGATGGTGTATGATGAAGTGTAATATCCAGAAGCAGAACCCATGGTACTACACAATAGCCTCATTGTACATGTCAGTCACACCCATGTATACCCCTGCACCCAAACCTGCTAGCATCCGTGTGCAGCTATACAACCACACACAATGTGCATACCTGAACTGTGGTAAGAAGTTTGTGTTAGGCAATGCCAGCGGGCAAATCATTACCCACATGTCACCAACCCACGCAGGTACAGATATGTAAATGGCTGCATGTGAATGTGTCAGCAGAATGTGTACATCCGGCATGTAGTATGTACCCGTCCAAACCATCTAGGTTTGCATACGACCACGGTGCACATAAGTGTACACATGTGGACAAGTCGGGTCGTTGGACCACCGCATCGATGATTATCTTTGCAGTGAAGTCGATCACATATAAGCGGAACAGGTGCCTACCACACAGGGCGTCCTAACAGGGTGCTACAGGCAAAGAAGGGAAACTGGGACATCACATGTGGAGATTAAGCGTGGCTGGACGGACAAATACACGGTCAAGGTAAAGGGCGGAACAACATGCATATGGCTGGATGGATGTTGTTAAGTAAAATATATAGAAACACATATGAAGTTCCAGTTTACACTCTAAATACTATATAATGTATTGAATTGTACCGTACAATATGGCAGTAGAACTAAGCCTGCATGTAATTGGTGAAGCTAAGCTGTACTGTGATGGAATTCTGAACCTGGCAGTAAGCAGGACAGCAGGCTCATGTCTGTCATCATTAATTATTTGCTGGGTTACAGAACAATAAATGTATGTACATGCATAACAGCACTCCTTCCCCAGAGGAGGATGGCCTTGTGAGCTCAATGGAAGATAGCAGTACAACTCCTACCAGAGAGACAAAGCAGGCTATTAAGAGAGTAACTGTCCAGTGTATCGTAACAGTCGAGGGGCCTTGAAACAGCTACAATCACAAAGGATACTGTAATGTACAAGGTGCCTTGCAAGGCTGTGTTATTCCCATGAGAAAACAATTTAAAAGCACGACCCCAGCACCCGTATGTATAGACTATTGCGGACCATAGTGATGGAAATGCCCTGTGACCGACCACGTCAGTAAGGTGGGCAAAAGCTGATTGTAAACACTATATAAAGAAACTGCTTACTGTATAGAGTCAGACAAAACTCTCATACTTGGACTGTATATTATTTAGCCTGCCTGTGTACACTACTAAAGCGTTCGAACCCGAGCCTCCTGTGTTATCGGCTGTCACTTAGAAAAGCCTACTGATAACTACAGTCTGGTTGTAACAACTTATTTCACATTGTGATCCTTGTAATCCGAATTCCCTTGGTAAGCTACAGGTCAGAGTGCATGGCTGGTTAGACATATGCGCTGGAGAATATGCATAAATGGTTCTTCTTGAATGAAAAGACCTCCGACTGAATTGTTGTGTGTAAAGAGGCTGTTTACTGTCTGATCTGTGGCTGAAAAGCGGAAAACTGGATCCCAAGAAGAAAAGCGTGCAGCCTTAAACAGGAGGCCCAGGTAAGGAGTGTCTGCCTTTTGTGTCTATTGTAGATCAGGGACCAGACTACATTGTGTTTCTGTTAACAGTAGTGATATCGGGTGAAGACCTACCCACATACTGTTAAATCTGAACATAGGTCAGGGAACACACAGCAGAGTAAATAGTGATTGTAGACACTACAGTGGATACAGGGAAGGAGACACCGTGTTATGACAGAAGTGCGTAGCAGTCGTGTAGAGGATATGGGAGATTATCGAAGCAACAGATCAGGTGATCCACGTTTGGCGGGGCGCGTGAAGAATATGCAATCGCAGAGAGCACATAATTGTGAGTTACGCAGCAAAATGGGGTAATAAATATGACATTGATGGTATATTAGGCAACATATCGTTACTGAAACATTGTAATCCCTGAAAATTTGATGCATATGTTCCAAGGTAAACACCTGTTCCACCCTGAGAGGGATATGCCCTCTCTGGCCAGTCGTGTCCTGTAAATAAACCGAACAAATGTCAAATGTCCTGATATCTCAGGACAAACATTTCCCAGATATATATCAAGATGGTAGCGTAAAACAGTAAATTTGTATGTGGAACAGCAAAATATAATAATAAACAGAATAAGCAACTGAAATGCTACAACAATTGGTGGCTCTCCTGGCAAAGCGTGAATACCTGTCCTATGTACTGGCCGTGGGTATGCATTTTCCAGGCAAATTACGTTCGAACACTAATGTCCCACATTGTGCATTGTAAAAGGTGGCAGCCCTAAGATGTGCAGGCGACAAAACAGCGACAATTGGGTATCCGTCATGCACATCGGTGGACTGAGGTAGTGTACGAAGGGAATAGAACACTACAAATGGCTAAGCATCATCGTGCACAGAGAAGATCATAATACAGTAGTACCGACCGCCCCACAACACCCTACCACCTCAGATACCACATGCAGGATATTAAGCGGGAGGGCAGGCTAGTCCCCACCGGTTAGCCTGTGGCAACAGAGGTAGCACAACGAACAAATGTAATAGAAGCTATTGAAACCACATCCCGAACCGTAACATACCTAGGGACACCCGGTAAGAACACAGTACTAAAACAGAGTGAGGATATCTGTCAATTAATTGAAGTACCGAACCATCATGCAGGACAGGAAGGCCAGGACCCAACCCCGTGGCGTATAGACCGTGGACACCAGAAGATATCTGCAAAGTCAGAGAGAATTCCCCATCCACAAAGTAACCGCTATTCACCATGCAATACCCTGTATCTCCTGATCGGAAACCAAAGGGAATGGCGGATGGTACAGTATGTATAAGCTGTAAATAATGTAAGAATACTTAGGGTAGCGTTGGTGCCAGACCCACACACTATATTCAATGCTATGAACATGCCACAGAAGTATCTTACCGTGGTACATATAAGCTATGCTTACTTTGCAATACCTATACATCCACATAGTTAGTATTGCTTTGCTTGTACAGTCAGGGTGACAGATACAGCCATACCCGGCTATCGCGGGGCTACTGTGAAAGTACAACGATATTCTCACAGGGGATGGCTAGCTACATTCGGTGTCAACTCCACCCGGGGCCAGTTAAGCTCCACTTTAATTGGATGATATTCTGCTTGCGGCCTCTACCCAGCAGCAATGTATGGAAGATACAATAGCATTATTGAGATAATCAGCAGAACAGGGACATAAAGTAAGCAAGCATAAATTGCAACTACAGAGAATACAGGTCAATTACCTGGCATATCTGGTATCCAAGTAGGGTAGAACATCACATGGCGATAGGAAGGTAGCAATATAATAAGCACCCAAGCCAACTAACAAGAAGGGAATGATGTCGTGTCTGGGCCGACTAACACATGTTAAATCTGGATACCAAACAATGCTGTGGAATCCGCTGTATTGTTTGCCTTAACCTTTAATACACCTATGGCAGCACAACACATAGTACACGGATTACAGTAGCAGAAACAGCGTTATGCAGACTAGAGCGATTGATAGCCTTAACAGCTGTAGTAGGTCTCGTGAATAATCATAACACATGTTGTCAGACCGTAGATTGTAAGCGGAGATATATGGCGTCAGTCTTGATGCAACAGCAGGGAAGTAAGCAGCTAAATAGATGACTACTCATTGCAGGTGGACACTGTGGCATGGTCACTGCCACATTGTGTACAGGCAGTTGTTGTAGCACCCATGGCAGTACAGGCCCGGGGCGTAATGTTACTAGACCACCCTCTCACTGTGAGAATGTGTCATGCAGTTGCGATCAATCTGCTGCAAGAGAAGATAGAATTCCTGACTCGTGCTACACATTTGTCATGTCTGACCATACCACTGAGTCAACCTCACATGGTGATTGAGCGTTGTACAACATGAAACCTATCAGCGTCACGTCTGACACCTGTGTATGGCACATCACACAGTAGCCTATCTGAAATGGATTAAATAACTACACACAGACATGATAACACTGATATACCCTTAGATGATGCAGAGGTGACAGTTAATGTATGCGGATCATGTAGACAGAGTCCTACAGGAGCGAATGAAGTAGTTTATGCAGTAGTTATTGATAATGACATTGTAGACGGCCAAACCCTGCAGCATAGCGTGTCTGCTCAAGCAGCAGAATAGATAGCTTTAACACGTGCTTGTACTGTAGCAGAAAAATGATGTGTGGACATATGTCGCGATAGTCATTCTGTTGTCTGTGCACTTCATGTTTATGAGCAGCAGTGGAAGAATAGGGAATGATAACATCCACCGGTAAACCGATTAATCATGCGCATACGAACCTGAATGCATTACACTACATGCAGTTACCCACTGAAGTAGGTAATTGTAAATGTGCAGGGCATAGAAAGCAACAGGATAACAGTAGGAAAGTTGAGGCATGAGCTCATGCACCTGCAAAACAAGCAGCGTCACAGTTGGAAAGTGTCTGTGTGAATGAGGAATGACAAACCTCAGACTGTTTAGATGTAGAAACTGTACAAACAATGCAAACAGCAAGTTCGAAAGCAGAAAAGCCGGCGTGGTTATGGCGAGGAGCAATCCTTGAACACGGACTGCACATATCCACAGTGAAAGCCAATATTAGCGTCTAATATATTCAGATATGCGGCTTTGTGGAGCCATGGGTACAGACATGTCTCAACAGGGGGGATGGTACATTTGGTTAACAGAATACCCTAACATGCGAATTACGAACCACATACAAACCTCATGAGCAGCGTGTCACGTTTGCCGTAGATATCATGCACAGGGAGTATTTAAACCGAAGGGAGTGAGTTTACCTACACCACCCTAACCGTTCCGTGCTATTTGTATGGAATTCATACATCTGCATAAATGTGAAGGGAACAAAGACTGTTTAGCGATTACACATATAGATAATCAAAATGGGTAGAAGCATTCCCAACCAGTAATCCGGATGCAGCAGCAGTGGCAAAGGTGCCAGTAAAATTAAGTATCCCTAGATCTGGCATGCTGTAAAGAAGCTACAGTGACAATAGAACACATGTAGTTAACCAGACAATCACGCTACCTGGGGATTACTTCCTATTACCATGAATGTCAATTGCATGTACAACCCACACTCAACGACTGCTGCCGCCGAGAATGGGATCGAGAAATAAGTAGAGGAGTTTGGTGGGTGACATCCAGGCGAGTTACATGAGCTGTCTACCTCTAGCATTGCTGAGCATGACAACAGTTCCAAATGTAAAGTGCTGCACCCACTTGAGTAGTATGTGGAATGGCATATCATGTGCCAGAGTGGAAAGCTGTCATGCCTGCAGAGCGGTCGATGACTCAGTAGTAGGTGACATGAGAGGATTGTTAACTAGTAACACTGTTCCTCAGTTAAAGTCTGTTACAGATAAGAGCAAACGAAGACGGAAGCATAGCTGACACCAGTATCCTGTGTGTATGTCACTGTTATCCAAAGAACATTATTGCCAAGTGGACAGTCACGAATGTCTGTACGGGTACTGTTGTAGCGCCTACCGCAGTAAAGTTTGCAGAGAGGTCGTCCTGGGTCCACCTCACATTTCTCAAACTGGTAAAGGATATCAAGTCTGATTGACATCTTGTAGCTGATATACCAAATCACCCGGCGAAGACTGTATAACAATACAAAGCAACCCCAAAGACATTTATGTTTGCTGTCCTAATGATTATACACCTATTAACCATGTTTGTGTTTACGTTACAATTTCGGGACCTCACCTGCATATAACTACGGATACAAATACTGATACGTGATGAACTGGCCACAGAGTGTCTTCCACACCTCAACAGATACCTAGGCATGATCGTGTGCATATAGAGACCAGGAACACTTTAAATTGCTGTGTTTGTACTGCCATACCTACATCATATGGAGGACTTCCGATGCATGTGGTCCCCTTGGGGATAGATTGAGACTTGTGAATATCTACACTTTGATACAGGTTCTGTGAGATCACAGGACAACGTGGCAATGTACTTACCTGTTACACAAAAAGGAATTGTATGTTATCATAAACATGGTACAGTTGCAGTTGGTGGGAGTATTTGTAACATAACTGTGTCTTCTGAATGTCATATAACAGCCAAAGATCACAGTACTACTTGTAGCACCATTCCTAATTTGTATTGAAACATCATGAGAACAATGTTGAAGGATGTGCAGAAACATCCTGAATTGTATAAACAGTACTCTGTTAGAGACAGAATTTGTTACATGCAGAGGTAACCCACATCAGTAATAAAGTAGAATATAGTTATGTTGTTTGTGGGAAATAAGCATAGCAATGGTTACCTGGGAATTGGTCCGGCAGTTGTTATTTGGGTTATCTGGCTCCAGTCACATGACATACTGTACAATTGCCTGTGGGTGCGAAGCGAACTATAACACATATAGCTCGAAGAACTGGGAACACAGTCGGAAACCTACTAATCCAGTGGGTGAAATGGAAGCTGTTCTGACATGTCAGTCCTCTGCAAGAGATAAAGGAATACCGATTCATATGGACTTCAGTGACAGCGTCACAACCTGGGCTGGAACACCCCAGCTTCTGGAGTAGTGAAAGCAATCAGGGAACAGAGGAAGTTATCAAAACTGTCGGAGGAAGGATGAATGTGACTTCCGCTCCTGAACATGTGACTGATGAACTGGATGCAATGAGAACTGTTGTGTCACAAAATGTAATAGTGCGACTGCACCGTGGCGCTGAGAATTGATGCGTCTTGGCGCTTACTGAAGAAGATGGCTGTGTCCAACTACCACATGAAGAGACCAAAGCAAGCCCACCTACAGGTAATATAGCAGGTGTCATCCATGGCGGAACCAGGCCCAAACCCACTGCCGAACCATTTCCACAAACCATTGGGTGGATGGGGTCAGTCATACTGAATATCATGAATGCCATTTGTGTTGTTCTGCTCATATTGGGAGCATGTGTCTAGTCACGGGATACTGTGCATGTAAGTATTAGTCAGGGACTCTGGCAACATACCTGTACCTGAGACTATGGATCAAGACCTGTAGTGGTATTTGTCAATAGAAAATGCAATCCTACTTGCAATGTACATCAAGTTAGGGGCCTATTTAAACGTTCCACAGAGGAAGAGGCCAGGGAATGAAATGATGTTGTATATGTCTCTGGATAGAGTAGAACCAATCAAAGGAGGAGAATGTTAGCAAAATACATATTTAAACATAATATGACGTGCAACTTTAGAAGCTAATAGTGTATAATGCATATTATTCTACCTGACAATATAGCAGTACAGCTTCTCATGCATGTAATTGCTTGTAGTGTAGCTGCAGTGTGATTGAACCCTAACCTAGCAGTAACCAGTGCAGCAGGTGTATGTCAGTCAGCATTAGTCATCTGCTCGGTTACAGAATAATACATGTATGTACAGGTATATCTGTCATCCTTCTACTGAGGAGGATAGGCTTGTGAGCTGTAACACAGAGTACAGCTGCTCAGCAGAGAGACACAGGAACCTAGTAGGACACGGGTGAGGACTGAATATGAACAGTGTTGGAACCGTGTCAGAGCAGAACTTACCAAAGTACAGTCTAACTGAATATGTGTCTCGCAAGGTTGGGCTATCCTCATGGGAAAACATGTAATAAGCATTACCTGAGCACTGTTGTAGGAATACAATGTTCTGTACTCTAGCAATGTAAATGCCTTGTGACTGACAACATCATTAATGTGTGCAAAAGATGATAGTATACAGAATGCTCATACAGATGTAACATGTATAGAGTTGAACAAATGTCTAAACTTTGACTGCATACTCCTTTGCCTCCTGCTGCACAGTAATAAAATGTTATTAATCCCAGCTTCCTGTGTTAATGAGTGTCATGTTGAAAATACGAATGAGTGTTACAGTTTGATTTAAAAGACTTAATTGACAGATGTTTACGTTCTAGCATTGGAATAGGTCAAGACAAACATCACAATGTCCATGTGTACCACATACACACAGCCAGTAACATGCAGTAGTAGTGCATGAAGGCATACGACTGTAGGGATAGTACAGGACATATGGCGCGTGCCAAGTGCAGATGCATGACACAAACACCAGGATGGGTGTCCCTGCAAAGAGGAACATGTGCCAACTACACCTCCCACAGATGTACTGGCAATAAAACACATGGCAAACACACAGACACACTACTGTCCAACACATGACTGCAGCGAGCCTGGTCAAACACCAACATGAAGCATGCACAAACAGGGACTTGAGTAATGTTTGCCTTAACACCCCATAGGCCAAGAAGAATAGAATGGACATATGCATGGAATGCTGTGAAGGATGTGTGGTAGTCCTCACTATCACAGTGTTACGCACACCGATACACTGTCCTCAACTGTGTCGTATGTGCAATGTACACAGCATACCTGCATGTAATACAGAGGACAATCATGTGCCACAGAAATATACAGTGGCGAAGACTATAGTGGATAGACAATTGTACATGTGACAAACTATGAATATAGGTTCACCGTCCATAGGTACAGGGTAGGCCATCGTCCCAGGCCCAGCCATAATACTACACCATAGTTAGGATGACTTTGCCAACCTTCTGTGCTTCAGATGAAATACCCATGATATTGCTGTATCTCCGTCAAGCAGTGATAATGATGTAATCCCTGGCCTATACCTGCAATCCTCCATCCAATGGACAACATAGCTGCGAACAAGGCTAGGAAGGATGTCTGTCTCACATGTACTGTGATGTAGATCCACAGCATAATGATTGTCTGGGTGATATATGTGTCACCCAAACACATCCATGAATGACCGTGACAAGGTAAATGTCACCTGCCCTAGTGATTCTGAGGGATGCGGATACAGTAGGTGAAGCATACACATGACATATGGGTTGACATGGCCTTGTATGTCAGGCACAGGTCAACAACAAACAGCAGGTATGTGCCGTGATGTGGCAGGGGTCCTACATGTGGGGCAGCATTACACAAAATGGTGTCATCCTGCATCTGTACAACGATCAACCTATGTGGGCTTCCCAGCTGCTGTAGGTGTATGGTCAGATACAGTCTGAATGGGGCAATGTAGTAGATCATAGGTGTAACACGTAATGGGTACAAGGGAACAATGACCTAGCCTGATGTAGATGTGAATCCCTGCACCAACAGGTGGGCAATGTAGAAGACCCACACAACCACGATAGCAGCGTGTGTGTGGAATGAATGGTGACCATCCAACACTGTTCCCTGATTCCTGGTAATCACCCTGTGCTGAGTGGACAGCCACCTATATGCTGGACAGGGGTGACCTAGTACTTCTCCACAGGTATGATGTTGCATGACGTTGCATTTAGCTGTGGGACATGTCCCTGACAGCAGATATGCATACCTGGGAGGCCGAAGGATATCTGTGTCAGATGTCTGTCCCACTATGGCACCTGTTTTGCAGTCATCTACAAACACTGTTGCCCATAGCACCCCTGTGTGTGCCTGTACCGTGAAGATGTAGGTGTATGACAGGAGTGCACACATGGAAGGGCCCCATGGGACACCACTTCTGACAGGCAGTAGGTCTGATATGCTGCCAGCAACTATGACCGTGTGGGTTGTGTCACATAGACAGTTTACAACACATTCTGTGATGTCCGGGTTCACATCCCAGCCAATGGGTTTATCAGCGATACCTGAGGGGGGTAATGTGATGAAGGGCTTTGCCAGGTCGAGGTAGGCTGTATGGACTGCAACACCCCCATCAGTGGCCTCGGCGACTGTCCTGAAAATGTCAACCATGCTTTAAAGGCATGAACAGCCACTGAACAAGACAAACCGTGTGTGAGGCAAAGTAAGTATGTCCCCTATGCAGTCATGTACGAGCCACAGTATGATCCCTCCCCATGTCTTTGCAGATGGGTCTCCTCAGGGTAATGGGACAGTAATAACCAGCCTCAGTGGAGGTATTGGCCTTCTGACGTGGGACTACAGTTGCCATGTGACACAACCTGGGTACCCTACCTGAGGTGAGGCTACAAAGAAATAGCTGTCTAACTGTGGGTCCAATTCATAAACGAGATAGTGGAGTACACAGCGGGGTCACCAGCTGGTCTCATCGATGCTATGTCCACTACCCTGGAGAGAGCATGTCCCACCTGTGTGTCACAGAACATTTGGTGACCACAAACCTGTGGTACACACATCACCTCATGTGTGGGGAGGGTGTGGAGATGTCCTCACTGGACTTGTCAGCCTGTATGTTGGCAATGTGTGTATGTTGAGTAAACCCCACCTCTATGTGAACCCAGTCAGAGCATATGTGGGACTGAGCTCCCAGGTGTCCAGCATAGCAACTGAAGGTGGTATGATTGTTAGCCAGGTCCATGTAGGTATATCTGTGGAATGTGCCTGGACTATTTCATGACAGTGTGTAAGTCTACACATATGATGACCAAGGGTGTCACACCTCACAAGGTGTCTGCTCCACCTTGTAGTAGCCACCTCCTCGTGTTGTACATTTTGTGTATGGCTGGGGTACACCACACTGGATGCTTGGCATTGGTACAGTGAACCACAGTTGGGTAAGTGAATGACTGGCTCATGCAGTCCTGTAGGTACTGGTAGATGGCAAATGTGATTGATGCAGTGGCTGCCGTACCATCGACCACTGGCTCAGGGTCCTTAAAGGAGACCACAGTACTGCGCGGTATTGGGTAGTCTGCCAGTGAGCAAGCAATGTGTATGGTAACTGGCAACACTCACAGCAGCGGATGCCAAAAGCAGAAGCCAATGTCCAAATAACATAGATCAACTTCTGCATGACAATATGTGTTATCATACATGTATTGACATGTGTCTGCCAATTACAATTGGAAATGGCGGTAAGACTGGCCTAAAGTTCCCATGATGTACACAGTCTGGGGGTGTTGTTCGATAATAAAGTGGCAATACCTCCCAATCGTGACCTCTGGGTATGGTATGAAAGTGGTTGTTAACCTGCAACATTGGATGTATAGCATTGGTTTCTGGTGTGGAAGACATGGTTCCTGTAGCACAACACAGTATGGGTAGTCAAGCACACATACGATTGCTGAACACACAGCATCAGTGAAATCCACTGCTCACAAGGACACAGTCCGACAAGCTCTACACTTTACATATGCACAGTGGTGTCCATCGTAGGACCCAAAATTGTGGAAAGAATCGAATAATTTCTTATTTCAATGCGTGCCTGAAATCATTGTCGTCACAGGTACACATATGCACATAGCGTGTTTAATGTTGCTGATAGCTGTCCATGTAATGCAGCACAGATGCACAGAAATACCCAGAATTGCGGGTCCATAGAACTGCGTCCACATCACAGTTCCGCACACATGGCGGATGTGTAATGGGTACTGTCAATTGTTGCAGTCAAGGGATTCTGGGTATGTAGGCGCTGTGCTCGGTGTTGTTTATGAGCAATCCTTTCTCCGCCCGTGGGAGGATGTGTCGCGTAGCACCTGCCTTACTCTCCGCTAATAATGCAAACCATACTCCGGAGAATGCTAAATGTAGGTGTGGAATGTGTACAGCCCTATACTAGTGTCAGGTAGGCAATTGTCATGGATGGACACCCGTATGGCCAGGATGGCACCTACAACTGCAAAACCGGGTACATGACATAGCCGCGGTAAGGCATAACACAGGAAATACACATAGGGACTACAGTTGACATTCCACATACAAAGCAGGACCGTCGTGCCAACACCGGCGTACACAGCACTCAATCTGCCAGCAACAGACTGAGGAGCACCGCTACCGTGCAAGCGGAACAGATGTGCGACCTGTGGAATACATACTAATGGCACACACACAACGTCAAGTAGGATAAGTAAACTATGGCATTCCCACCTATGAAGACAACATGGTTAAATGAATACATAGGTAATCAACATGTTCGGTGGTGTTATATTGGAAATACAGTGGCGGATATGTCCCATTGGGACGTCTGCGGTTTATATGGAGCATTTGCTAACCAGCATCATTGGATGTATGTCATTTGTCCACAGTACTAAATCACCTGGTTATGTAGCACCATGTGGAATGGGTGGTCAAACAGACATCAGCGATTCCTGAACACACAGTATCAGTGAAACCCAGTGCTCACAAGGACACAGTCCGACAAGCTCTACACTTTACATATGCACAGTGGTGTCCATTGTAGGACCCAAAAATTTGTCTAAAGACAGCTCTTCCGCCTTATTTAATCAACTAACGGAACTCATTGTAGTCACAGGTACACATATGCACATGGCGTGTTTAATGTTGCTGATAGCTGTCCATGTCATGCAGCACAGATGCACAGGAATACCCAGGGTGCGGGTCCATAGAACTCGTCCACATCACAGTCCGCACACATGGCCGGATGTGTAATGGGTACTGTCAATTGTTGCAGTCAAGGGATTCTGGGTATGTAGACTCTGTGCTTTCGGTGTTGTTTCATGAGCAATCCTTTCTCCGCCCGTGGGAGGATGTGTCGTATCACCTGCCTTACTCTCCGCTAATAATGCAAACCATACTCCGGAGAATGCTAAATGTAGGTGTGGATTGTGTACAGCCCTATACTAGTGTCCAGTAGGCAATTGTCATGGATGGACACCCGTATGGCCAGGATGGCACCCACAACTGCAAACCGGGTAAATGACATAGCAGCGGGAAGGCATAACACAGGAAATACACATAGGGACTACAGTTGACATTCCACATACAAAGCAGGACCGTCGTGCCAACACGGCGTACACAGCACTCAATCTGCCAGCAACAGACTGAGGAGCACCGCTACCGTACAGCGGAACAGATGTGCGACCTGTGGAACACATACTAATGGCACACACACAGCGTCAAGTAGGATATGTAAACTATGGCTTTCCCACCTATGAAGACAACATGGTTAAATGAATGCATAGGTAAGCAACATGTTCGGTGGTGTTATATTGGAAATATAGTGGCGGATATGTCCCATTGGGATGTCTGAGGTTTATATGAAGCAGTTGCTAACCAGCATCTTTGGATGTATGTAATTTGTTCACAGTACTAAATCAGCTGGTTATGTAGCACCATGTGGAATGGGTAGTCAAACAGACATCAGCGATTGGGAACATACACCAGCAGTGAAAAGCACTGGGCAGGTGGACACAGTCCAGCAACATCTAACTTGACATATGCACATGGTGTCCATTGTAGGACCCAAAATTCTGTTCAGAGAATGCCTGCTAGCTTCCTGCATTACTCATGTGATCTAATTGTCGTCACCCGTCACAGGTACACATATATGCATAAGCGTGTTCAATGTTGATGATAGCTGTCCATGAACTGCAGCACACATGCATAGAAATACCCAGGGTATCGGGTCCATTCAGCTCGTCCACATCACAGTCCAGCACACATGAAGGATGTGTAATGGGTACTGTGCACTGTTGCAGTCAAGGGAGTCTGGGTATGTAGAATCTGGCCTCGGTGTTGTTTGCAGGCAATCCTTTGTCCGCCCGTGGGAGGGGCGTGTCGCGTAACACATCGTCACTCTCGCTATTAATGCACACCATACTCGGGGAATGCAAAATGCAGGTGTGAAATGTGTACAGCCCTATACCAGTGTATAGTAGGCAATTCACATGGATGGACAAGCGTATGACTAAGATGGCACCCATAACTGCAAACCGGTGGAATTACACTGCGTAGTAAGGCATTACACAAGTCATACACATAGGGACTACAGTTGACATTCCCCTTACAACAAACACAGACAACCGGCTGATGAAGTCTAAAGCAAAGACGAGGTACTGTAGGGACCGTCAGTGACCTACCAGAGCACACCAGAATTAAAGGCAGTCAGCATAGTCTATTGGAGCCGACTCCGTCTGCTTCATAAGCAGACTTATTCAGACTACATACAATGCAGTCCAACCTACTACATTTACAAGCATTAATTGGACAGTACATTAGATGTGCAAGGTACTAATTACATGCCTTAAAGGCGAACAAGCGAACAAACCTTACTTGGGTTACAGATCCCACACAGTGAGGACATCAGACATTGCTTGAAAGGTACAGTCTTCATCGGAAAATATAAATATATGTACATATATGAAACATGAACCAACATAAAATGTTTTCCAAATGTCTGACTGTGTAAGATACATATATATGTCCTACGGATTGTGCCAATATATTAACAGAACTGCAGACACCTAGTAATATAAATGAACCATAATATATACACATAAACCGTATGATTATGACTACTGTAAAATAGACCAGCGAAATGTAAACATTCACAATGTGCTAATGTAAATATTCAGTTAGAAGGTTACTTAAATAAATCAACTCAGTCATCCATGTGTAAATACTAACACAAGGCCAGCGAGGTGCTTGCCCTCACATGTACTGGGATGTTGTTCCACAGCATAGTGAGTGTCTGGGTGATGAATCCGTCCCAACAACACGTTAGATTAATGACAGTGTCAAGGTGTCGTCAGCTGCCCTTGTGGTTCTGAGGATCTAACTTATTTCGTGAAGCATAGTCATCAGATCTGGGTTCGACTTAGCCGTGTATGCCAGGCGGGTCACCTCTGGGCAAGTGGTATGCAACTGTATACAGCTGGAATTCTTTCAGTCGGTCAGTATAACACATATACCTGAGACCCTGCATCTGTTTGTCGAAGAACTGTTGGTGCCTTTCCAGCTGCTGCAGGTGTTGGGTCAGATACATTCTGAACGGGGCATTGTACCCAATCATAGGTCTATTGGCGATGAGTACAAGGGACAATGACCTCCCTGATCTAGATGTGAATCCTTCATGATGATGTGGGCAATGTGGAAGGTCTACCTAACTATGTTAGCAACATGTGTGTCTACGAGCGGTTAACAACAACACATGTCCCCAAATCACTGGTAACCCCCTCTGTGCTCAGTGGATTGCCACCTATATGGTAGCTCGGGGTAACCTTGTTCTTCGAAGGGTATGCCTATGCATTTCCTGGCATTTAGCTGTAGGACATGTCTCTGGTACCACTTATCCACATCTGTGAGGCACTCCTGAAGGATATCTGTGTCAGATGTGTGTCTGACTTTGGCACCGGTTTGCAGTCATCTGCAAACATTGTCACCATAACCCCTGTGTATGCGTGTACATTGGAAGCGTAGATGCTGGAAATAGTGGACCCAGGACTGAGCCCCATGGGACACCACCTGTGACTGGCTGTGAGTATGACATGGCACCAGCAACTATGGCCATGTGTGTTCTGTGACTTAGCCCGTTTGCAACCCATATGGCGATGTATGGATTTACATTCAAGATGGCGGGTTTATCAATTATACCGAGGGTATTGTGTCGAAGGCCTCTGCGGGTTGAGGTAGGCTGTATGGACTGCTTTACCCTCAGCAATGGCCTTGGTGACTGATTCTACAAAGTGAAACACGTGTAAAGGGCATGATCTGACTCTGACCAAGCTAAACTGGGTTGTATCCAAAGTATCGGGTCCCCTATGTCTTTATCTATGTGTCCCATTATGATCCATCTCCATGGCTTTGCAGATAAGGCTTGTCAAACTAATGGTATGGTAATAACCAGGGTCAGTGGAGGCACCATCTATGTGGAGTGTGACTACAGTAAGCCCTGTGCTACTACTCAGATGCGTATCCTGAGGTGAGGCTAAGATTAAACAGCTGTCCTAAGTGTGAGTTAGAGTTCCTGGAGTACACAGCTGGGACACCATGTGGAGCCATGGATGCTGTGTTGACTGCCTTGGGGCTGGATGTGGGTAATGCTGGACATACCCACGGCAGGCGTGTACGTTCGAGTCCGATGCCCAAGGGACCACACACATAGCGGCCTTAGGCATAGGCCAAGTAGGTAGCCTAGGGTGTTGCTCTACTGGGGCACCTTTCCAGACTCTATTTGGTGTAGGTAGACCAGGAGGGTGGCGGGTGATGTATCGGTGGCAACTTCTGCCTAGGTCACCACTTACCTAAGGCCACTCTTCCCGTGGGTAATACAGCAGTACCCACACCCAGGCGGGTCATTGCTAGGGTCATTGCTAGTATGGCACATCATCTATGTAAGGAAACCATATATCCCCAGACATAATGGCACAGCATAATGCCTGTTAAGCGGCCAAAGGCAGACATCGTCACCAGCGGTGCGGGCGTACTGCGGCGTGATGTCCGTTAACAATGCCGACATTGTCTCGCTTTGTGAAACAAACTCCACAGAGACATTCAATAATAGACAGCGGCGGACAACCCGATGTCCTCGTGTCTGAGCTGTTCAACCTGTTACGCCATGTTAAATGTGTGTAGCACAGCGGAACGGTCCAAACAAAACAGCGGACATGTCTGTGGCTCAGTGAAAGTCGATCGCGCAATGTTAAACCCTTGTAATATTGCGACACAGGCCATACATCACGGAGGGTTAGTAATGGAAATTGGTTATTTCGAGCAGACCGTGTGCAATTAGTATAGCGACATCTACAGCGGGTACACCGGCCAATCGGCGCTGCGATTCTGAATAATTGGGGGCGTGACATGGTACCATGGACACGGACAAAAGCGTGCCCATGTGACTCATCTAACATTACGTACAGGGTCAGGGCAGTCCGTACAGTGCGGCCAAGACCAAACCAAAGCACCACAGCAACACCCTGACAATCGAAGGCCTGTATGCGTATGGGATATAAGCAGCTGTCATCTGAACAGCCCTGCGGTGGCGACATATGCATCCTGGGCCATGGCGAGGGAATTAGGAATGTTCAACATGCAGTACCGCACCTTTCCCAGCAGGAGAATGGATGCCTGTGGCGTCGTGTGTCGCGGGGATATGTAAATGTACATAGGTACCATGGGTATGCATATTAATGACAACGAACAGCTAGCGTGCACTGGTCACAGTAACCGTCAAGCGTGAATGCAGTCGCGTTTGAATTACGACTATTTTTATTTATTTTATTTAGTTTTATTTTATTTTATTTTACATTTGATGACGGGCTAGTCTAGCTGGATATATGTCCATTTTCAGTAGAGGCCGGGAGAAAACTCCACACATAACATAATAATGACAGACAGACATATTATTAATAAAGACATACAATAAAATTAGAAATATAAATCAATTTTGTTAATAAAATCAACATACATTAAGGAACTCAAACAGTTTAATATCATACATAATGTTTGGTCAATTTCAAAGCATTTTATCTAGTACATAAAGGTTATGCAATAAGGCATTTGCCATATGGATAACAGTTGAAGCTCAGAAGGATACAGTAGTAAAGGGGAATGTAAGATGAATAAAGGGAAGAGGCAGGGGTTAGGAAAGAGAGAGGAAAAGAGGAAGACTATAGAACATATAGATGTGCGCATTAATGCGTAAAGCGTCCATGCTGCAAAGACTGTTACATATATAAAGCTGTAAGTGCTTTCTGCACCGTCCGTCAACGGATCAGACATATGTTACGGAATAGTCACAAGTAGCATAAAACCGTAACCACACAGACACTGTAAACATATATAAGCGGACTACGGATATGCGTAATGGCGCGTCGCGTAACCCACAATCGGACATGCGGTGTCGTGTGCGTGTGTGATCCAGTGGAACCAGGGAAGGTTACGGATGTCTCCTCCACCGTTTACATTCATAATTGTCAAATATATGCTTAAATAGTACTTATTGATTCCATGCTTTGTTATCGTAATGCTACTATTATACACATTGATATACAATAACCTGATCAACACACTACATTCTAAGGTGCACTCTCAGCAATTATCAACTATGTGTCCGGATACTGATTGTATTTACCAATATTGTATATATATTAACACATTGTTGCCGTATTATTGTTTCCATGAAGTAAGGCATGCAACACTGATATGTATATGTCACGTTATAATCAAGACTTGGAGCACTGTCCACCTAACTATGAGCAGGTTTATTGATTATTTAAGCTTTAAACCGACTCTGAAGGAAGTGTATAAGGGGCGGCTATGTCATGCATTCCGTACTCGGCGATGACCCATGTTAGTAGGTGAGAGAGCTCAGTATCCTTTCACTGTGGAGTCTATCGTATTTGACAGTGTCTGTTTTGCCGATATATGTTCCATGATGTCGTTTATGAAGATGGGCAGGGCCTTAAGGTTTGCTGTATTTCCGCATACTGGCGCGTGGATATAGATAGGCCATGTAATACAAATCATGGGTAGTCAAGCAGACTTCCACGACTGGGGAACATACAGCGGCAGTCAATACCACTGGCCAGATGGGGACAGTCAAACCGCGTTCTACACTTTACAAATGCACATCGGTGTCCATTGTAGGACTCCAAAAATTACGGCGTCTGCTCCGTTATCCACTGGGATCAGCCAATCAGAGTACTAACCGTGACTACGGCACAGCTAGACATATGCACCACCAGCGTGTTTAAGGTTGATGATACCTGCCCATGACATGCAGGACATATGAACAGAGGTCCCCAGACTGGCGTGTCCATACATGTCGTCCATATCCCAGCTTCGCACACATGAAGCATGTGTCATGCGTACCGTGGGGGGTTGCAGCCATGGTATCCTGGGTATGCAAAATGGGGCTCGGTGTTGTTTGGCAGATAATCCGTTGTCCGCCCGTGGGAGGGCTGCGGGTTCAGGGCGTGCCTTAGTCCCCAGTAAGGAAGCAAAACATCCATAGGGTAATGCTAAAGGCATGTGTGAAATGTGCCCAGCCCTACATCAGTGTCAGTAGGCATTTCCCAAGGATGGACAAGCGTCACGGACAAGATGGCACCCATAATAGCAAACCTGGTGGAATCACACAGCCGTAGTAGGGCATGACACAAGACATTAAGATGGAAACAACAGTAGATACACCCGTAGACATCCATCCTGCCGTGCGAATCCCAGCGTACACAGCAGCGAAGGTGCTATCAAGTATGTGGGGATCACCGCTTCCACTGTGCGGAACATACCTGCGACCAGTGGAACACATATTAATGGGACACCAACAGCGTCAACTAGGAAGGTCATACTATCGCTAAAATATGGCGTTCACACACATAAGCGACATACTGTCATTAATAAATAGGTTCTACATGTACGGCTGTGTTATACTGACAATACAGTGGCGGATAGTTCACAATGGTACCTGTGAGGATTATCTAAAGCAGTTGCCAACCTGCAGGACTACAGTAACACCCTATGGGTAAATTGTGGAAGGACACGGGTTCGTAGCACTACATAATATGGGTAGGCGGACAGACATCCGGGAATGGGAACATCTGGCGGCAGTCAAACCCACTGGCGAATGGACACAGTCAACATGTTCTAAACTTTACATATGCACATCGGTGTCCATTGCAGGACCCAAAATTACTCCTTAGGTAAGTGTAGGCAACATAGTGTGAACGGAAGAGGTGACAGCCGTGACTACGGCACAGGTAGATATATGCACCACAAAGCGTCTTCAAGGGTGAGGACAGCCGTCCATGAAATGCAGGAGATATGAAGAGGACAGCCCAGGCAGGTGCGTCCATACCGCGTCGTTCACATCGCATTTCCGCACACATGAAGGGTGTGCAAGGGGTACTGTCGAGGGTTGCACACATGGGATCGTGGGTATGCAAATATGGGTGTCGGTGTGGATTGGCAGATGATTAATCGTCCGCCCGTGTGCGGGGCGTGGCCATAACATATCGTTACTCCGCCAATACTAATACCGATCATCCACGGAAATGGAGAATGCAGCTGTGAAATGTTGACAGCCCGATACTAGTGTCCAGTAGGCAGTTCCCATGGATGGACAAGCGTCACGGCCAAGATGGCACCCATAGCTGCAAACCTGGGGAATCCCACAGCTGTTGCAAGGCATAACCCAGGGAATACAGATCACGGTCTACAGTACACACTCCCCATTCAAAGCAAGACCGCTGGGCAGATACGGCGTACACAACACTCAATGTGCCAGCACATCTATGGGGATCCTGCGGCTTCCATACAGTGGAACAGATGGGTCACCTGTGTAAAGATACCAATGGCACAATCTCCCGTCTGCTGGGAATGACATAGGATGGTCAAACTATGGCGTTGACACCAAAGAAAGACATCCTTGGTGAATTAATAGGATTGATGTCAATACACCATGGCAAACACCCAATGAACAGGGAAGACTTGCTGGCACCCTATGGCCACAAACCATGTCACACATAGGTAGATGGAACAGTCAACATAAACATATAGTCCACGACAGGTGCATATGGTATCCAAAGGTACTTCATAGACATGTATCGCTATCACCCGTTGGCCCGTGAGACTTACACATAACATGGAAGTATCCAGGCTTTAAATATCCACCCTTACACTTCCATTTGTCACTTTCTATGCGAGCAATGGAGATGTAGCCACAGCATAGAAAGCAGAGGCGTACTGCTAACGAAACACACACATGTCAACATCACAGAAAGCATACTATGAACACACTTATTACATGATATTGTACTATGAAACACAAACAAACCAGCAACCTGCAGCAAGAATAGTACCCGTAGTTCGACACAACACAAGTCTTAGTAACATTTAAACAGTTCATTAAAACATGCAGCGTTTCGTTGTTTCCTAGCGTGTGCAGGACAAATGCTATGTCTAAGAATGTTCACAATCAACAATGTGAGTCTTAACATGATTTTAAATATCACATTGTTGATTGTGAACACTTTAACAATTTGCTCATTCAGTTGTATTTTTGAAAGCGGAAACACACACACACGGAAGGGGCGGAGATGAACCTCGCCTATTTACATGAACTCAGTACAGTATGAAGCATTTACACTAGGAGCTACCGAATTAACTGGCGTGGCTGTCAGAGGCATACATGTAGGCTGCTGGCGCCACCCATAAGACAATATTTGGAAATAGCCAAGGCATGTGTTGCGGGCGTCTAAAAGCATAATCAGTCGCAGAGGCAGCTGGAAACACACACACAGAGACACACACACACACGGAAGGGGCGGGGGCGAACCTCGCCTATCTACATGAACACACTACTGTATGGAAGCATTTACAGAGCAGCTACGAGTTTACTAAACAGGCTGTCACAGGCATACTTGTAGGCTGCTGGCGTCACCATAAGACAATAGTTGGCAATAGCCAAGGCATGTGTTGCGGGCGTCTTAAAGCATAATCAGTCGCAGAGGCAGCTGGAAACACACACACACAGAGACACACACACACGGAAGGGGCGGGGGCGAACCTCGCCTATCTACATGAACACACTACTGTATGAAGCATTTACAGAGCAGCTACGAGTTTACTAAACAGAAGCTGTCACAGGCATACTTGTAGGCTGCTGGCGTCACCCATAAGACAATAGTTGGCAATAGCCAAGGCATGTGTTGCGGGCGTCTAAAAGCATAATCAGTCGCAGAGGCGGCTGGAAACACACACACACAGAGACACACACACACGGAAGGGGCGGGGGCGAACCTCGACTATCTACATGAACACACTACTGTATGAAGCATTTACAGAGCAGCTACCGAGTTTACTAAACAGGCTGTCACAGGCATACTTGTAGGCTGCTGGCGTCACCATAAGACAATAGTTGGCAATAGCCAAGGCATGTGTTGCGGGCGTCTAAATCATAATCAGTCGCAGAGGCAGCTGGAAACACACACACACAGAGACACACACACACGGAAGGGGCGGGGGCGAACCTACGACTATCTACATGAACACACTACTGTATGAAGCATTTACAGAGCAGCTACGAGTTTACTAAACAGAAGCTGTCACAGGCATACTTGTATGCTGCTGGCGTCACCCATAAGACAATAGTTGGAAATAGCGAGGCATGTGTTGCGGGCGTCTAAAAGCATAATCAGTCGCAGAGGCAGCTGGAAACACACACACACAGAGACACACACACACACACGGAAGGGGCGGGGGCGAACCTCGCCTATCTACATGAACACACTACAGTATGAAGCATTTACAGAGCGGCTACGAGTTTACTGAGCAGAAGCTGTCAGGAGAGCATACCCTACGTGAGTGGTATGATTTGCAGAGGCAATGCCCGATCGGGAGTTCGGACAGAGTCGCGATCCGCAGTCTGTTACCATCCAAGATCGCGTACACTAACCGTTAGTGCTGCAGTCGGGAATAACAAGTAACTACTGATCAGTACATCACTGCATACTGGGCATGCTCAGACACTTAGACTTCGGCACAGGGCAGACATGCATACACATGTTGCGACAGCATGGGTGGCGGAATGTGGACCGTCGTGTGTGTCCAGCCACAACAGGAACCTGGCCATGCCACAGGCGTGGCGTTCGTGGGGATACAGGCATGCACCGGGGTATAACTGCAGGCGGTAGCGGTGTGCACTGTGCTGTGTGTCTATCTACACAGCTGCCTACCGGGCACGCTCAGACGCTTAGAGTCGGCCCAGGTCAGGCAGGCATACACATGGTGCGGCGGCATGGGTGGCGGAATCACGGACCGTCCTGTGTGTCGGCCACACAACAGCAACCGGCCATGCCACAGACGTGGCCGTTGCTGCGGGGAATATCTAGGTGCAATTAACCATGTGTAGGACTGGCCTACAGTTTGTTGCATGCTACAGACAACCCTCCCAAACACAGGATACCTTCACAGATGTCCTGAGGACACTGGTGAGTGGGCATGCTCTCACAACAGCACCGTATTGGGTGACATGAACCACCCATACATAGCCTGGGAACATTACCCATGTTCACACACCTGGCCACTGTTAAACAGCCATGCACCATACATACTAGGGGGGGATGTCTGACAGTTCTGCCCATCACACATGGTGAGGATATGCCCCACACAGGATGTACAGCCCTCAATGGTGATGCAAGACCGTATAGTGGATCCACTGGTCATCCACTCACTGTAACCAACACCAGCATGGGGGACCTCAGTGATGACCTCTCCACAGAAAACCACACACATCATACGACCGGTGTGGTACCCTACAAGTCCTCCATGCCAGTGTTGAACAGAGGCCAGACCTGCAATCGCCTAGCGAATGCCTTCCCGACCACCCACATGCATGTCTGCAACAGGCAAACATGATGACATCAGGCCCTTGTCCACCACAGGTAGGCACATGGTGTGGTGGACTGCAGCCACTGACTACCTGTACATCAACAGTTGGAGCTACTACATGGCAGAGCAATGACAGTACCAGAAACCATCACCCATTCATACGGCGTCACCATGCATTTACATACCATCATCCAGGTCGGCTTGTGGGAGTGGTACTGCAGAGGGCACATGAGACAACCACAGGGCCTTCCCTAACTGTGGTAAGGACATGGTTGGGGGCACACAGACTTGCCTGGAAATGGTCCAGAATGGTACAACAGTCACTGCACCCACAGACATTGTCTGCAAACCACAGGACATGTTCCATGCATACATCCCCAACAGGGAACATATCCATCCCACCAGAGTGTATCCTCCCAAACATGTCATATGGCCTGGGTGATCCCATATCTCTATGGCGGTTGACCGCGTCAGCAATGGGCACCGATGGTGTCCTGGCTGTGTGCTATCCATCCTCATTGAGGCCCTCGGCCCACACATGCGACCACTGTGTCATGTTAGCCTTACTATGGGCTATGTCCCCAATGGATGCCATATGGCATCTGTGGTCCCACTATGCCAGGGTAGTGCTCCTATGGACTGTCAACAGCCACACCCTATCGCTTGACAAGTGTTGTCTGCAAAGCTGTGTGGAGGTCCATACAGGTGGCCATGGTTACAGATAGCGGTGTACAGCCAATGCGGAACATACCCACAACTACATAGTCAAGGGCAGATCCTGCCTCCCGAACCTGCTCGTCCAGTCTGGAGTGGTCACCAAGGCCATTGATGGGGATGCGTGGGTTTTGCACACAGTACCATGACCTGGTGGGAGCGTTCAGAGCACACTACACATGGGACCCATAGAAAGGCTCGCCAGCATACATGTGGGGACATATGTCACCCGATGCTTCTCAGACAGGTTGGAGGTCACACCACACAGGGTTGGTGCTCAAGGTGCCTTGTCACACTCATATCTGGACCCAGTGGAGGCCCACAGGGCTCACTCCTGTGCCCCCTGCCATATGGCATCCGACCTTCAATGTGCATGCAATCATAGGGATTGTAGCAGACAAGGTATGCAGATGACTACGCACCGGCCAACATACCCAACACCCCATGTTACGGACATCCACCTAGGCGTCATAGACAAGGATGACTGGTGCCAGAGCCATGGCCTGCTAGTAAATGGCAGAGTAGGTCCAGCCCTACCCAGTGTGAAGGACATGTTAGATCCCAATGTCACATGTAGGTGATGCGCCATTAAAGATGGTGGGCGTGTTCGGAAATGGCTACCACACCTGTCGGCAACCTCTGTCAACACACACAATGGCAATGTGGGTGTGAAGACATTCCATTGTGGCCTCCTGGTCTGGATGGAATGTCAAGCACATCAGGGTGTTCATTGTACCCTGTACATCACACACCAGAGCAATGACTGCATACAATGGCACATGTGGCCTGTAGCTAACCTGGCCTGCAGCACTTTCGGAAGGACATAAGCGTTCCACAAGGCGGGGATGGCGGTGCTAGGACATGTGTCAAGCTGCGCGGCCAAGGGGACACCGGCTGTGGATCTTCACAGCACAGCTGCTCCGTGGTGATCTGTGCCTGACATACGGCCATGTCTGACCTGGGTGACATGGGCACATTCCACCTCCCAGGCTCCATGCAAACCACGGGCACAGGCGACTGTCAAACACCGGAACACCAAGATGGGTGGGACGTGCTGGCGGGACAGGGTTAACGGCCAGGCACCCCCTACAACACGGGGAGGAGTGCCAGGCCATGTGAAGGAAAGGCCCTGACTGCCTTTGTCAGGACTGCTAATGACATGTGGATGTGTGACGATACTTATGCGCCAGGCAACACCTGTGTGGCACTGCTAGACCAGGGACCGGGGAGTGATGGATATGGCATCCGCACCCTGAGGGGTGTTAAACGCCACACACAGTCATGCTAGGTCCACACATGGTGGGGCACATATCTGTTGCGTTCATAATGGCCTATGTACCTATGTAAGGGGTCCATGCGGATCGGGTAACTGTGCTATGCTGATGTTGCCAGACATGCCTGTGGTACCCGACTACGTGGGGAACTAATTACAGTGCTCCCAGTAGGCGATGCAAGTACACCATCAGTATCATGCGGGTTAACTGCCCCGACATGGTGCTACACATGTAACCACCACACATACTGTGTACACATATCAATGAATGCTGCACCTGTCCTGCATGGTATGTCTGCTGCATGATGTCCGTGCACAACCCACATCACATACATACCTGTCACCAGCCATACACACACACCACAACATACACATCACGTGGTATCGCGGACACAGGTATCACATACACCTCTCACTATCGTGTCACCCTGTGCATCAGAATATGTTAAGCTTAACCGTGCAGTGATGGTGTAGCCCACAGCTATGTGACAGAGACGTCATCATATGCACAGGGGGGTAAGTGTGCCACAGGCATGGGCTGTACCAATGCATGACATCGTATTATTGTGTGTAACGGCCAGTGCATTGAGTGGACATGACTATGTAGATTGCATGTGGGTGTGGTGGAGCCCTACAGTTGTGGCAGCTATGTGTGGGTGTGTGTGTACACAGTTCAGTCATCTGTGATGCCTACGGGGTATGCTTGGCAGCCCCTGACTGTACAGTGCAGGTGTTACGGCTCACTGTGTCTGCGGCGGCGACCTGACCAGCGCCTGCCTGGGGTCATACGGGCACGACCGGGTGGTACGGACTGTCCACTCTCCGATGTCACATGTCCGCTGGAAGCGTGCCGCGGCGGGGCGTCCAGGGCCGCGTCCACGTGGCCTGCTCTGTCCTGGTGTGGATGGTGTAGTAGCAGCTGCACTGCTGCTGCTACCAGCACTGTCTGGGTGGGCATGGGAGCTTAGCGCTGCGCTGACCTGCAGCAGGTGGTGTTGCTGGCACCCCCGTGCCTATGCCTCACCTAACTGGTGTTCCTGCACGGACTCGCCGCTCAAGGATGGCCATGCCTCGATTCGAGGATACCAGCCATGTCACCCAATCTCCTATCAGAACATCGGCAAGATGCTGTTGTGCATTCGCCAATGCCTGGATGTTGTCATTCAGAGTGCGGATTGCGGACCTCTGCAGCCTCTGCCCTTCCTGGTTCTGCCGTTCGGCGCGTGCCTGCGCCGCCATTACAGTCTGGAACATCGTCTGGTTATACCAGCTGCTGCACCATGCGGCAGGTGTATGTCTAGCGGTGCTCCCCTCTGAGCAGCACCTGCCACATACCTGCGTGGCACTGCACCGAGTCCTTACACTGGCAACATCGTGTGTACCCACACCTTCTGCAGCCACCACACATTCCTGCTTTCGGGGACAACAGGCGCTGACTGACCGTCATCTATGGTCAGCGGTGTTGGGGTATGTGTCGGCATCTGAACGATGTCGCGGGGATGAAAGGGGCGTATGTGTGATGTTCTCCACTGGCACAGTGTCTGCCTGTGGCGACCCTGCCTGTGCCTCATGCACATGGTCATCACCACTAGTATCTGTGGGGACACTAGCATCAGATTGACGCAGGAGGGAACTCACCTACAGCACCTGTCAATACAAAGACATACCATCGGTTATAATACGAACACACCCACACGCACCACACACACACACACACACGCACACACACACACACACAGCATGCGTGTGATAATGCAGGTGGCATGCAGCATTCACACAACACAGACCAGTGAATGCAGACCAGACATTCATAGTGGCAGTATGTACACTGCCCTGGTGGGGACAGTACAACAGGCGGGTGTCATTTAGTAGGCATGCAGTACACACATTCATGGTAGTTTGCATGCATCAGCGTGATACACCGTGTGGCGTAGGCGAGTTGAGAGTACGCATGGCTGCCGACGGTATGTAATGTACGCCAAACGTAATGCGGTATCTTGTGGACATGTGGCGATGGTGACCACCGCATGCACCACATCACAATGGCTGTCGCGGTGCAGTGTTATGTGTACAGTCTACAGATACAATGTATGGGTAACAGTGATGTCTGTGCAGATGCGTTTGCTGTGAGCTGTGTGCATAGCTGTACAGTGTGTAGTCGGGCTCTGTGCCACTGCACAGTAGCAGGACACAGCTATGTGTCTGTGCGATCATTGACCTGGATGCATTACATTGCCATGTCTGTAAGTCAGTTCAGATGCTCAGCAGCATATATGGTGGACATTGGGCACCTGTAGTAGCTGTGGAGGCGTTCCATGTCACTGGTGTACTACATTGGATGTCAGGGGTCCACTACAGTGATGAACCCACTATGTGTGTAGAGGGTGCAGCGGTGAGTACCCACTGTGGATGTGCTGTGTGGCAACATGCCTGTAGGTATCAACCATGGCCTTGTCTGTCTGGAGTCATTGACTATTGTGTGTGGTAGACATCGTGCACGGCCCTGTGGTGGCCCATGTGACATACAACCATACTAGTGTGAGGTGTCACATTCTGTGCGGATATGCTGACAGTGTGGATGTCTGCTATGTTGTGCATAGGTCATGTCATGGTGTGACAATGCTGCAGCCAACATCCCGTGCATGGGACATGGCATGTGCCATGTCTGCGTCTGCACCGATGCAGGGCATGGGTCACATTGGTAACACCTGTGCTCTGGCCAGATCACGGCTCACTATGTGGTACTGTGTGCATACTGCACTGGCATACCAATGCATACTACACATGCAGCCATTGTGTAACACCTACACCATTGTATGCATGGCTGACTGCATGTAACACACCAATAGGTTGTGTGGTGTCATAGCACTCGGCTAGCGGGTGTATCTACTGTACATGGGTGTTGTGTGTGTCGGGTGGTGCGAGCTGTATACGTGACTGGGGCACACACAGGTGAGCATGTCATGCCTGAACACATGGGGAATATCAATACAGCAGAACATGCCTTTGACTAGCAACAGACTTACCTGCAACAGACCCTTGTCCTTTGGCGACCGCCAGGCGATACCTGTAAGGCATTGCACAAAGGTATACACATTAGCCATTACTATCTCCACAGTCAGCACTGTGCATCTCATCATGCGTAGTGAAGGTAGCGTATTACTATGCGTACATGTCTGCTAACACAACATAGCATACTATGGTTTGCATCTTGTGTGGCCATATACCTGGCATGTATTGCTATATCATCATGTGTTGTACTATGACACCCACCCGCGTAAGCCTATCATACAAACATGCCAGCACTGAATTACCATGCGGCTCCAGGCTCCTACATATCTCGGGGAGACACCCACCTCCACAATGGGCAAGTGTTTCTGCGTGTTCTTCCGTGGGTGTCCCAGGACTGGCCAGAACTCCTCCGTCAACTGTAAGTAGAGGGCACAGGTTGGTACCACCACCCTGTACTGCGTTGTTGCCTGGCGTTACTGGCGGCACGGCTGTCTTGGATCAGGTCTCAGTGCAGTGCCTGCGGGGTTTGTTGATAGCTTTCGCCCGGTTGTTTCGCTGTTCACCCTCCTGCGCACATCTCTCCACATCTCCTGCCGTTCGGTGCCTGCTGTGGCACATGGCTGACACAAATAGAAGTGCGGCGTGGTTGCTGCATGGAGGTATGGAATGATCACCTCCTCACTCACGCAATAGAGCTGAATGGTGGAAGGCGGGAGCGTGGCATTATCTGGAAGACATAATGATGGTGGCAGGTCACATTCACTGCTGTGCTGGCATACTGTTGGAGAATACATTGCTATGACGTATGCGACATCTGCACAGTGATCTGTGAAGGGCATCGTGGCAGTGACACAGCCGATGTTCTGGCTTCACACCATTGAGCACTGGGTGTCATCATATCTGTGTGCCACCCCATCACACTATTGCCGCACCATGTAGATGTTAGCCTGCCATGGACATGTGTACCCTGAAACTGCACCTATGTCCATATCAGTTGGCATAGGTCCCCATATGGCGTCTGTGGTACTGTTCACCTGGGCTGGCTGTGTATATGTCAGTACACATCCGCGTCTGTGTGTCCATTGAGCGTCAGCGAAAGCAACTGTACACCAATGCTCATACATGGACACCTGCACATGCATGTGATTTGTGCCGTATACTTCCACACAACGCATACTGTCACGGAGATTGCTGGACAACTGCCACAGCTCACCTGTGTTGCATATGTGATAGACATGGGCAATGTGTAACCATGACACATTAGCAGGAAAGATAGCCATGCATAGCATGTACAAACACATTGTGCAGAGCATCACACAGCACCTGTAACATGACGGGGTGCATCGCGTATATTACTGCTGTGTATGGTTGATGAGATGAGAGTGCTGCTTTTGTCCATTGCACCATAATGGGACTGTGATAAAGCTCATGCAGCCTTGCTGGTCAGCTCTGCCATGATAGCGGCAGGGTATGCCACATACATGGCACTGGGTGTGATCCACCTGGGCGGTTGGCGGTATTGGCAGATTGGCTGTCCATTGCGCTATATGTCATAGCTGTGTGAATATGGACATTCAACATGTTTTATCACCATGGTGTGGGCACTGTCCTCGGCGAGGGTAATATGCTGTACACTGCTTGTTGAGGGTGTGTCTGGTGCATGCGGGAATCACACATCCATGCATACACCAGCTGGCCCTGGCAGGTGCTATGTGCTGGGATATTGATCGACACAGTGCTGTATGTGGACACACACCACTTTTATCCCATGCATATGGATGGCTGCTACTGAACTGATGTGGGTAACACATATATGTGTACATCGAACAGCTGCCGCTGCCACCACATGTCTGCTGCTGCACTACGCTACACCGCCATCCCTCCCTCTGTGAATGTGGTGTTGGGCTCAGCAGAGAGGTATGCGTGTATGGGGACTTGGTTGTTCACATAGCAGGCCCACTGATGGTATCGTCGATCTGACCATACGCATATGATGCACCCCTCACACATACAACCCATTCATATTGTTGTTCACAAGCGATTGTACAGCTATATTGCTATGCGAGGAGGCATTCACAATTTGCTCCCCATACACACAGGCATGCCGCGTCCATCTGTGTCATTGCCTGGACTATTGGTGTGGTTTGGCACCTAGCGATCGACTGCGGGCGCCAGACCTACTGTGCACATGTGTGCATGGTGACCTGTTCTCACGGTAGGCATCTGTGATGTGCTGTGCACATCATATCTACGGTTGGTTGGTGTCCATTGGTCCCGCGGGCCAGTGGTGGGACATCAGGGGATGTTGCTGAACATATATGCATGCGACCCTGTACAGCTGTGGCTAGCCTCTCAGATGCTCATGTGTCATGGCGCTATGCTGGCGCCTGGCGCAAGGTTCATGAATCCTGGGGAATATCTTTGCAGTTTTAAGAAACTTAGCATTTTTCATGGCTTTCATCATTTTGTCTTGTTTTAAAGGTTACTTTTTTACAAAAAGCACATGTTTATAGTTTAAGTCTAAGGCAATGAGCTAGACATTCACCCTTGCAAAAATAAGAGACAATATCTTAATTTCACATATAATGTAATATAATCAGTACGCGTTTACACCCCACCCCCCAACAACACACAATCACATCATATTAACATTAAACTTGCTTTTGTCTGGCCTTACTTCTTTTATTATACTGTAAAGCTTATATTTCTTAAACAAAAAAAAATTTACTTGTTTAATTTATTTAATGCATACAAGTCATTAAAAAAATCCCCCCGCGTTTAAAATACTTTGGCTACACACTAGTCAAAACTGCTTTACTATATAAAACATGCAGTTTAAATAGTGAAATGTTGTATGTAAATACTAACAAGAGCAAAAATTGTTTTACTTACACTTACTCACCCCCTTTAGTGTCCTTCTAAGCATTAATGACATAAAGTGGGTATATGTTTTACAGTCCACCCACAAGTTTAACAAAGTCAGCAAAAGTCCAGTGTTTTTCAGCCACTTTTTCTTGCAAAACCATACTTCATAAATGTGATAAAATGCTTTATAGTCTTCTATCTATTCAATAATTTCAGAGTTGCCGGTCTTCTTCCTGTTCATCTCCATCTTCCAACAGCAGACTCTGGTTCAACTCTGAGATAGTCCTGATTCTTCTAGTCAACTGTACTTTTTTTCTGTCTTTCAAGCATTTTCCTCAGGAACATTGGGAAAATTTTCACTGGCAGAGTCTGCCTATGAACCCCACTGTCAAAAGAATGAGAAGTAGAATCTCCTTCTGCTTTCTTGCTCACATTTTTTGTATAATTTATTTATTTCATACTTAGTCTGTTGTGCATCAAAAAATGACTTTGATCCACCAGTAAAAAATACCCTGAAGATGGCTGGATATGGCATCTTGAATCTCATACCTGCGTCTTGACATTCCTTGATTGCTAGGATAAATTTGCTTCTGTTCTGCCTGATGTACAGTGAATAATGATTTTCCACAAATGTCTTTCGGCTTTTCCCGGTTAGGGGTCGCCACAGCGGAACGCTGGTCCGCTTATGATTGGCAGTAGATTTTTACTGTGCCGAAGTGCCAGCCCAACACCCAACCTTCAACAAAGGTACACCCATTCACCCGCATGTCTTTAAACATCACTCAACTGTGGGGAAGACATGCAGTCTCCACACAGAAGGTGCTCCAGCCAAGAATTGAACCGGAGAACCTCTTGCTGTGAGGCGACAATGCTAACCGCAATACTGTCTCCAATTTTTAATACTTTGTCCATCTGTCACAGTTTCTCAACTCTTTCTGCTGGTATAATTGCATCTTTACTAATATAGGTCTTGGCTGCTTTCTTGTGGCCAGGTTTGGAGTATGCACTTGATTTTTCCCTTTCAATTAACAAATCCTGCTGTAGAACACCAGTCCAGTCCTGTTGATTATTTGTGATTTCAAAAAATGAATACAGTCTGTTTCTTCCAATTTCTCTGGTGCAGCAGAAAAATCTTTGTTTTTCTTTGCATGCTCTGTTTTCTAACTGTGCTATTTTTTTAAAAAGCTCTTCTTGAGAAGCTTCATACTCAATCAGTATTTTCATTTCAACCTCCAAATTGTGAAATTTTATGAGTTCATTTGAACAGCTAGTTAAAGCTTCTGTTTTTTCCAGCCTTTTTTTATTTGAGTTGATAAATATCTCCAATGTTTCATTTATTATAATTACCTCTGAGTACATTTGGTTTATTTTTCATCTAAATAACTGGAAGCCATCTCCTGAACCAAAGCTGAAGCTTGAGATGCTTTTTTTTTTTTTTGCTGAACACCTGCAGAATCCTTCCCAGGCAGAGTTTTCTCTTTACCTCTTCTAGGTAATTGTCTTGCAAGTTTTCCAAATTTCTTCTTTGTTGTCATCCAGGAAATGTACTTACTAGCCAATAACCGAATATTACCCAAGAAACAGTTTCAATGACACATGTTTCTCTCAGTTTCTGTTTTCACACTGGATGAGCTGAAGTTAAGCTGTTGATCAGTGTGCAGCCATCTTGGAGTCATTTAGTCTTTTAAAGGCATGATTTTCACATTTCCTAAATAAATCTGAAAACGAAAATTATATAGACTAATTTCCTGATCTGGAGTGTTAAACTACAGACTGGAAAAAACTGTGATTTATGCTTGGTATTGTGCAAATAAACTCAGAAGTTAATTTAAAAATAAAATGAGCTACATTATTATTGTAAGTTAGAAATGGAAATTTTAAAACAGGCCTCTAAAGTCTTTCAAGATGATGTGATGGAGGTGTTTCAACTTCCAAAGTGATAAGATAAAGGAGAAGGAATGTGCGATAGCTGACCAAATGCAGTATGTCAGTGTTCTACCCTGGTAAATAAATTGTAATAAATAAATAAATGTCAGGACTGCATCAGTCTGTACGGCCATGTTCTGGTTTAAATTGCTGCAGCCAGACACTGTGAGCATTTTCCCAAGTGACAACTATCATCATCAGTTCAAAAGGTACTCTGCACCATGCTATACATTAGTGTCACCAAATAGCCTGCCTTAAACAGTGAGGAAGTACAAAGATGAAAGAACTACCTTGATGGCCATGCTTAAATAAATGGGATTTCCACAGCTTTTCAGTTTTTAATCTGTTCTGAATGCTACTTTATAGAACTGATCAACCCAGTTCTTAACGCTTGGCATCTACATCATCTAAACGATGAAAATTTTTGAACTGTCTTATATACAAAAAAGGAATGAATGTAAGAAGTATATAGAAATACAAGTGTCATGAATAGTGTGCAGCAACCCCTCAATGCAGACAATTGATCTCATCCCCCTTGGATCCGTGGGACTTCCTGCACGGACAGTACACAAATACACTGCAGCAGTCCTTGGACAGATTCACATACACCTAGGTGTGAAAAGCCATGATTATGGTTTCACCAGTCTGTAGCTAGTAAGATCAAAAGTAGAGAGCAGATGCTACCCAGAAAGTCCAATACCTGACTTTGTGAGGTCAGTCAGAGCTTTGAAGTTTATTTTTAAGGTTATCTATAACACAAGGGTTCAAAGGGAAGACCTTAATATGCTGCATTATGGCTTATGATTCTAGCACAGATACATGACACATGGGACTGTAGAATGAGATATTTTCTTAAAGACGTCCTAGAGTCAGGGCTTATCGCTTTATTAAAACATCCAGAAAATACAGTATGAGTGCTATGGATGGTGGCTGTCATTGTACACAAATCTGCAAGCACAAATCTGTATAATAAAATTTGTCAAGGGAATCCCAGACACTATATAGAATAATGTATTATTATCCACCCCACACAGTAAATACTTTAATTACAGATGATCCCATAGTATGAGCTTCTGAAAAAATGTAAAATACAAAAATGTTTCACCCAATACTGTCACTATCATCACAGAAATATCATCATTATGTATGTCAAATAGAACTAATTTGTGCAAGAAAAAGAAAGTTGCTCCATCAAACTGAATGTCAGTTATGATGTATTATTTAAAACTACAGGTAGATATGCTAGCACACCAAATACATACTCGGAACATAAAACTTGCTGAGAAAGCATTTGAAAATGCAACAAGCCCTGTAGCTACCTTTTATTATACTTAAAAGCTACAACACCTACAACTTACCATTTCAGTATCAGCCTACTTCTGCCTGGCTTGCCAACAGCATACATTTTAAAGTAGAGTTCATCACCAATATAAGGAGTGTTAATAGACGTGTAGTGCACAGAGCACAGTGATTACACTCTTATTATCTGGAAAAAGGCAAATCAGTTAAGCATCTCTATAGAGCAAGACCTGATCTTAACAATTATTAAGCACCTGCTGCTACAGCTGTTAAGATCAACTATCACAATAAGCAGTTAAACCTACTAGTACTGGCCAGCAAACAGCTGTAGAATAAAACACTTATTTATTTCTGCCTGCTGTCTGTGCCACTAATGTGTCCCTGACATTTTCTAACATAACACAGTCTCTTACAATGTCTTTTTGACAGCACTCACTAAGTATTTTACTGCTATGAAAGCCAGAAAAACTCTTGGTGATTTTTTCCCCCCTGTAACTAGTAGTACATGGAGAAGATAAAACTGCATGCACTTAAAATAATTATGATCATGTCTCTGAGCATAACCCTTTAGTATATGTTCATGACATGGATGCCAGGAGTCAATTTCTTGGCATCCATGTCACAAACACATAATAAGCCGGTTATGATTGGTGACCCGCTCATGTTCCTCTCTATAACAGTCAAATGTTAATGACCATTTGACATGTCAGCAAGTCTGGAAAGGAACTATGCCCTACTTAGGCTGCTGCTGAAGGGGTCTTCACAACAGAAAAAAGCTATACTATGTTTTGCCTCTCATGATTTGGCAACAGCTATCATTCAAGTAGCTTCCAGTGCTATTAAAGAGACTATACCCCTAACTGTTCAGCAAATTAAGATGCTAATGTGATGTCATAACATCATAAAGCAGTTATGCAAAAAGAGTCCCACCTAGAAATAATAATAATAAATAAAAAACATATTATAATACAGTAAGCATTGCCCTTTCTAACTAATCACCTGCCAACCAGATAGATGGGGTATGCTGCACAACGTGTACTTAGTGCCTCAGTAACAGATAGAGTTGCTACGATTCCAAATGCCTGCTGTACAACCACAGAAAAAATGTAAACAATGTCTGTCTGCTAAAATACAGTCAGTTCTCCAAAGGGATGACATGACTGACTTTGAGAAAGATACAGTATGCAGCCAAATGCTGTACTGTTATTTTCACTGAGACAACATGAAACACCACCCACTTAGCTGTTCTAGCACCTTCTAGCATTGATAAATAAAAAGGCAAAGTTCTCTAAATAAGTCATGGATGGGCTTTACTACCCCTGAGAAAAGGTGTTTTGACCTTTTAGTTAGAGGCTGGTATAATGCTTAAGATGTTTACTTCATAAACACAAGGTACAATGTTTGATTCTCACCTTTGGCAGGGAAATTGGCTAGGCTTAAAATGTTCCATGGAGGCAGCTAGAATAGTAATTGCCTATGAGCTATGAACTATAACACAATCAAAATGTAGGCATATCATTATAGGCCAGTTACTACACAGAAATGCTGCTGAACAAAATGAAAAAGTCTGCTGATGTCACAGCCTGGAACAATCATGGTGAATTTATATACCATGGTATGTCTACTGAGCAGTCTCCTACGTATGACTTAAATAAGGCCATCATCATGCACACGCCATTTATTTATTCATTTATTTGTTTGACATTTGTTTACCAAGAAAGTCTGACTGAGCCAGAAAGTGCCCATTTTCAGAGAAGGCCTGGGGAGAAGAGCTCCACAATCACAATATTTCAAAAGTCAAGTACACACATTTACAATCACAAAGTATCATGTTACATTACAAAACAACAAGAACAAATATTTTAAATCACTAAGTAGCATGTTACACTACAAGACATAAAAGTGAAACAATGTTGTAAATGAGAAAAACATACAACACATGTTTCATAGTAGATTGCAATGAAAACAATAACGTGAGTTGAAGAGAACATGTGAGAAAAAATTCAAAAGTCACATTACTTGTTACATAGATTAGCATATGGTAAATGAGACCTGAGACAATTCTAATAAAATATTAAAAAGATACACAAACGCCATGGGATCCATTGAGCTCTCACAACCACTTTAATACCACATAAAAGTATAGTCAATACTTTAAAACAAATCATAAATTCAAGCTCTTTCATCCTGCTAATTCAGGGACTTCTTCAGAAACAATCAAAACTACCATTCTTACTTTTAAATTCAGTCCCATTTAGTCATGTGATTCCCCAAAAAAACAACCCCTATTTAATCTTTAATTACAGCAAGGAAAGGAACAGGAAACTGTGGTAACTCTGATGCAGTCAATGTTGTGGAGTGATAGGCCAGTTAGTTCCCATATGAAAGAACAATGGATGACACAGGATGAAACTGAAGAGAATGTGGCACAGGAACATGCTCCGGAACTTTCTGTAAAATGCCCACAGGAAATGAACAAAGAATGTGCATTCAGTTTAGAAGAAAATGAACTAAAAGAAGATCTGCTTGAGGGGGACAAACATATTAAGATCAATGAAAGAAATTGACTACAGAAAGAAAATATAAAACCTCAAAAGTTAGAAGTTTGATAAAACAAATGAACACAGTAATTAGGAGTGTTCATAGAAATTCATGCAATATAACAGAAATAAATAGGATACATTACTCTGCAGCTAAATTAATAGCAGATAAAGTCTTACCAGGAAAAACACAGGGCAGTAAGGGAAAGGAAGAAGAAAAATCAAATGCCATCATGGAAGTATTGAATAGAGAAAACTATAAAGCAATAAAGACAAGAAGTGTCACTGTTAGAAGAGTACAGAATAGAGAACAGATCAACAGAAATACTCAGAAGGATAGATGGGATAAATGCAATGCTTAGTATGAGAACAGATCATGATCTATCATGTACTATTGCAAATAATAAACTAAAAAATCAGCACAGGTAGAAAAACTTAGAAGATATGCAGATAAATGTAAAGGAAAAGTGCAAAATAATCAATTTATTGATGAAACAAAAAAAAGTTTAATAGAGAATTGGGAACCAAGGCAAAAGAAGTTGAAACACCACCAAAAAAAGAAAAAATATATACATTTTGGAGAAATATCTATGAAGATCCTGTGGAGCATAGCAAAGATGCTGAATGGATAGAAGAAGTAAAAGAAAGAATACAAAGTTCAAATATACAGGATATAAAATGGGATGAAGTAATGGCTTGTGAAGTTGAAACAAAAGGTCCCAACTGGAAAACCCCAGACCCAGATGCAGAAGCTAACTTCTGGCTAAAAGTATTAACATCTTTAGATAAAGATTTAGCCATAAGTAAGCACTATTTATATGCACACCCAGAACAGACGCAAACCTGGTTAATAACAGGAAAAACAATACTCCTCCTTAAGAGTGACGCTGCAAGCTATCCTGAAAACTATAGACCAATAACTTGGTCTTCACCTCATAGACACTGGCTACAGGGTTTGATTCTTACTTTGGGATATTGACTAGGCATAAAATGGTACTTCAGGGCAATTAGTCAAGTGTTCGCCATGTGGAAAATGGAGAAAGTGGTTGTAGATGGATACAGATATATATATATATATATATATATATATATATATATATATATATATATATATATATATATATATATGTGAGTGTGTGTGTGTGTGTGTGTGTGTGTGTGTGTGTGTGTGTGTGTGTGTGTGTGTGTGCATAGACATACACAGATATATGTAATCAGCACTCTCAGGACAGAGACATTGCCTTCACATTTACTATTAATAAGATGGGTACTCCTGCAAGGCTATGTTTGGGTAGGTGGGCACAGACATGACCTTTCCCCCAAAAAAAATCTCTCTAATTAAATGATCAACTTATAGAAAGAAAGACAGTTGCTGTGCATTCATGTTAATCAAGCATAATGTTTAGTTTTTGGTTAATTTCTGTCATTGTTATGAAATACAACACACACCAACATATTCAGTGTAATTAGAAGGATGTCTGCAAATCATATTTCAGTATTTTCATTGTGACGCCTGTGCACTGGCTCAGTAATCAAGGAGCCTCAATCCTCACCACTAGGACCAGTGAGGGGCGTGCACATTGGGAAGGATAACAAATACACACACAGTAAAGTACAATTTCCCTTAAGAGCACACAGAGATCACAGTCAGTCTGGAGCTGGCTTCTCCCTTTCTCTCCAGATCCCAATAAGACTCCCCACTGACACAGCTATAGGGTACAGATCTCAGCCTAGTGTTCAAACTAAAACCTCCAGTACCTTCTCTGTCCAACCAGTGCTTTGTGTCCCTGCCCAAGTAGCTGGCACACACACACACACACACACACACACACTTTAAGATGTGAGTTATAAACAAACACACAGACACAACTGGGGAAGGCTGGCACAGGTTCTCCAACTATGCCTCTTTCTGCCCAGGCTATAAAGTAGTAATCTACTGCCACCAGCCATTTTTCCTTCCCATAGGGTGACCAGTTTCACTGTGTAATATTACTGTTATCCAAATAGTAAGTGTAACCCACTGCTAAGGCTATTGGAGTGGTTTATACAGCATCACCAAATACATGCAAGTACTCTAGAGCTTAAATTATATCTACACAAAACAGCCACAGTTGAATGGTTTAAAAATATTTAATAATAAATAATAAGACAAGACAATACTTATTATTTCAACACAATGACATTACGAAAATGACAGGAAATGCTTTAGAATAATACTGTAGAATAGTCTGACATAAATATAGAAAACAGCTAGACTAATCTATCTCCAAGAGAAGTAATTGTTCTAAATAAATATCTTACTTACAAAGCAAAGGCAGAGTGCTGGTGAGATGATGTGTTCAGGTTCAGACAAAATCCAAAATGCTCTATTCTCTCTCTCTGAGAAAGTCTTAAATTGATAACACACTACTGCTGAGTCATTTCACATTACAGCATTCTTGACACTTCTCTGGTTCCCAGGCTAACATAAACTCAAAATTTACATTTCTTAGCAAGCTGCACCTGGCCAGGAAGTCACAGCAATAAAAGGCATTATACATGTAAAAGCAAAGTAATTATCTCTTAAATCAAGACAATAGAAAGAATTTTCTGGCCCAGACATCCTGTGTCTGAGATTGAGATCAAACAGTCATACAATGCTTGACTTATCAGCTTTCTTCCAGCGAAGTGCACTGTTGTTACATTTTGGAAGCTCAGTACAACATACAGTTTAATCATAACATATAGTTCTCTTTACATTTGTAAACCAAGTCTGGGGATTATATTATTTACAAATGACATAGAATTATCCACAAAATTCTATCTAGCTAGGCCGGCAGCCTTCACATATCTACCCACCCAGAGAACTCAAGCTAGTTTTTCAAGTGGCCCTTGAGAAATGTTGCTTGAGAGGGTTAAGTCTATCTGAGTATACCTTACCCCATTCCCTGTCTTGAGAATCCATCTGCGTTGACATTGCTAATATCACTGTGGTGCTGCACTGACATATCATATGCTTGCAATCCTAGGCTCCATCTTAGCAACATGACATTTTGCTGGCTGGCTCGGTGTAACCATGTTAGGGGATTGTGATCAATAACTACAGTGAATTTTCTTCCATACAGATAAGGCTGAAGTTTCTGCAGTACCCGCTATGGCTAGACATTCTTTTTCAACAGCTGCATAGCATTCCTCCTTGGGTTGGAGCCTATGACTGAGATAAACAACTGAGTGCTCTTCTCCCTCTGAAGAAATCTGGCTAAGTACAGCCCCACCCCATGATTCAAAGCATCTACCTGCACAACAAATTATTTTCTGTAATCTGGACTAGTGAACACAAGGGGTCCTCTCTCAGCTTCTTTAAGCTTCTGGAATGACTGCCCACATGCTGTGGTCCACACTATCTTATCTAGCCTGTTTTTCCTTGCCAGGTTTACGAAGGGAGCAGCTATGGTATTATAACTGGGGACAAACTTTCTGTAGTACCCTGCTTTCCCTAAAAATTGCCTCAAATTAAACACACGGAAGAACAAAATATATTCCAAAACAACCAGGTCGATGAACAAAAGTAACAGCCAGACTGCAGTGAATAAATCTGTTTAATGAATTCACGCCTGGGCGCTTGGAGCCAGAAGCGAGAGCCCCGGTGGGGCTCACCCCCCCGCCTCACCGGGTAAGTGAAAAAAACAAGACAAAACAAGACATGAGAGGTGTAGAATAAGTGGGAGGCCTCAGCCGCCGGTGAAATACCACTACTCTTATCATGTTTTCACTTACCCGGGCGTGAATTCATTAAACGGATTTATTCGCTAAAAATTCCCTCACCTGCTTTTTGGTAACAGGTTGAGGCCATACCTGAATGGCTTCCACTTTGGCAAGTTCTGGCTTTATCTTACCACTCTCCACTCTATGTCCCAGGTAGGAGACCTCTGCCATACCCACCTGACATTTGCTATGCTTAATGGTCAACCCTGCCTTCTGTAGTCTGCCCTGCATCTCCCTGACATGCTGAAGGTGCTCTTGCCAGGAATGGCTGTAGATGGCATTATCATATAGGTAAGCAAGGGCAAACCCTCCTGCTCCTGCTAGGATATGATCTACCAGCCTCTGGAAAGTTGCTGGCGCATTCTTCATCCCAAAGGGCATCTTTGTGAACTCATACAAGCTAAAAGGAGTCACAAATGCTGACCTTCCTCTAGCACTGGGAGTCAAGGGCACCTGCCAGTAACCCTTGGTAAGATCAATGGTGGTAAGATACTTAGCCCACCCAGCTGCTCTAGGGCTTTATCTGGCCTAGGCATGGGGTAAGCATCTGACTCTGTGTGACTATTTAATTTCCTATAGTCCACACAAAACCTTGTGCTGCCATCCTTCTTTGGCACCAACACCACTGGGGAGGCACAGGGACTGCTGGACTCTTGAATTACCCCTATTTCCAACATTTCCTGTATCTCCTCCCTCAGGGTTTGTTTGACTCTCTCATGCACCCTATAATGGGCCTGTCTAATAGGCCTTTGGGGTCCTGTATCCACCTGGTGCTGCACCAGGTCAGTGCATCCTGGTTTCCCAGTGTAAATGTCCCCAGACTCCTGTAACACTGCTCAGATTTCTCAAACCTGGGTAGGAGATAGCTGCTGGGACATTGCTACCCCTTCCACTGAGGTGTGAGTCCGAGCCTCACTGAGGAGATCAGTCACCAGATCTCCCTCAGACTCCTCCTGCAATCCACTGCAAATATTCAGCACAAGAGCCTCCCTATCATGGTAAGGTTTCATCAGGTTAACATGGTACAATCTGTGTTCCTGCCTCCTGCCTAGCAGTTCCACCATGTAGTTAACATCACTTACCTTTCTTACCACCTTGTAGGGTCCCTCCATAGCTGCTTGCAGCTTGTTGTGTCTGACAGGAATGAGAACCATTACCTACTGCCCTGTAGCATACTCTCTAGCTCAAGTATTCCTGTCATTCCAGACCTTGTTCTGTTGTTGGACTTCTGCCGGGTTCTCCTGAGCCAAGCCCATGAGTTCCCTGAGCCTTGTCCTGAGGTTTAGGACATATGCCACAACAGACTCCTAGTGAGATTTACACTCACCTTCCAACTCATGATGAATTAAATCTAGAGGTCCTCTCACCCTATGCCATTACAGCAACTCAAAGGGTGAAAACCTGGTGGATTCCTGGGGAACCACTCTGTAAGCAAACAACAGATGGGGCAAATATTTGTCCCACTCCCTCTTAAACTGGTCTGCAAATGCCCATAGCATGCACTTGATTGTAGAGTTTAACCTCTCATGGGATATAGGAAATTCACCCCGGGGATCACTTCTGTGGCTCTGCTCGACAGTGGCACAGGAAAATAATTTTCTTGGGTGGCGAAAGCCAGGGTACCTTTTGGCTAGGCTTATATAGGCCCTAGGGCCAATAGCCTAGTACCTACCTATGAACTTATGAACAAGACCATTAGTCTGGGGATGGTAGAGGATTGTCTTCAGGTGCTTCACCCCACAGTACTTCCACAGACAAGCCAGCAGGTCTGGCATGAAATTAGTACCTCTGTCAGTCAGTATTTCTTTTGGGAAACCTACCCTGCTGAAAACCTCTAATAAAGCCTTTGCCACCTTTTCTGCCTCAATGCATGAAAAAGCTATTGTCTCAGGGTATCTTGTAGCATAATCTACTGCCACTAGGATATACATTTTCCCTGTGGAACTTGGAGTACTCAGATGCCCCACAATATCCATAGCTACCCTCTGAAATAGCTCCTCAATCACAGGCAAACATATCTCAGTGCAGCTTACTGATATTAGAGACATATATACTAAACACACAGTGTAATTTACTTGATTGTCTGTTAATGTATTTTTCCTACTTAAATTAGCAAATGCAACTCTGTGTTTATTCTAATTAGCTAACTGAGTTTGTAGCTTAGAGTGCATAAGAGCTTTGATACACCAACAAGAATACTCTTAGAATGAAACATTGAATTAGAGTGCATAAGAGCTTTGATACACAAACAAGAATACTCTTTGAATGTTACATTGAATGCTGTCTATCTAAGAATAGCCTTAACCTGATTTCCTGTTGTATGTGTTGCATGCCTCACCTCCTTTTTTTCTTTCTTTCTCTATATTACCAGCTGTGTGCTTCTATTTTCCCCTACACCAAACAACTGAATTTAATCCACTAGATGCCACAGAAATTAAATCTAACTAAAGAAGTAGCTACTGGCTCCCTGAGAGACTTTTCCCTTCCTATAAGCCAGTGAAAGTATGTATCATGATAACTAAGTGTTATATGCAACTTGATTAATGTTCAAACTTCTGCTAGGTTAGTCGAAGCTTCCTAGTCAAGGTAGCCAGCAGCCAAACTCCACCCCCACCTAATTAATTTCCTTAAAGTATCCCTACTTCTAACTCCTAACCTCTCTTTTCTATCTGGTCCATTTCCATCTTTCAACTAGCCTGCCGTCACCTATAGAAGTCCTAGCTCTTGCAATTAACTTACTGGCCACTAGGTGGCATCACTCTATAAGCTATTGTATTCCAATTTGCTACACACTTGCTAATCCTACCTCTAGCTCATTGTCCCCAGCTTTTTCACTGACCTTTTTACCATCTCTATTTATTCCACGTATCCTTTTTCCTGCTATTTTCTAACAGCCTTAATCTCTTCCTACCAGCTTCGTTATTTTTTCTCTCACTCTCTCCCTCTCAAACTCCCATTCTACCAAACTTACCTGCTGAATTTCTCAGACTTCACTGATTGTCTTCCTTGACAGAACTCTCTCTAGTCTCATCCCGCTCCGTTCGCCCTTCGGGCTCTCTCTGCTCCCCTACCCTGCCCCCAAATTCTACCCGCCCCCAGTGCTCCTACATTTATCCACCTACAGAACACACCCCTCCAAAATTTCCACCTATCATACAAAACACATAATTAGTACACCCAACCCCTTTCTTTCACAACCCACCCACTCAAACCATCACTAATCACTCCTTCTCCTAACACCTATTCTAATACTATTTCTGCTACTATTTCTCTACAGTACTTCTATTTCCTACCTCCCATTTCTCTATTCAACTCACCATCCTTAGAATGTCTATCCCTATAATCCCCCACAAAATTCAATTTTTAATGTGGGTTTTCTTATTACCCCCTCTAGCCACCACTTATCTCATTACCTCCTATGAATATTCTCTTAACAATACCCTACCATTACCATCCAAGCACACCTCATCACCTACAAAACCTTCTTCTTACTGCTTCCTAAATATCATATTCAAACCCAGCTACCAATTAGCCAAATATCATCATTACACACATCAACTTCTCTAACTTAAAAGCTAGAAAAGTATTTGATTTCTACTGCAAGCCACAACAACCTAAACCTTTAACACCCCATCAATCTCTATTAGATGGTGACATCCACCCAAACCCTGTCCCTAACAATCACCCTACCACAACAAATAACTGCCAAGACAATTCTATAACCCCATCACCTACCAAACCTACCAACTCACTTTTAATTACACATCTAAACATACGCAGTAGTTGTAACAAAATTGCTCATCTTCATGCCCTCTTACAGGCTCATCCATTTGATATCCTATGCTTATCAGAAACATGGCTAAAACCCACCATTAAAGACAATGAAATCTTCCCACCTGGCTATAATATCATCAGATTTGATCGTACTTCCAAAAAGGGAGGAGGAGTAGCAATCCTCTATAAAAATGAGCTACAAGTCAATACACTTAATCTTAACTTACCCACAAACACTAGTGCAGAAATAATTTTCTCCAAACTACAGCTAAATACAAGTAAAGCCATAAACATCATCTGTGTTTATCTCCCCCCCAGGGAACAATAATAATACTCTAGAGTATATTCTCAGCTGGCTTTCTAGTAATATCCCACAAGAAAACATAATTCTTGGGGACTTCAACATTGATTGGAATTCCTGTACAAATACCAACCGCACCACCCATATTAACCTTTATGGCTTTTCACAACTTATAAAATCCCCTACCAGAACCAATAAAATCAATAACAAAGCAACCACCTTAGATTGGATACTTACTAAAACTCCTCAGCAAACCTACACAACAGGAATCCTTCCAGATGACCTTAGTGACCTTTCTCTAACATATATTATCAGACATAAAACCAACATAATATTCCCTAACACCTTCCGAACAATACGCTCTAAAAAGCATTTTAACCCAGAACTTTTCCAAGCAGAACTCAATCAATGTAACTGGATGCCATTAAAAACTCTCCCTCTAAATGAAGCAGTGGAATACTTTAATTCTACATTCTTAGCCATCCTGGATCATCACGCTCCAACTCGTTCTATTAGAATCAAAGCTAAACCAGGCCCTTGGCTTACTAACAATACTAAACAAAAAATCCTACTTAGAAATAAATACTGGGCAAAATGGCGTACTACTAAGAATCTGATAGACCATCAAACCTTTAGAGAACATAGAAACAGCACAAAGAGAGCCATCCTGCTAGATAAAAAGAATTATCTCCAACTACAACAAACCTCTCTCAGACAACCAAAAAAATTCTGGACTAGTATTAATAATCTTCTCTACCCAGGCCAATTGATCACACCCAATCCTCAGGGTACCAACCCCAAGAATCTGATACAAACTGCAAATGCCTTTAATTCTTTCTTCACAGATACCATCCAAACTCTAGCTAGCCACATATCACCTGATATATCTAACCTACCCACTTCTTCTACTAATCCACCCCAACCTGTGTCTACTTCATTCATTTCCTCCCTTCTCCAAAAATTAAAACCTACCTCCCCATCAGCCGACAAACTCCCAGCAGAATTCTTGAAAAAAGGAGCTAAGGCCATTGCCTACCCTAGTTCCATTCTGATAAATAGATCTATAAGTGAAGGAGATGTTCCATTAATCTGGAAAATCTCTCATATCATCCCACTACATAAAGGGGGAAACTCCAATGACTTCTCCAACTATCGTCCCATAACTTTACTATCCCCTATAGCCAAAATTATGGAGAAGTGCATCCACAAACAAATTCTCAGCCACCTTCTCCAAAATAACCTACTTGCTAACTGCCAACATGGCTTCAGGCCTTTCCATAGTACCACCACTGCCCTGCTATCATTCTCAAAATACATCAACAACAACCGCAACAACAACTGTCTTTCATCAGCAGTCTTCATTGACCTATCCAAAGCTTTTGATATGGTTAACCACCAACTTCTCCTGCATACACTTAAGTCTCTTTCACTTGATTCTCTATCTTTGAACTGGTTTACATCTTACCTTGATAACCGTCAGCAGGCTGTACTCTGGCAAAATGAACGATCTAATCACCTCCCAATCTCCCTCAGTGTCCCACAAGGCTGTATTTTAGGCCCACTCTTATTTTCTATCTTCATTAATGACCTGCAATCTGCTATTCCATACTCCACCTGCATTCAATATGCAGATGACTCGACCTTAATCTGCTCAGCTACCTCACCAACCGAACTTCAGTCCCTTACCCAAAAAGCCTTCAACACTGTAGAACAATGATTCTCTCACCGCTGCCTCCTTATAAATCCCCAAAAAACTAAATTGCTACTTTTCACCCCAACCCAAAAGTCCATCTCTTCTCATTTCAATCTCACTTCTAATAACGGTACCCTTATCTCACCTGATCCTACCACTAAACTGCTAGGAATAACAATTGACAACAATCTAAACTTTTATACACACATAAACGCTACAATAAAATTAATTAATAAGAAACTGGGATCCCTTTACAGAATCAAACCCTTTCTTACTCCAGTAGCTAGGTCTGCTATAGCTAGAACTCACCTTTTATCCACTCTGCTCTACGCCACTCCCATTTATACTAATATCTCTAAAAATAACCTCAGGAAACTAACAACTTCCTATAATAATATTGTTAGATTTGCTACAGCCTCTCCTTTCAGAACCCATCACTGTCTTGCTCTTAAACAATTAAACTGGCTTGAATTCCTTAACCAGTTTCAATTTCACCAGTTTACAATAGCTCATAAGACCCTGTATCAACCTAACAATACTCCTATACTCTCTAGCCTCATCACACCTTATAATAATCTCAAAAATCTACGTTCCTCAAACAAACTGCTGATTAATACTACTAAATCCAACAACTCAGTGGGTGACTCCTTGTTCTCCAACTCTGTAGGAAAATTATGGAATAAACTTCCTTCCAATATCACAGCTCAGACTTCTCTTTTTCTTTTTCTTTTTAAAAAACATCTAAAACCATATCTCAATAATCACTGGCTATGCACCTGTACTAACCCTGACTAATTGACCCCCCCCAATCACTTATCTCACCCTTTCTTCATTTACTACCTATTATAAATTAACAACCCATCCTATTGTACACAAATTATATGTATATATGTATATAAGTAAAATTTATCTCTGTACCTTACAGAACTGGATTACTATTCTACATTATTTGTTAAAACTTTTGTATTATCTTATATTTTTTTGATGTTTTTTACAACAATGTATAACTTCTAATCTTTTAGCATCTATTAACTCTGTACAAATAAGTGGAGCTTTTCTCCCCAGGCCTCTACTGAAAATGGACATGTATCCAGCTAGACTAGCCCGGTCAACAAATGTAAAATAAATAAATAAATAAATAAATCAAAGAAGCTCTTACTTTGTCTCCTGCCTTGCTTATCTTTTGGCACTGCTCACAGGTGCTGCAGTATCCTGTTACATCTCTGGAAATGCCAGGCCTATAGAAGTTCTGCATAATACATCTCTTTCTACATTTTATGCCCATATGAACTGCAAAGGTAATGTCATGGGCTATGGCTACAAGTGCCAGATAGTAGGCTCTAGGCACTACCAACTGCTGTATTCTCTCACCTTCTAGGCCTCCCTCAGGGGTCCACCCTCTATTCAGTAACCCCGTGTTCCAGTATACAGATTCCCCCTTCCCTTGAGAATCAGGTGCCTCACTAGCTACCTGCCTCAGGCCTTGCAATGTAGGGTCTGAGAGCTGAGCCTGCCTCAACTCTCTTTTTGCAACCCTTCCCAGCTCCCCTTCCACAGTAAGTCTGGTATCCTCTGTCAGTGGTGCCTCACTCTCAGCCTGGGTACTACTACTCACCTCTACCTTTGCAGTTACTCTGCCCAAGGGACCATCAGTTCCCACAAGCAGCTGTGGCTCATTTTCAGTCCAAATGCTACAGGGTAGCTTCCTCCCTGAAGTAACTATTATCCAAATAGTAAGTGTAACCCACTGCTAAGGCTATTGGAGTGGCTTATACAGCATCACCAAATGCATGCAAGTACTCTAGAGCTTAAATTATCTCTACACAAAACAGCCACAGTTGAAAGGTTTAAAAATATTTAATAATAAATAATAACACAAGACAATACCTATTACTTCAGCACAATGACATTACAGAGTTCAGAAATGACAGAAAAATGCTTTAAAATAAAACTGTAGAATAGTCTGACATAAATATAAAAAACAGCTAGACTAATCTGGCTATTTCTATCTATCTCTAAGATAAGTCACTGTTCTAAATAAATATCTTACCTACATAGCAATGATAGAGAGCTGGTGGGTTGATGTGTTCAGGTTCAGACAAAATCCAAAATGCTCTATTCTCTCTCTCTCTGAGAAAGTCTTAAATTGACAACACAGTACTGCTGAGTCATTTTACATTACATCATTCTTAACACTTCTCTGGTTCCCAGGCTAATAGAAACTCAAAATTTACATTTCTTAGTAAGCTGCACCTGGCCGGGAAGCCATAGCAATAAAAGACATTATACATGTAAAACCTTAGTTATTATCTCTTAAATCAAGACAACAGAAAGAATTTCATGGCCCAGACATCCTGTCTATGAGCTTGAGATCAAACAGTCATACAATGCTTAACTTATCAACTTTCTTCCAGCAGAATGTACTGTGGTTACATTTTTAAAGCTCAGTACAACATATAGTTTAATCATAACATATAGCTCTCTTTACATTTGTAAACCAAGCCTGTGGATTATATTAATATTTACAAATGACAAAGAATTATCTACAAAATTATATCTACCTAGGCTAGCAGCCTTCACATACATTACTGGACTGTATTAATGAATAGTGACTGCAGCAACTTTGTTCTGGACTATGATATAGCATGCACCCCTAACAAATTATAGAGAACATGATGAAGGAGGAAAATCAAAAAGCCAAAAAAAAAAAAAAAAACGTCAGGCTTGTGAGGCACTACAACAACTTGATCCTGCAGCAAAACAGTTCTCTCAGCACTCTCTTTAAAAAGGCAGCTGTCTTCCATACACCATCCATAGGAAGGCAGCTGTCTCCCATATACCATCCAGCAGTAGGAATTATAAGAAGGCAGCTGTCTCCCATACACCATCTAGCAGGATGAATTATAAAAAGGCAGCTGTCTCCCATATACCATCCATAGGAAGGCAGCTGTCTCCCATATACCATCCAGCAGTATGAATTATAAGAAGGCAGCTGTCTCCCATATACCATCCATAGGAAGGCAGTTGTCTCCCATATACCATCCAGCAGTATGAATTATAAGAAGGCAGCTGTCTCCCATATACCATCCATAGGAAGGCAGCTGTCTCCCATATACCATCCAGCAGTATGAGTTATAAGAAGGCAGCTGTCTCCCATATACCATCCATAGAAAGGCAGCTGTCTCCCATATACCATCCAGCAGTACTAATTATAAGAAGGCAGCTGTCTCCCATATATCATCCATAGGAAGGCAGCTGTCTCCCATATACCATCCAGCAGTATGAATTATAAGAAAGCAGCTGTCTCCCATATACCATCCGGCAGTATGAATTATAAAAAGGCAGCATATACGATCCAGTAGTATGAATCCAATTGCTGTATTCTCTGACAGCAATAGTATGTGCAAAATCCAGTTGTAGCAGTTTAGCAGGTACCTGTTCACCAACAACATAAAGGCTGTAAAGTTAATGTCAAAGTTTTTAAAAATGAATGTGTTTTTATTATATGCATCACAGTCAAGATTCACAAACTCTTACATAATGTTTCTTCTTCTTGATATATTAGTTACTGCTTTCCCAGTCACTCTTTTACAGTTGGTTGTAATTCTAACCCACATGTGACCCAAGACTGGTTTACATTGACAGTGATGAGAGAACTGTTTTGCTGCAGGATCTTGCAACAGAGCCTCACACGTTTGTATATTTTTTAACTTTTCTGACTGGTTTACTCCTTCAGCACTGCAAAAAGTAAATCTATGTAAAATTAAGTATTTTAAATCAAGGAAATAATGCTTGTTTTTTTCCTTGACAAGATTTTTCTAGATTTATGTAAGAGACGTTTGCTTGTTTCAAGCCATTTTGTCCTTAATTATCTTAAGATTATTTAACTTGTTACTGAGATTTTATTACTGATTCTAAGTAAATAAATGCTTAAAACTAGAACTATAAGATTTATAACCACACTCAAGCATGCAGAATTGGTTTGTTGTAGATAGAATTTCTTATTTCAAGTATATTTTTCTTTCACCTCTTCATTAATTTATTGCAAACATTCAATTAGCACAATATGTCTTTTAAGAACAGGCTTATCTGTGCAGTCTGCCTTTATTGATGTAAGATATCTGAAAAATAAAGTTTGCCATTCATCTGGTCAACATGAACACTAGCAGAAATACATTTTATAGCTGCCTTTCAAGCCACTCAAGGATCACCTTAGAAATAATATACATGTCTACTTAAAGTAAAACATTTGTTAAAAAATCGTTAAACAGCACAAATACACAAATAATTTCATACAGCACAAATACACAAATAATTTCATAATCTCCACAGATAACAATGCAGTTTGTGACAGTAAATGATACATCTGCTTTCAATTCCAGTGACATGAACATGTAGCTTGGACGGTGACATCACCAGAACATGCAAATAAAATGTTTCAACCATTTATAACTAAATTTCTCCATTTTTACATGAGCATAGCAACTTTGCACACTGCTTTTGTGTTCAAAATATCCTTAGGGTAGCACTGTGCTGGGGGGGTGGGGAGTTATCACTCATGCTCTCACTGCTGAGGTTCTGGGTTCAAATCCCATGTGGGTGGAGTTTCAATGTTCTCCCCATGTTTGTGTGTGTTTATTGTGGGTACTTTGGTTTTCTCCCACAGTCCAAAGACAGGAAAGTTAGGTGAATTGGTGATGTGAAATTGACTATGTTTATAGTGTGAGAGTGAGTGTTGTAGTCCATGCCCTGCAATGAGTTGGCACCTTGTCCAGGCTGGCACAGGTTTTCCAGCTATGTCTCTTCTGCCCAGGCTATAAAGTAGTAATCTACTGCCATCAGCCATTTTTCCTTCCCATAGGGTGACCAGTTTCACTGTGTAAAATTACTGTTATCCAAATAGTAAGTGTAACCCGCTGCTAAGCCTATTGGAGTGGCTTATACAGCATCATCAAATACATGCATGTACTCTAGAGCTTAAATTATATCTACACAAAACAGCCACAGTTGAATGGTTTAAAAATATTTAATAATAAATAATAACACAAGACAATACTTATTACTTCAACACAATGACATTACTGAAATAACAGGACAAGCTTTAGAATAATACTGTAGAATAGTCTGACATAAATATAGAAAACAGCTAGACTAATCTGACTATTTCTATTTATCTCTAAGAGAAGTAATTGTTCTAAATAAATATCTTACTTACAAAGCAAAGACAGAGTGCTGGTGAGATGATGTGTTCAGGTTCAGACAAAATTCAAAATGCTCTATTCTCTCTCTCTGAGAAAGTCTTAAATTGATAACACAGTACTGCTGAGTCATTTCACATTACAACATTCTTGACACTTCTCTGGTTCCCAGGCTAACATAAACTCAAAAGTTACATTTCTTAGCAAGCTGCACCTGGCCAGGAAGCCACAGCAATAAAAGACATTATACATGTAAAACCAAAGTAATTATCTCTTAAATCAAGACAATAGAAATAATTTTCTGGCCCAGACATCCTGTGTCCGAGCTTGAGATCAAACAGTCATACAATGCTTGACTTATCAGCTTTCTTCCAGCGGAGTGCACTGTTGTTACATTTTGGAAGCTCAGTACAACATACAGTTTAATCATAACATATAGTTCTCTTTACATTTGTAAACCAAGTCTGTGGATTATATTAATATTTACAAATGACATACATTATCTACAAAATTCTAGCTAGCTAGGCCGGCAGCCTTCACATATCTACCCCCTCCCCCGGAGAACTCAAGCTAGTTTTTCAAGTGACCCTTGAGAAATGTTGCTTGAGAGGGTTAAGTCTATCTGAGTATACCTTACCCCATTCCCTGTCTTGAGAACCCATCTGCGTTGACATTGCTAATCCCACTGTGGTGCTGCACTGACATATCATATGCTTGCAATCCTAGGCTCCATCTTAGCAACATGGCATTTTGCTGGCTGGCTCAGTGTAACCATGTTAGGGGATTGTGATCAATAACTACAGTGAATTTTCTTCCATACAGATAAGGCTGAAGTTTCTGCAGTACCCGCTATGGCTAGACATTCTTTTTCAACAGCTGCATAGCATTCCTCCTTGGGCTGGAGCCTATGACTGAGATAAACCACTGAGTGCTTTTCTCCTTCTGAAGAAATCTGGCTAAGTACAGCCCCACCCCATGATTCAAAGCATCTACCTGCACAACTAATTATTTGCTGTAATCTGGACTAGTGAACACAAGGGATCCTCTCTAAGCTTCTTTAAGCTTCTGGAATGACTGCCCACATGCTGTGGTCCACACTATCATATCTAGCCTGTTTTTCCTTGCCAGGTTTACGAGGGGAGCAGCCATGGTATTATAACTGGGGACAAACTTTCTGTAGTACCCTGCTTTCCCTAAACAATCCCTCACCTGCTTTTTGGTAACAGGTGCAGGCCATGCCTGAATGTCTTCCACTTTGGCAAGTTCTGGCTTTATCTTACCACTCTCCACTCTATGTCCCAAGTAGGAGACCTCTGCCATACCCACCTGACATTTGCTCTGCTTAATGTTCAACCCTGCCTTCTGTAGTCTGCCCAGTATCTCCCTGACATGCTGAAGGTGCTCTTGCCAGGAATGGCTGTAGATGGCATTATCATCTAGGTAAGCAAGGGCAAACCCTCCTGCTCCTGCTAGGATATGATCTACCAGCCTCTGGAAAGTTGCTGGTGCATTCTTCATCCCAAAGGGCATCTTTGTGAACCCATACAAGCCAAAAGGAGTCACAAAGGCTGACCTCCCTCTAGCACTGGGAGTCAAGGGCACCTGCCAGTAACCCTTGGTAAGATCAATGATGGTAAGATACTTATCCCACCCAGCTGCTCTAGGGCTTTATCTGACCTAAGCATAGGGTAAGCATCTGACTTTGTGTGACTATTTAATTTCCTATAGTCCACACAGAACCTGGTGCTGCCATCCTTCTTTGGCACCAGCACCACTGGGGAGGAACAGGGACTGCTGGACTCTTGAATTACCCTAGTTCCAACATTTCCTGTATCTCCTCCCTCAGAGTTTGTTTGACTCCCTCAGGCACCCTATAAGGGGCCTGTCTAATAGGCCTTTGGGGTCCTGTATCCACCTGGTGCTGCACCAGGTCAGTGAATCTTGGTTTCCCAGTGTAAATGTCCCCAAACTCCTGTAACACTGCTCAGATTTCTCAAACCTGGGTAGGAGATAGCTGCTGGGACATTGCTACCCCTTCCACTGAGTTGTGAGTCTGAGCCTCACTGAGGAGATCAGTCACCAGATCTCCCTCAGACTCCTCCTGCAATCCATTGCAAATACTCAGCACAAGAGCCTCCCTATCATGGTAAGGTTTCATCAGGTTAACATGGTACAATCTGTGCTCCTGCCTCCTGCCTAGCAGTTCCACCATGTAGTTAACATCACTTACCTTTCTTACCACCTTGTAGGGTCCCTCCATAGCTGCTTGCAGCTTGTTGTGTCTGACAGGAATGAGAACCATTACCTACTGCCCTGTAGCATACTCTCTAGCTCGAGCATTCCTGTCATTCCAGACCTTTTTTTTGTTGTTGGGCTTCTGCCGGGTTCTCCTGGGCCAAGCCCATGAGTTCCCTGAGCCTTGTACTGAGGTTTAGGACATATGCCACAACAGACTCCTAGTGAGATTCACACTCACCTTCCCACTCATCATGAATTACACCTAGAGGTCCTTTCACCCTATGCCATTACAGCAACTCAAAGGGTGAAAACCTGGGGAACCACTCTGTGAGCAAACAACATATGGGGCCAATATTTGTCCCACTCCCTCTAAACTGGTCTGCAAATGCCCATAGCATGGACTTGATTGTAGAGTTTAACCTCTCATGGGAGATAGGAAATTCACCCTGGAGATCACGTCTGTGGCTCTGCTTGACAGTGGCACAGGAAAATAATTTTCTTGGGTGGCGAAAGCCAGGGTACCTTTTGGCTAGGCTGATAAAGGCCCTAGGGCCAATAGCCTAGTACCTACCTATGAACTTATGAACAAGACCATTAGTCTGGGGATGGTAGGGGATTGTCTTCAGGTGCTTCACATCATAGTACTTCCACAGACAAGCCAGCAGGTCTGGCATGAAGATAGCACCTCTGTCAGTCAGTATTTCTTTTGGGAAACCTACCCTGCTGAAAACCTCTAATAAAGCCTTTGCCACCTTTTCTGCTTCAATGCATGAAAAAGCTACTGTCTCAGGGTATCTTGTAGCATAATCTACTACCACTAGGATATACATTTACCCTGTGGAACTTGGAGTACTCAGATGCCCCACAATATCCATAACTACCCTCTGAAATAGCTCCTAAATCACAGGCAAAGGTATCAAAAAAGCTCTTACTTTGTCTCCTGCCTTGCCTATCTTTTGGCACTGCTTACAGGTCCTGCAGTACCCTGTTACATCTCTGGAAATGCCAGGCCTATAGAAGTTCTGCATAATACATCTCTTTGTACATTTTATGCCCATATGACCTGCAAAGGTAATGTCATGGACTATGGCTAGAAGTGCCAGATGGTAGGCTCTAGTCACTACCAACTGCTGTATTCTCTCACCTTCTAGGCCTCCCTCAGGGGTCCACTCTCTATACAGTAACCCCTTGTTCCAGTAGACAGATTCCCCCTTCCCTTGAGAATCAGGTGCCTCACTAGCTACCTGCCTCAGGCCTTGCAATGTAGGGTATGAGAGCTGAGCATGTCTCAACTCTCTCTTTGTAACCCTTCCCAGCTCCCCTTCCACAATAAGTCTGGTATCCTCTGCCAGCGGCGCCTAACTGTCAGCATGGGTACTACTACTCACCTCTACCTTTGCAGTTACTCTGTCCAAGGGACCATCAGTTCCCACAAGCAGCTGTGGCTCATTTTCAGTCCAAATGCTACAGGGTAGCTTCCTCCCTGAAGTAATTGTTATCCAAATAGTAAGTGTAACCCACTGCTAAGGCTATTGGAGTGGCTTATACAGCATCACCAAATACATGCAAGGACTCTAGAGATTACATTATCTCTACACAAAACAGCCACAGTTGAAAGGTTTAAAAATATTTAATAATAAATAATAACACAAGACAATACTTATTACTTCAGCACAATGACATTACAGAGTTCAGAAATGACAGGAAAATGCTTTAAAATAAAACTATAGAATAGTCTGACATAAATATAAAAAACAGCTAGACTAATCTGGCTATTTCTATCTATCTCTGAGAGAAGTCACTGTTCTAAATAAATATCTTACCTACATAGCAAAGGCAGAGAGCTGGTGGGTTGATGTGTTCAGGTTCAGACAAAATCCAAAATGCTCTATTCTCTCTCTCTCTCTGAGAAAGTCTTAAATTGATAACACAGTACTGCTGAGTCATTTTACATTACATCATTCTTGACACTTCTCTGGTTCCCAGGCTAACAAAAACTCAAAATTTACATTTCTTAGTAAGCTGCACCTGGCCAGGAAGCCATAGCAGTAAAAGACATTATACATGTAAAACCTTAGTTATTATCTCTTAAATCAAGACAACAGAAAGAATTTCCTGGCCCAGACATCCTGTCTATGAGCTTGAGATCAAACAGTCATACAATGCTTAACTTATCAGCTTTATTCCAGCAGAATGTACTGTAGCTACATTTTAAAGCTCAGTACAACATATAGTTTAATCATAACATATAGCTCTCTTTACATTTGTAAACCAAGCCTGTGGATTATATTAATATTTACAAATGACACAGAATTATCTATAAAATGCTATCTAGCTAGGCTAGCAGCCTTCACAGACATTACTGGACTGTATTAATGAATAGCGACTGCAGCAACTTTGTTCCGGACTAAGATATAGCATGCAGCCCTAACAAATTATAGAGAACGTGATGAAGCAGAAAAATCAAAAAGCAAAAAAAAAAGTCAGGCTTGTGAGGCACTACAACGACTTGATCCTGCAGCGAAATAGTTCTCTCAGCGCTCTCTTTAAAAAGACAGCTGTCTCCCATACACCATCCATAGGAAGGCAGCTGTCTCCCATATACCATCCAGCAGTATGAATTATGAGAAGGCAGCTGTCTCCCATATACCATCCATAGGAAGGCAGCTGTCTCCCATATACCATCCAGCAGTATGAGTTATAAGAAGGCAGCTGTCTCCCATATACCATCCATAGGAAGGCAGCTGTCTCCCATATACTATCCAGCAGTATGAGTTATAAGAAGGCAGCTGTCTCCCATATACCATCCATAGGAAGGCAGCTGTCTCCCATATATCATTCAACAGGATGCATTATAAGAAGGCAGCTGTCTCCCATATACCATCCATAGAAAGGCAGCTGTCTCCCATATACCATTCAGCAGTATGAATTATAAGAAGGCATCTGTCTCCCATATACCATCCATAGGAAGGCAGCTGTCTCCCATATACCATCCAGCAGTATGAAATATAAGAAAGCAGCTGTCTCCCATATACCATCCGTCAGTATGAATTATAAAAAGGCAGCATATATGATCCAGTAGAATGAATCCAATTGCTGTATTCTCTGACAGCAATAGTATGTGCAAAATCCAGTTGTAGCAGTTTAGCAGGTACCTGTTCACCAACAACATAAAGGCTGTAAAGTTAATGTCAAAGTTTTTAAAAATGAATGTGTTTTTATTATATGCATCACAGTCAAGATTCACAAACTCTTACATAATGTTTCTTCTTCTTGATATATTAGTTACTGCTTTCCCAGTCACTCTTTTACAGTTGGTTGTAATTCTAGCCCACATGTGACCCAAGACTAGTTGTTTACATTGACAGTGATGAGAGAACAGTTTTGCTGCAGGATCTTGCAACAGAGCCTCACAAATTTGTATTTTTTTAACTTTTCTGACTGGTTTACTCCTTCAGCACTGCAAAAAGTAAATCTATGTAAAATTAAGTATTTAAATCAAGGAAATAATGCTTGTTTTTTTCTTTGACAAGATTTTTCTAGATTTATGTAAGAGACGTTTGCTTGTTTCAAGCCATTTTGTCCTTATTTATCTTAAGATTATTTAACTTGTTACTGAGAATTTATTACTGATTCTAAGTACATAAATGCTTAAAACTAGAACTATAAGATTTATAACCACACTCAAGCATGCAGAATTGGTTTGTTGTAGATAGACTTTCTTATTTCAAGTATATTTTTCTTTCACCTCTTCTTTAATTTATTGCAAACATTCAATTAGCACAACATGTCTTTTAAGAACAGGCTTATCTGTGCAGTCTGCCTTTATTGATGTAAGATATCTGAAAAATAAAGTTTGCCATTCATCTGGTCAACATGAACACAAGCAGAAATACAGCATTTTATAGCTGCCTTTCAAGCCACTCAAGGATCACCTTAGAAATAATATACATGTCTACTTAAAGTAAAATATTTGTTAAAAAATCATTAAACAGCACAAATACACAAATAATTTCATAATCTCCACAAATAACAATGCAGTTTGTGACAGTAAAGGATACATCTGCTTTCAATTCCAATGACACGCTGAACATGTAGCTTGGACGGTGACATCACCAGAACATGCAAATAAAATGTTTCAACCATTTGTAACTAAATTTCTCCATTTTTACTTGAGCATAGCAACTTTGCACATTGTTTTTGTGTTCAAAATATCCTTAGGGTAGCACTGTGCTCCCACTGCTGAGGTTCTGGGTTCAAATCCCATGAGGGTGGAGTTTCAATGTTCTCCCCATGTTTGTGTGGGTTTATTGCGGGTACTTTGGTTTTCTCCCACAGTCCAAAGACAGGAAGGTTAGGTGAATTGGTGATGTGAAATTGACTATGTTTATAATGTGAGTGTTGTAGTCCATGCCCTGCGATGAATTGGCACCTTGTCCACGGTGTAACCTGCCAAGTGCCCTATGCCATTTGGAGACTGGCTCCAGATCACCGTGGCCCCGAAATGGGATAGTGTGTGTGTGTGTGTGTGTGTGTGTGTGTGTGTGTGTGTGTGTGTGTGTGTGTATGTGTGTGTGCGTGCGCACATTTGTGTGTATGAAATACCCTCAGTAGTGGTCAATGCGAATTGGGAGACTTTATATCTGATTACACACTATGAGTCATTTCAACTGTTGTACAATTCTATGACATCCCCAAGATAATATTTGATGTGTACAAACGTTTGGTGGCTGTTGCGAATTGTGTAATAACAGGTAAACTCAATTAGGTTTTCAGCATCTGCAAACTCAGTGGCCTGTACAAGTTGTGTGTCCTCCATTTGATAAGCCATGATATTTTCTTTCACTATTAAGTGTTCTACTGTCTCCTGCAAGCCTTAGTAGTGTGTAAGAGCCATTATGTCAGTGGTTTTACTGTAAGTTTTTGGATACTTTAGCAGATTAGGGTTGTAAAAGTCTACAAATCACCCAATATGAATTTCAAGTAACATCTACACCCAGCACAGTGCTTTAAATCTTTGGTCTGCAGCACACCAAAGTAAAGCTGTAAAGTCCTAATCACCCAACATGAATTTCAAGAAACACCTACACCAAAGTCAGTACTTCAAGTCTCCGTTCTGCAGCACACAGAAATAAAATAGATGTCTGAAATAAATTTTATTATTCTCCTGTAACCTATACATTCTTTGTAAGGCTCTCTGCACACCACTGGGCACCACCTTTAATATCACCCTTCTTATTCATCTCTATTTCTCTGCAAATACTTGTCCCCCACTTAAATTTCCTTCCTTCCTTTTTACCCCCTCTCACTGTTTTGCACTAACTCTGTGATATCTAGTAAACCCTACCTTATACTACAGCTCAGTACCTTGCATTTCTCTTCCTTTTACCATTTCCTTTGCATTCCTAAATATTCTATAATAGTCTAAATACTGATTATTGCACTCTACGTACATTTGCAGTGATAGGATTCTGCTGATAGATGCAATCTGGTTTCACTTTCTGTATGTATTTCTGTACCTAGCCTTTTTGGACACATTCCTGTCCTGTACTTTCATTTATTTACTCCCATACTGTCTTGCTACCTTCAAACAGTCTCAGCCAGTGTTTGGTGCTATCTTTTCTTTCACTTTTAACTACTCTATTGTCTCCTGCATGCCTTAGTGGTGTGTATGAGCCATTATTTTAGTGGTTTTACTGTAAGTTTTTGGACACTTTACCAGATGTAAGTTTTTTATCTTTATTTAATGTACAATATTGTATTTTTCTTTTTTGAAATCTGCTTTAGTAACAATACTCCATTGCATGTATTTATATTCAGCTGTACTGTAGTGATTTCTAGCTCACCATTTAATGTTTATTTTTGATTGTATCTATCTAGGATTACTCTTGGATTATTTCTGGGATAGTTGTGCGTTTGCTAACTGTTTCTGGTGTCTATACAATAACCTGGCTAGCAGATAAACCTCAGACAGTATAAACTATCAGTTTAGAGGTTTGACTTATTAAATGTTGATTTAACTACTTGAATCACTACAGTATGGTAAGATTAATGGTCTGTTCTAGTTGTCTGTATTGATTGTAAAGACACTGCAAACTTAAGTGGCTGATGGTTGAATCTGTTGCATTTCTCTGCCTATAGCTTGTTCTAGTCACAACTCTGTTAGCTTATGTAGTATTAGCACTTTCAGGAAATGCATGGTAATAAAAGTCTTTTATTCTAGCAACTTTCTAAGAGATACAAATAATATTTCAAATGTGTCCCTGGTTTTGGGACTATGTTCCCCCTTCAGGGGAAGAGAAGTTTAGTGCTGCTTATATTCCAAGTCTGTTTACAATGTGCAACTGTTTACAATGTGCAACTGTTGTTTATCAAATGATATCACTAGTATTGTGCTAAAGTATTCAAATGTATTAGTAGCATAACAGGAAGTATACTTGTTTTCAATGCAGAAGGCTATCGGTTCTATTCCCACACCATGCAGATTGAGTGCTGGTATTGCAATGCCCTTTTGATTGATGATTATTTTGTGCATTTTAAGGGAGGATATAGTTCTGCACTCCTGAGTGTGCTCTTCTTTGTATGAGATGCCTATTAACTATGAACTTGTCGGTCGATCAGTCATTCCATATTGCAGTATTACCAGCTTACCATTTTTTCGGTGAAGAAGCAGCTGTTGAAAAGGTTTCAGAATATGACTATCCCCCCAAAAAAGCAGGGAGTGACCCCTTCAAGAAAGAGACTATGATACCTTAGCTTTCAAAACAGCCAAGAGATGGCAACTGATGAGACTGATGACTCTACCACATCTGTGATAGAGAGGTCACCGCAATGTAGCACCCCAGAGCTTGACCAGTTGGATAGTAAGAACACAAACTGAAATATAGTGTTTTTGTATAAATGTAACTTCTACAAAGAAAATATTAAATTTCAGAGTATGTGTTAATTGCAATTACAGATAGTCTAAAGAAATAGGCAAGACATTATACAACTCTACAGGAGGTGTACAGAAGCAAGGTCAGAACCAACAAGAAGGATGTTTCACAGCTTCTGGACCATGAATTCCCAGCAAGACATGCCTTCATTGACTCTGATGTTACTAAGGGGTATGACAAGCCTACCAAGATTCTTCAAACATATCCTTGCTTCAGGGAACTGGTTCATGTAAGCAAATGTGCTCATTTTAAGTAGATGTATATGTAACCAAATTCTAAATGAGATATGGTGTAGCAATTTCAGCTGAGTCACAATAATGAATGCAGAATGAAAGATGCAAAATGTATTATTTTTGAATACCCATAATATATTAAAACTGTTGATCTTTTCTGGCTAATCCTTACTTACCCAGCCATAACTTTTATATATGTTTGACATTGCCCCCCCCTCTCTCTGGCTGTGTGTGTATGTCAGCTTATGCATGAGATCCTCGATTGAGGGAACTACTGTTTAACTGATATGCAGGCCTGCTGGGAGACCTTTTATGAGAAGACACAGTTTTATGCAGTATTCCGAAAGCTCCTGAAGCCATCTTTGCTGGACAAAGGTAATTATTAGCTCTTATTTACGTCTATGTTCTTGTTTGCATCTGCTTATACCATCATACCGTAGGTAACATTCTGAGTATGGATAATAAGTACCTCATACTAGTGTTGTCAAATATATGGAAAATATCAATTTGGTCATGTATTTCAATTCATTTTTCCATGGCATCTACTCTACAACATGCACTTCCAGTTCAGTCTTGACTATTGAGACTGGGCTACCACCAGACAAGAATTACCTCAAACCTATCGAAAAATTAAACTCTGCAAAGGTCTCTGTGTTTCTTTACAATTGAAAAGACTTTTCTGCATGCAAGCAAACCTCTAATGTAAAAACTCTTTGATTTAGATATACTGTGTTGAGTATAAAAATGGTATTGAATTTCAATACTTTTATTGGCATTGCATAAAATTGTAAAATGTTCTGTATCATGACATCACAACCTGCTAAGTATTAACAAATAAATCTGAACTACCCTATGGTTTTGAAAACAACTGGCCACAGTAAATCAGATGTCTGATTTTGTTTTTAACAGTGAAACACTCAAGTGCCTTGATGAAGACTTTACCAGACATGTTCCCAACATATGTGGCTCCACCCAAGAAGTTACATGCAAGTGAGCCTATGCTTCACATCCTTGAGGTAAGAAATTTGTGAATTTTTGATAATTTATATATTAGTTCAGCATAAATTACAATGAATAATTTTTGTGGTCATAATCTTTTTATTTATTTTTTCCTTGTTTTGGTCAGTGTAAAGAAGACCCCAACACCTTTCTTCAGACAAGGCCATTCTTTAGCCGTGTCATGATTGTCTGCAAAACCAACTGTTTACTGGCCATTGGAACTATGACTTTGATGACCTCCCCAAAACAGGACATTTATGAAAGTGTGATGTATCTCATGGCATGTTATTACGCCTTTCACCTTACATATTGTAAGGGGTCTATATTATAAGTTTGAAGTCTGAAAACTTCTAATTTCATATGGTCGACTCCATATGAGCAAAGTTTTCAACCATAGAACTTAAAATGTAAACAAAGTAAAAACAAAAAAAACTACCTGAATAATCTATGCAGGGGGCAAGCCCTCCTGCACCCCCCACACCCCCCGCTACTTAAATATACCAACTCCGAGATTGCACTACATTGAACTGAAGGGAAAAATTCCCTATGGCGATCTCCATTGAAACAGTCGATGTTTGAAAACTTTGCTCATATGATGTTGATCATATGAGATTTGAAGTTTTCAAACTTCAGACTCATGATATAAACCCATCGTAAGTACTGTCAGATGCCATCCATGACCATGACATGACCTCTTCATATAGAAAGGCTATGGCTGAGTGGAAAAAGTTCCTTGCTGAGTAGAAATGCACAAAACCTTTTTTTCATTCCCAGTCATTATTGTGTTCCTTGCAGTGCAAGACAAAACAAACTTCAAATTTGATTTCATCTTTAATTGTTTGGCAGGGTGTTGGTTTAGTTTGCTGCTTGTCTATTCATAAGGTCACTGCATTTGATATATTGCATATGCTGACATTCTCATTTTCACAGTGAGCAATGGCCTTGTTTTTGCATGTTGTTCTGTCATACAAACCTCTGGATAAAGAATTATTTAAGCAGTCAGTCAATTAGTAGCATAGTATACTTTTCTCTGTAAATTCCAGAGTATTTTGTCTCATTTCAAGGCATTTAAACCAGCACTGAATGTTAAATTCCAGTAAAATTTCCTACAGTTTTAGACAAAAGGGCTTATCTTTTGCTTTGCATCTAAAAATATTTGGTTTTACTCTGTTTGCAATGGTTTTAAGATGTAATTCCTAAAAAAAAAATGTTTCAAGACAATGGCTAGCGCTTTCTAAATTAAAGCAAACTTTCCTACATATTCAGAAAATAAATCTTAATTTGTTTTCTCTATATTAAACACATTTACTTGTTTTAAGTCTGAATGCACTAGTTTATTTATTTGTTTTAAGTCTGAATGCACAAGTTTTAAGATACCTATTGGGGGTTTGGAGGCTAGAAATATTTACTTGTTTTAAATTATTCTTGGCAAGTGAAATTTTCTTGTTCTGTTGGCCAATAATTATGCTTATTTTAAGTAATATTTATATTATTTTCTAATTTTTTACTTGTTTTTGAGAGCTAAGTTTTTGCAGTGAGGGCTTCTCCTATAACTTGATTTGAGATTTACTAACCCCATGTCTTTGAATCAAGACTTCTTTGAATCAAGACCACTAAATGGCATGGTAAGCTCCAACCAGTGAGAAAACTGCTTTGATTTTGGGCTTCCATCGGGTTTTTACCTTTGCTTACTTATTTCAGTTGCACTCATTGTCACTTTTGTTCTAATGCAAGTTTCCTGTACTTTTTTTGCATTTTTTAATTTAAAAAGTATCTGCTTGAAATGTTAACAGTTGGTTGTAATTCAACCCCATCTATGATCTTCTTTGCCTTTGTTTTATAGTCGGTTGAAATTCTGGCCTACCTATAACCTAAGACTTGTAGTTTACATTCTCACTGATGACAGAACTGTGTTTTTCTGCAGTATCTAGTTACAGAGGCTCACAGGTTTGATTTTTGTGCTTTTCTGATTGTTTTATTCCCTCAGATCCTTTCCTATCATTTGTGGTGAGTTGTTGCTCACCCAGGGTCTTTGTTAACAGTTGGTTGTAATTCAACCCCATCTATGATCTTCTTTGCCTTTGTTTTATAGTCGGTTGAAATTCTGGCCTACCTATAACCTAAGACTTGTAGTTTACATTCTCACTGATGACAGAACTGTGTTTTTCTGCAGTATCTAGTTACAGAGGCTCACAGGTTTGATTTTTGTGCTTTTCTGATTGTTTTATTCCCTCAGATCCTTTCCTATCATTTGTGGTGAGTTGTTGCTCACCCAGGGTCTTTGAATCAAGACCCCTGAACAGCATAGTAAGCCCTAAACAGTGAAAAAAGAGCTACATTGATTTTGGTGACCCCCATACATTCCAAACACCATTTTCATCAAAAAGGGGTGAAAATGCTATGCTGAGCACACCAGTACCATTAGACTCACTCTGTCATAGGCTGTTTGTGCTAGTCAAACAGGCCTCAATGCTCTTATTTTGTGGCTACAGTTTTTCATGAAAAGTACAATTATAACACTCCAAGCTGCAATAAATTGCACCTAGCAAATGAAAACTAATTTTAGTTGTCTGCCAAAATTGACAAACCCATCTGGTGGCACCATCTGATATCCTTCACTCCTGCATCTTAGAACCAAACCAACTACCTCCTCCAATAGTTGTAGAAGCCCCTGCCCCCAAAATCACTCCTGCTGAAAGCATGGACCACTTCCCAACAATGTCTGATTATGATAGGTTTCTTGAGTCAATGTAAAAATGGACTCACTCTGCCTGACAATCACCTATAAATCAAACAATATAGTGTAGTCTGTGAGAAATGTACTTATATCATTTCTTTTGGGGGGGGGTACAAATCTCTCATACAGACAACCAAGACATTAAGATCATAAGCAATACACCACACAGCAGATCTCAACACCAGACTCATATAACTTATAAACCATCATATGCTGAGGTTCTAAAGACCAAGTTGCTAAAAGACAAAGACCTCATAAAAGTAACACAGGAATTAAACACCCTGAGCAACACTATCTCAGACTACAATACCTACCCCCCCCCCACATAGTACTAGGAGCCCCCTCTTAAATGCTGAGCCCGTAAGGCTCTACCAAAACAAATATTCTAGTCATAGGAGACTCCATTTTAAGACATACAGATGTACCTCTTACTGGGCTGTGCAAGGACATTGTGACAGTCAGTTACTTGTCTGGTGCCACATACGCTCAAGTCCTTGAACAGCAACCACTTGTATGACTCTGTATGACTTGAAACATGCCTCCCTAGACTATATGAAGAGAGACATGATGGGGCTCTTGGACTATGTGTCTCAGGAAGTTATGAGGCCAGCACTGAACAGCATTGTACTGATGCCACAATATGAACATAAAATAACCATCTTCAATAAATGGCTTAGTTTTTAGTGTTATTCAAAGGAGGAACAAATTTGTAAGCCTTGGAGGACATGATTGACAGACACTGCTCCTCTAGGGATGGTCTGCACCTGTCTTGTCTAGGTTTCTGAATATTGGCTAAAACACTCGCCACCCTAATGTCTTTTTCAGGGAATGCCAACCAGAAACACCTACCAACATAAGCGTATGAGCAAAGGATAATATGAAGGTATTACTGCTCAGTGTTAAACACTCCACTCCCTACAAGCTCTCCTCCCCTTGAAGAATGCAGATGTCTGCATAGTGACCGAGACATGGTTTAAATCAGTGGAGTGCACTCTGGCTGTGCAGGGCAGTAATGACTTCCACACATTTAGACCATGTACTAAGCAGGAACAGAAAGAAAAAAGTGGAGATGTTTCAGTGTTTTACATCTAAGCTAGTTAAACAGCAGGATGCATTAGAAATTTTGTCCAACATATATCAATAAAGTCACTTGGGAGATTCTAGCCTGTTACAGAACTCCCTCTATGACCCTAAATAGTCACAGCACATACTTACAAGAACTGGAGTTACTCATCATTACACTCAGTAGCATTTTCCTGAGAGACTTTACCAGTCCAGCTATAGACTGGGAAACCTTCACCACCATTAGTGCACAAAGGTAAAGATTCCAGGACTTTGTTCATAGAAATGCTCTGGAACAACTAGTCAGAGTACCCACTAGTAGGAAACAACATCCTTAACCTCATCTTTACTAATATGGGTGGGTCATGCTAAACCCTTGAATATTACCTTCTGTTTCCCTTGAAACCTGAGATCCCAGCAGCCTAGAGAATCTTTAGAAACTTCTCCAAGACAAACTTCCTACTGTTAAGTGATACCCTGACAAGTTTCAAATTCCCTTAAAGCCATAAAACTCCATTGACTGTGCAGAATTGTCCATCACTGACTTGTACCAGTATGTCAACAACTGCATATAAGCAGTTGTACCGTGTTAGCACATGTAAGGCTAACACCAAAAACAAACCTCCCTGGTTGAACCACTATATTAACAAGGTTTGCAATAAAAGGAAGATAATTACAACCAAAAATCAGAAGAGTGACTCACAACAGGCTAGATCTCTCATCATTAAAATAAATAAGCAACTCATGAGCTTAATTAAAACAATCAAAGGCAAGTTTGAGGTGAAAAAAAAAACACATAACTGAAGGACAACCACAAAGCCTTTTTTAGTTATGTTTGCAACCTCAAGAGCACTATACCACAGTGTGCTGAGCTGAATGTAAATGACACCACTCACACTGAAGGTGAACACATAGTAAATCTACTAGCTGATAAATCCAGCTTTACTCCTTCACCCCATTTATCACAGAAGAAACTACAATTTCTGATACTTCCCAGCTTTTACTCCAGACGAAGTCCTGAAAGTGCTGTCAGAGGCCAGGAATAGTGCATCAATGGGGCCTAACATCATTCCAGAATGTAACCTGGATGTGGTGTGAAAACCAAGAGGCTGCCAGCCCAGCCAGATTGAATTCTATGTCCTTGTAAATATTAATATGATCCACAGGCTTGTTTGACAAATGTAAGAAAACTGTTATGTTCTGAGCTTCAAAATGTAACCACAGTGCACCCTGCTGGAAGAAAGCTAATAACTAAAGGATTTTATGACTGTGTGTGATCTCAAACTAGGAGACAGAACGTCTGCAGCTAGAAATTCTTTCTATTGTCCTAAGACAGAGATAATTACTAGGTTTCACATATAAAGTGCCTTTTATTGCTGTGGCTTCCTGACAGGTGCAGATCAAAAAGAAATGGTAAATTTTAAGTGTCTCTCAGCCTGGGAACTAAATCAAGGAAGTGACAAAAATGATGTAATCTGAGATGACTCAGCAGTAATGCGCATTATCAATTTAAGGACTATCTCAGAAAGAAAGTACAGCATTTTGTATTTGTCTTCAAACTTGTTAACAACTCACCAGCGCTGTGCCTTGCTCTGTAAGTAAGATATTTAGAACAGTGATTTCTCTTAGAGATAGATAGAAATAGTAAGATTAGTCTAGCTGTTTTCTATATTTATAGGAGACTATCCTACAATGTTGTTTTAAAGTATTTCCTGTGATTTTTGAACTCGCCAATGTCATTGTGTTGGGTTAATAAGTATTGTCTCGTGTTTTTATTATTTATTGTTAAATGTCTTTAAACCATTCAACTGTGGCTGTTTTGTGTATATATATATATATATATATATATATATATATATATATATATATATATATATAAGCTCTTAGATTAATTGCATGTATTTGGTGATACTGTACAAGCCACTCCTAAACCACTCCTAAATAGCCATCAAGTATCAGTCACACTTACCAAATGGATAATAATAATACACAGTAGAACTGGACATCCTTTGGTAAGGGCCTTTAGAGGAGCTGATAAGAGTAGTTGGTGGCAGGTGGTACTACCGTATAGTCTGGGCAGAAGGGGACATAGCTGGAGAACCTGTGTCAGCACTCCCCCAGGAGTGTCTGTGTGTTTGTATGTAAACCAAATCCCAAAGTGTGTGTTTGTGTCAGCTACTATTGAAGTAATGCACTTAGGCAGGGACATGAAGCACTGGTTGGACAGAGAGGGTACTGGAGGTTTTGGCTTGACTACTCGGCTGAGATCTGAACCCTATAGCTGTGCCAGTGGGGAGTCCTACTGGGGATCTGGAGAGAAAGGGAGAAACCAGCCTCAGACTGACTGTGATCTCTGTGTGCTCTTAAGGGAAATTGTACTTTACTGTGTGTGTACTTGTTATCCTCCCAGTGTGGGCACCCCTCACTAGTGCTAGTGGTGAGGATTGAGGCTCCTTGATTACTGGGCCAGTACACATGCATCACAAGTGAATAGGACACCGTAAATTCATACTGGAGATAGTGCCCACAACCCTCCTGTACATGGTCAGCCATTACTAAATACAGTCATGGGTACTGAGTAGAGTATCTATGGTATTACATTGGGATGAAACAGCAAGTTTTGAAATTACCTCCAGGTTGCTAGCCTAGTAACCTATTAATCCTATGTAAATACATGAAACACAACCTATCTATTCCCCTAAAAACACTGTTCAGTCTCAGCCTCAACATAGGCTTTGTACAAACCAAGTGAAGGCCATCAACAGTCATACTCCTGCAAAAGTGAGGGCCATCCACTGAGCTGGGTAATAACTGACCCATAAGTCTGACCAGCCTTATTTGTAAGGTCATGGAAAGACTTATTGTGAAATTAATCAATAAGGGCATAGGGAACCTCCAAACTCTCAATCCATCACAGTTTGGGTTTGTCAAAGGCAGACATAGCTTACTCAACCTTCTAGACTTATTCAAAAAGGTCACCAAAGCAATGGATGAAGGCAAGATGGTGCATACAGCTTACCTAGACCCGGCCAAAGCGTTTGCCACATTTCTTCACTAAGCCATACTGGACAAGCTTACCCAACTAGAAATAAAGCCCTACATCACTCACTGGATTGCCAACTTGCTGACAAATAGGACTCAGGAGGTCAAAATATCAGAAGCTACTTTTACAAAAAGACCAGTTACTGGTGGAATCTGACAGGGCTTGGTGCTGGGAGCTGTCATGTTTGGCATCCACTTTTCTTAATTAAAAGTAAACACCAATGGTCTCTGGCTGAAAAAGTTTGTGGATGACTGCAAGTAAGGAGCAGTCACTGAATTCTCAAATGACTCAGCAATTCTGCAGAAAGGCTTGTCTGAAATAAAAAAACTGGTGCCAGACCCAAAGCCATCGACTAAAATGAAATGTCAAAAAGTGCATTACTGTATCCTTTTGGAAATCTACTACCCCTGGTGATCCTGTAGTTCAGGATTTAGGAATATTCTTGACAGTGACCTAACATGCAACCAACATGTGTCCACAGTGGTAAGAAAATCTTTCTACATTGTGCAGTTTATAAGCAAAGGGATAGCTTACAGGTCCAGGAACATTTTTGTCCTCTTTTACTCTGCTCTCATGTGGACAGTCATTGAGTATAATGACCCCTTTAACATATATTTAGCCAGGTAACTGAAATGCCCTCAGACATTCTTCACAAAGAAAATACAAGGCCTAAAACATATGTCCTACATAGACCACCTCAGTGCACTGTCACTGTATTCAGTATCAGCTAGTCTGCGGAGAGGGAACCTGAGTATGGCTTATAAGACATCCTCTGACCACTGCAGATGGACCTGCTGCACACCCACAAGTCAAATGGTATCAAAAATATTAATTCCAGGTTCTTAATATTTCTTCTCCAACTTAAAAAGAACTCCATCTCTCAAGGGTCACCACCACTCTGAAACAGACTCGCCATTCATGTAAAGCAAAGTTCATCTGTCACCCTTTTCAAGCATAACCTGGATCAATGTTTGGGAATGAGGACATTTACTTCAGAACTGCCCCCTTTACTACTTATGGACAGAGGCAATGCCTAATGCTCTTTCCTACCACATGTCCCCTACATATACTCAATGGTACTACCCAGCCTACTTCTGATCACTAGTTATTTGTCCCCTACATCTACTCAGTGGTACTACCCAGCCTACTTCTCATCACTACTTGCCTAGTAAGCTCTGTGGATGTTGATGGCCATTCATAGAGATGCTGTAGGACTCATATGTGACTCAGTAAGCTTGGGAAGATAAGACAACTAATGTGGCCCTACTTTTTGTCTCGGTAGTATTTGCAATGCTAGCATTAGTGGTTATGTTGTAAACAACTCACATTTTCAAAAACAGCTCTCAAAATGCTTGTAGTGGCTGCATTATGGTGTGGCTTTGCTGCCTGAAATCCTGTTTGCATGAAAGGCATGGCCTTTCTAGTGTTTTGAATATGCTCCAATAAGCTGTTTCATGTACATCTATCAGTCCATTTTCTGAGTATGCAATATGATTGGATTTACAATTCATTTCAGATATAGGGCTACTTGCACAACTGCTTGTTACTGGAGTTGTTTGGGATATATTGTCGTTTTTTGGACTCATTATTTGAGATACTATCTTGGCAGCTTTGTTTGTCTTTGCTACAATATGTGTTTTTCTTTACTCATGGTTCTTTTTAACTAGATAACATTACATTAATTTGAAAAATGTTTTCTATACATTTAGATTTTGTCATTTACTTTATTTGTTTTTGTTTCAGTGCTTACATGTTAATAGCAATTTTAATTCTGTAACGCAAAAGCTGGAAATAGACATTTGAAATGAAATATATATATATATAATAGGTGGGAATAGTAACTTCTTATCATAACGGCTACATTAAATATATTACTTTGGAACATGAATGGCCTCAGAGGTATAGATAAAAAGGAAAGAGTATTGAGTTATGTTAATAAATGCAGAGTGCAAATAACAATACTACAGGAGACACACTTGGAACAAAATGAGTGTGTGAATTTGATAAAGAAAGGATTTCAGGAGGGATATTCCCGGCCAAATGTCAGGGACAAAAGAAATGAGGGGTAGTTATATTAATTGCTAGAGGAGCTCCAGTAGTAACAGAAGAGAAAAAATAAAGATAATAATGGTAGATTTGAAGTAGCAAAGAGCTACTAGCAAGGAGGGAGGATTCCAACTAAAACTGCTATAATGGAGCTTAAGAAAATTCTAAAAGAAGTAATCAGCTTTCAACAGTGCTATAATGGAGCTTAAGAAAATTCTATAAGAAATAATCAGCTTTCAGCAGGAAGTATTACTTACAGGTGGATACTGAAATTTGATTTGCAACAGTGGAGATATATCCGGTAGACCTAAAATATATAATGAAAAAGGGTAGAATTCTGAAGAAATGTATGAAAATATTTGGTATGGAAGATGGGGAATCAGTAGGAAGAACTCAGAGAGAATTTACATAGTATTCCCCAAAGAACAATATATAGACTAGACAGAAATTATATTTCAGAGGAATATGTGTTGTGAAGACTGGTAGAGAGGGGTGAAGGCTGCCAGCCTAGCCAAATAGGATTTTATACATAATTCTATCATTTGTAAATATAAATGTTGAAATACAGGCTTGTTTTCTTAAATGCAAGAATATGCTGTGAAATGTTGAACTTAAAACAATGTAGCAACATTGCCCTCTGCTGTAAAGAAAGCTAAGTCAAGCATTTCTTCTCTGTCCTTTGAAGTTATTTCATGTATGTCCCTTTGAAGTTAGAATTTGGAGCTGAAAAGTCTAGATGAAAAAATTCTTTCTATTGTTTTAACCAAGAGCTAAATTGGTAGATTTAAACATGCAAATGTATTTTTATGGGTCTACTTCTTTTGACCTAACTCCCATTTGCCTGACACCCATTTGCCTGAGACCAAATGACTGAAATTACATTTGCCTGACACTTCATTTGCCCGACACTTCATTTGACTGACAAGTATTATTAGCAAGAAAATGGAATATGCCCCCTTCCCCACTGTAGTGCGACCCTGGAGTTAGAATATATACTTAGGGGGGTGTGGGGGCGAAGCCCCCCACTTACTCTTCTTTTACTAAGCAATATTACATCAAAAGTTAACAATATCGCCCCCCACACCCCCCTAACTATATATTCTAACTCCAGGGTCATACTACAGTGGGGAAGGGAGCATATTCCATTTTCTTGCTAATAATACTTGTCAGTCAAATGAAGTGTCAGGCAAATGAAGTGTCAGGCAAATGAAATTTCAGTCAAATGGGGTCAGGCAAATGAGTGTCAGGCAAATGAAAGTTAGGTCAAAAGAAGTAGACCCATTTTTATTGCTCTGTTCCTGGTCAGCTGCAAGATAGTAAAAGGGAGATGTTAAGAATGTAAATGCAGTTAATGTGTAGCCTGGGGACTCCAGGAAAATGTAAAAAGATAATGTAATGTTTATCAGAACTGCAATAGCAATTTAAACAGTAAGAATCCAAAGGCATTAAGCATTTTTGTCTTGATCTTCCAACTCATAGCACTGCCTTTTGCTCATATGTAAGTTATCTTAGACTTGTGTTTTCTCTTATATATAGTTTAGCTTCCAGCTAAGTGTTTTTCTGTGATGTCAGAACTGTACTACTGAATTATTTTAAGTATTTCTGTGTGATCTCTAAACTTTTGACTAGCACTGACTGTGTAGTAGAAAGTATTGTCTTGCAGTTTTAACTATTTATTATTAAATATTTTAAAACCTTTTAACGGTGCTGCTTTGTGTAGAGATAAGTTAAGCTCTAGAGTACATTGCATATTTATAGTGATTATTGTGCCAAGTCACTCTAATAAGCCTTGACTGTTTAGTCACATCTACCAATTGGATAATAATATTGCACAGTAATAACTGGACACCCTTTTAAGGGCCTTTGAGTAGCTGATAAATATTAGCTGGGTGGTGGCAGTAATTACTACTGTATAGTCTGGGTAAAAGGGGCACAGCTGGAGAACCTGTGCCAGCCTTTCACCAGAAGTGTGTGGTTGTGTAAACTCTTATCTCAAAGTGTGTGCGTGTCAGCTACTTGGGCAGGGACACAAAGCACTGGTTGGACAGAGAGGGTGCTGGAGATTTTAGCTTGCCCAGCTAGGCTGAGATCTGGCCCCTATAGCTGTTCCAGTGGGGAGTCTTATTGGAGACCTGGGGAGCAAGGGAGCGACCAGCCCCGGACTGACTGTGATCTCTGTGTGCTCTTAAGGGAAATTGTACTTTGCTGTGTGTATTTGTTATCCTTTCCTCTGGTGTTAGTGGTGAGGATTGAGGCTCCTTGATTGCTGGGCCAGGGCACGGGCATCACATGTGGGAAGCACCAGCATCCTGGAAGAAAGTTGTGGTGGCTGTAATACCTAAAGAAGGTAAAAACCCATCAGACCAAGCTTCATATAGACACATTTCCATTTTAAACTATTATTATAAAGTGTTTATGTCTATAATAGCTAAAGCAATGGCTGAGTGTTGCCAAAATTGATAAATATGGATAAATATGGTTTTGTGGAGGGGAGACACACATTTAATAACACTGATTCATTGGTTCATAGGAGGTTACTAGGCTAATGTCCCTAGGGCGTTTACAAGCCTAGCCAAGTTCAACCCTTGTTCCCTTAAGGTATAGAGATATGGTCTAAGTTATAAGCAGATCTAAATCAGCACTAACTGCTCCTATCCAAGAGGAACACAGGTGAAACCCTTGGTATGAATTTGTGGTTTCCCATACAATCATCCAAGTTGCACTTAAAAAGGGTTAACAAGGGTCTCTGTTTAACTTTTTAAAGGAAGTTTATTCCAGAGGAATATATGTCTCTGCAACAAGTGCTGTTGATGTCACATGCTAGGTTAAGGTCCCTAGAGTGAGTGAATCATGTACCATTTGAATTGCGAATGTGCAGCATTTCCATTAAGGCAGGATCAGAGGTTGCTCTGTATGGATGGCACAGGTAGCTTATTAGTAATATATACAATACAGAGTATAGTGAAAGTGATTTCAGTCTGTCCACATAAGACATGTGCTGAAGACCCTGACATTTCTTTGTGAGGTTCATAGGAGGTTACTAGGCTAGTGGCCCTAGAGACTTTACAATCCTGGCTATGTTAATCCCAAGTATCCCCATTTGTTCTTTTTTGGGTAGCTAAGAACGCATTTATGAACAGTGCAGGTCTGAGATCAACACTGGTTACACCTGCCCATGAGGGACAAGGGTGCCACCCCCCAGGGGTGAATTTGCGGTATCCCTTCCAATTATCTAGATTACATTTGAATAGGTTCAGTGAGAAGCTCTGTTTTATGTGAATAGGGAGTCTATTCCAGAAAAACAACAGTCTCTAGGAGACATAGCTGTTTCTCCAGCATGATCTGTTAATGTCACAAGCTAGGTTGAAATCTCTAGAGCGAGTGACTGTTAAGCCTTTTGACTTACGGTTGTGCAGCATTTCCATTAGGGTGGAAATGGAGATTGCCCTATAGGCCAGGCACAAGTCACCTCTCAGCAGTTTGTAAGATACAGAGTAAAGTGAAAGGGCTTTCAGCCTGTCCACTTAGGTCATGGTTTGGAGTCCCTGTATTTTCTAAGTGAAAAACCTTTGAAGTCTCTCCAGCTGCTGCAAGTGTCTGGTGAGATACATGCAAAAGGGTGCATGATACTCTATTAGTGGTCTAATGAGAGTTGAGTACAGTGAAGTTATAACATCCCTTGACCTGGATGCTATGCCTTTGCCCTTGATTAAGAGGTGTACTATGCAAAAGGCTTTCCTTACCACTGTGGAACCTTGGTGGTCAAAGTTCAGATTGCTATCAACCTTTGTTCCCAAGTCTCACACCACTGGTTTGGAACTCAGGAGGGTGCTGTCAATATTGTAATTTGTAGGGAATTACATTTTGCCAAAGGGAATAATAATGCATTTTTTTTTAATTTAGTTTTAGACCATGGCGTTGGTACCAATCATTTGTTTGTGTTAGCCCTTCTTGAAAAAATGTTGACGTTGTTGGGGTACTCAGTGATGCTCCCAGTTTGCAATCATCTGTGAACTTGGTAAGCCAAAGCTTGTCTACTTTGGCCTGGATGTCTAAAAAATAGATGCCAAACAGTAAGGGGCCCAGCACAGACCCCTGTGGTACTCCACTGGTGACTGGTGTATGGTGGAGGTAAAGTCACCAATTTTGACAGAGAGTGTTTTCTGTCAGTGAGCCAGTTGGGTTAATCCCTATCTGAGAGAGTTTCTCAATGATGTAAGAGTGGGGAATTGTGTCAAAAGCCTTGGTGAGATCAAGATAGGCTGTGTGCATTGTATTTACCTTCGTGCATGGCTTTGGTGACATTTTCAAAGGAGTCTACCAGGTTTAATAAGCATGATCTACCCTTAATGAAGCCAAACTGGGCTGGGTCCAGCATTTGGAAGTTGCCTATATCCTTATTAATCAGGTCTATGATAATTCTTTCCATGGCCTTACAGATGAGGCTGGTTAAACTTATAGGTCTGTTCCCAGGGTCAGTTGATGGCCCCCCTCAATGCAGGGGGACTATTGTTGCTGTTCTCCAATCTGCAGGCTCATAGCCAGTTCTCAAGCTATGATTAAAGAGAGCCTCAAGTGGGTCCACTAGTTCTTGTTTTAGATTGTTTAATAAACAACCTGGGATATTATTTGGTCCTATTGAGGCCATGTTTTTGGCCTTGGCGAGTGCAGAGACTACCTGTTCTCTAGAGATACTGGGCAGAGGACTGGTATCAGGTATGTGTTAGGATATGGTAAGTGGGTATAGGGGTGTGAAGTTTGCACTGAATCTGTCAGCTAGCAGGTTGGCGACATCTTCCTGTGTAGTATGAGTGATCCCATCTACAACCAGTTCAGCACATAGCTGGGCATTCCCTTTCAGATTTCAGATGTAGTTAAAGAATGCCTTATGATTATACTTGGCTAGAGATGCAATTTTAGTTTCATAAAGGAACCTCTGAGGTCTCTCCAGTTGCTGCAGGTGCCTGTTTAGGTACATACCAAAGGGAGCATTGTACTCTATTATTGGCCTGATGAGGAAAGAGTACAGGGTGGTTATAACCTCTTTTGTTCTGGAAGCTGTGCCCTTGTTTATGAGATAAGCAACCCAGAAGGGCTTTCTTCCCACCATGGAGACATGATGATCAAAAGTAAGGTTGCTGTCAACCTGTGTGCCAAAATCTCTTACCACTGATTTAGAGCTTAGGATGTTGTTGTTAATATGGTAATCTGCAGGGACATTACCATTGCCAAAGGAGATAATAATGCATTTTTTGCATTGAGTTTAAGACCATGAGTTTGGCACCAATCATTGGTTTGAGTAAGTCCTTCCTATAAAATGTTGACATCATTTGTGGATTCAGTGACTGCTCCCAGTTTGCAGTCATCAACAAACTTTTTCAGCCACGGCCCTTTTGTTTTTGCCTGTACTTCTAAGAAGTAGATTCCAAACAATAGGGATCCCAACACTGATCCTTGTGGAGCACCACTGGTCTGTAGTGGTAGGTCCGCTAGTGGATGTGGAGTCCCCTATTTTGACTCACACTAAGAACCCAGACAAGGGGAACTTAATGGAAAACTCCAAACGACTCACACCAAGAACCCAGGCAAGGGAAAATTAAATCACTGCACTTTATTGACATAAAAAAGTAGTTAAGCACTTTCTTCCCATAAGGGATTCTTCGGAACTACTCCACAATAAATTCGCACTGTTTAAATACACTTTAAAATCACATGACTGCTGTCATTAATTGCCATTTAAAGCGTCAGTCACCTATAATAGGCTAAAAAATGTGTATATATAAAAAACATGTGTGTGTGTGTGTGTGTGTGTGTGTGTGTGTGTGTGTGTGTGTGTGTGTGTGTGTGTATGTATATATATATATATATATATATATATATATATATATATGTATGTATAAAAAATATATATTAATATACATTTAATAAAACTAAAAATGCTTTCAGAATTATTAATTAAAACTGTCAATCCAAACTCTTATGTTTCAAAACAGGAACAAAGGAACAAAGTCCTCTACTTTGACTGTATGTGTTCTGTCAGTGAGTCAGTTTGCAACCCACCTGACAATATATGGGTTGACCAAGTATATACTGCTGCAGAGTCAAAAGTACAAAGCACAACGAAAAAGTTGAGGTAAAAAACACACCTTTATCAAACACAAAGCTTTCAGGTACAAGACCCTTTCTCAATGATAGACATATATGGGTTGACCCCCAGCTGGGTGAGTTTTTCAATGATGCTTGAGTGGGGGAGTGTGTCAAATGTCTTGGCCAAGTCTAGGTAGGCCATATGCACAGATTTGCCTTCGTCGAGGGCTTTGGTAACAGTCTTAAAGAAATCCACCAGGTTCAACAGGCAGGATCTCCCTTTAACAAAACCAAACTGGATAGGCTCAAGTGTTTTGAAAGTCTCCTATATCCTTGTTGATAAGGTCCATGATGATTCTCTCCATGGGCTTGCAGATAAGGCTGGTTAGGCTAATGGGTCTATAGTTTCCAGGGTCAGCGGATGCATTTCCCCCCTCTTTTGCAAGAGGATGACAGTAGCTGTTTTCCATTCAGCATGGACAAAGTCAGTGCTTAGGCTGTGGTTGAAAAGAGTACCCAATGGTGTTGCTAACTCCTGTTTTAAACCATTGAGAATGGATCCTGGGATGTTATCACGTCCCATAGAGGCTGGGGTTTTGGCCTTGGAGACAGTGGTTAAGACCTGCTGTTTAGAGATACTAGGTGGAGAATAGGTGGTAGGAATGTTTTGGGATATATGTGACAGGGACAGGGGGGAGAAGTTTTAACTGAACCTGTCCGCTATCAGGTTGGCTATTTCCATTGGTTCAGTATATGTGGTACCATTCAGTATCATTTCAGAGCAATTCTGGGCTTTTCCTTTAAGTTTTTGGATGTAGCTAAAGAATGCCTTATGGTTATCCTTAGCTAAGGATGCTAATCTAGATTCGTAGTTAGCTTTAGAGGATTTTGCAATGATAATCCATAGGGAAGCAGAGTGTAAGAAAATGTCACTGTAATTGCTGGGTCTTGCTGCACAGAAAGCATTCAGTACAGTAAGTTGTGATTTTATGAGTAAGGCAATGGAAGTATTTGAATTCCTTAATACAATAATAATGTTAATCAGGAGAATATATGAGGGATCAGAGGCAAATATTAAAGTGGGAGGGTTCCTTTCTTACAGGCTGTGTCTGAATAGAGGAATCTGGCAGTGGTGTTTTCTTTCCCCATTGTTATTTGTTTTATATATAAAGCCATTAGCAAAGAAAATAAGGGACATAGAAATTCAAGGATACAACTGAGGCTGACCAAGAACCACTGGCTTTATTTGCAGACAATATTATTTTGTACCTGATAAAACTAAAAAAGGACACCTCAGTGTTGTAAAACATTCTGAGACAGTTTAATTTTTATCAGGATATACAATTAATGATAATAAAACAAAGACTATATCTGTAAACTATGTACTTACACACGAGTTGGTCAAGCAAAACCCATATTAATGAGGACATGATAAAATGAAGTACTTATGAGTATGGATTAAAAAGGATTCTGTTATTGCAGCTTAAGACTGGTATCTACTTCTCTGAAGTATAGGCTAACACAGAAGGCCTCTGGCTAATGAAGTTCGCAGATGACTGCAAACTAGGAGCCATAGTCAAGTCCCCAAATGATGTGAACATCCTACAGAAGGGCCTCTCTGAGGCAGATGCCTGGTGTCAGAGCCATGGCCTCAAGCTCAATGCCAAAAAGTGCAGTGTCATCCCCTTTGGTAAAAACTCTGTACCCATGAACTACCATACAGGCAGCAATCTACTTAACACCGAATGCGTAATAAGAGACCTTGGGACCCAGGTGGACAGTAGTCTCTCCTTTGATAGTCACATCGCCACAGTAGTCAGGAAGTCCTTCTACATGGCACACCTCATCATAAAAGGGTTATCATCCAGGAAAAAAGAGGTCATCATTCCCCTCTACTCGACACTCATTAGACCCATTATAGAGTACAACGCCCCTTTTGGAAAGTACCTCACAAGACATCTGCAGCAGCTGGAAAGGCCACAGAAGTACCTCACAAAGAGGATTACTAGACACAAACAAATGCCCTACACTGACCGTCTCAAAAAATTCCAACTTTACTCCTTAGCATATCGCCTACTCCGAGGTGATTTCTGCCTAACATATAAAGCTGTGTCAAACCCAGAGCTGTTGGATATGCTACACCTAAAGAAATCCCAATCCCCCTGAGCTACACGCTCTAAGGACCTAAACTTTGTCACCACAATAAACAGGACATGCTGGAGGGATAGATTCTTATCCCAGAGACTTCCCATACTCTGGAACAGGCTACCCATCTATGTCAAGCAAAGTTCTTCATTAGCACTCTTCAAGAAAAAATATTGATGAGTGGATGGGAAATAGGAAATACACCCCAGGGATAACTTCTGTGTCTCTGCTCGACAGTGGCACAGGAAAATAACTTTCTTGGATGGCGTAAGCCAGGGAACCTTGTTGGCTAGGCTTACATAGGCCCTTGGGCCGATAGCCTATTACCTACCTATGAACCTATGAACCTATAAGATATGTGGGACAAGCTTTAATAAAAGATAACACATAAACCGAGAAACTGGAAGCTATTGCTTATGGACTGATGG